>NC_138187.1:138970830-139570830 GCF_964194105.1 Spermophilus citellus | reverse complement strand
GCCCATCCGCTTTCATCCTCATCTCAGACTAATTTTCTTCATTTCTTCATTAACTTTACATAATATATTTACACTTTTGTTATCACTGCTCCAGTCTAGGAGTTAGAAGAAACTCGAAATCAGGTTGAATAAACTAATAAATGAGCATTGTTAGTTCTCTATTTTTGTTTGTGTTTTCTTGCTATTTCTTTACAAACTTGCTTTAAGTATACTTTCAGTATACTTACAAGTAGTATTATTTTTTTTTTTTACTCTATCAGATACTACCTTCAATTTTGGGAGGATAGGAATGCTCATGAGTTTGGTTTTATTGCTTAACTTATTTTTGCATATTACTGTTTCTTCCAATTTATTGTAGTTTCCATACTGTACTACATTTTATAAAAACTCCCTGATAAACTTTTGAAGTATGTTATCAAACTTTTCCAAGCTTCCTTCCTCTTATCCTGTAGGTTTACTAAGATAGTTTGGTTTTACCATTCAAGTATTTATTAGAATGATCTTGTAGATAAATGTTCACACATACTATTTGCATTATATGATTACATAATATACAATCAACATTCACACATGCAGAGATCTCTGTAACTCTGCTTGATCCTTCTAAGGATTCCCTAACACCCTTCAGTCATATCTTAAAACTGCACTATTTTAAAGAAAAGCACATGTTTCTTTCTTCTCATGTTTCTAGTAATACCAATACTTCCAGGTACTGCCACATTATTACTTCATTGTGATAAACTGTCTATGACATGAATTCCAAGAAGAAACTGAGAACTAATGGCCTACCTTTACATAAAAGTTAGTGTCATAGTCTCTCATTTTCTTTATCTTTTTCACCAATGAAGTCTAAAATTACATATTTCGTGCAGAACCTTATTCCTAATCTCCAGCTAAATGTGCTAATTTGACAATGTCTTTCATCTCTTTTCAGTCTCCATATACAGAGATGACCCATCAAATAATCAGCACACCAATCATCTTGTCTGCTCCCACTTCCATATCTGAGTTTTCATGCTCAATTACAGACTATGACGATAAACTAAGTTCCCTCAACTCCGTTGTCATTTGATTTCAGATGAGGTTGTCAGAAGAGAGGCATTATTAGAATGAAGTGGATAGGAAGTTTAGAGAAACAAAACAAATGTCTTCTCTATATAAATTTGTTTAAGTTACTAGCTCACACAATTATGGAGCCTGAGAAATCCCAAATATTCAGAGGCGTAGTGGTGCTGGAGATTCCAGAGGGCAAAAAAGTCACAATAACGATTGAATTCTAGTTTTCTGGACAGTCTGGGCAGAGTCCGTTTTTTGTTTTACTCAGACCTGGGTAAATACAGTCCACCAATATTATATAGAGCAATCAACTTTATTGATTAAAATGTTAATCTCATCCAAAATTTCTAATAGAAACATCCAGAATCTTTGGCAAATTACTTGGACAAACTATGGGTCAGTCAATTTGACACATAAAAGTAACCCTCATAGGAAGTCAAGTGCCGTTTTCACCTGCTCTCTCATCTTCCTTTGGCCTTTTAGGCAACACAGAATCAGTGTGGACTCCTGACTTCTGACTTCTGCTCAGCAAGAAAGAAAGCCTTCCAGAGGATACAGCAGACCTGTCTCCAATCAGAGCAGTGGATGTTCCTCACTGTGGCATTTGAGAACTTTGGCTCAATTAGCGGCAGTGACAGTGCCAGGAGTCTTTTGACTCAGAATCCTCCAAAGTCAGTGATCATATGGCTCCCGAATTCTTACAAGGAAGCAGCCTTAATATTTCCAACTTTGCCATTTTTACTTTCATTCCTCTAGCTGAGAAGTGGGATAACCTCATATTCTCATTTTTATTCCTTCAGAACTTCAACAATTTAGAAACCAATTTCCCCTTTTAATATATACACAGGGATTTTTGTTTTCCTGACTGGATTCTGACAAAAAATTGTCTAACCTGTCATATTATTTGCTTGTTTGTTTTAATGTTTTCATGTTAATTAATATTTTCTTTTTTGTGGGGCGGAGACCAGGAATTGAACTCAGGGGCACTTGAGCACTGAGCCACATCCCCAAATCTATGTTATATTTTATTTACAGTCATGGTCTCACTGAGTTGCTCGGGCACCTCACTTTTGCTGAGGCTGGCTTAGGACTTGTAATCCCCCTGTCTCAGCCTCCTGAGCTGCTGGCACTACAGGCATGTGCCGCCACACTTGGTAACATTTTCTTTCTTTCTTTTTTTTAATTTTATTTGTTTTACTTAGTTACACATGACAATACAATGATCTTGACATATCATACATTTGAATCAGATGGAATATAATTTCTCATTTTTCTGAGTATACAGGTTGCAGAATCACATTGGCCATGCAGTCATATATATACACATAGTAGAATGAAACATTTTCTTTCTTTATAGATTGGTTGCTCCATCCATAGGCATATCTTGGATCATACTACCCCCAATGAGGAGATCACATGTGCCTCCTCAAATATCACTCCTTAAAGTCTCTTTTGACCAAACTACCTGAAATTGCACCTCACTATCCTTCCCTACACAATTACTCTGCTATGTTTTTATAGCTTTTACCAGTAATCAACATAGAAAGTACATTCCTTATTTATGATTTGTCTGCCATCTTACTACATCCAATTATAGTATACACTATTTGAAGACTAACTACTTACTTGCCCATACTTCTATCTTTACCCTTAAAGATACTCTGGAATATAATAATTTTTCAGGAAATATTAATTAAGTAAATATATGCAATAATTCACAGAAACACATATCTTTTATTCATGTTTTTATGTTTTATTATTCTTTCTTGTGGCATTTTCTCAGATGGATTGTATACTCACTTGATCCACATCTTTCTAGAAACTGCTTTCTTTTTTTTTAAATATCTATTTTTAGTTGTAGTTGGACACAATATCTTCATTTTTTTTAAATTTTTATTTGGTGCTGAGGATCAAAGCCAGGGTCTCACATGTACTAGGCAAGTGCTCTACCTACTAGGCAAGTGCTCTACCGCTTAGCCACAACCCCAACCCCTAGAAACTACTTTCTTGCACCCATAAAGGTTGGTATAAGATTCTTGATTTCAGTCTTTTTCTGTCAGATGTCTATAAATATTTTCCCTTCATCTGGGCATTTCTAGTATAGAGAGTGAAAGGTTGTTCCATGGGTATAGATCACTCCTTAAGAATTTTATTAGCCTTCAACTGCTACAATGAGAATTTACCACAAACTTAGCAATTGAAAGAGTATAAATTTACTTTTTCAAAGTGCTGGATGTCACAAATGAAGGTGGACACGTCTCAGCTCGACTGCTACGATTTTCCCAAGGTGAAAAATCACTTGGCGAGTGATGAGGTTCACTACTAGAGTTTCTAGAATAGAAACTGTTCTCAGTGTCATTCAGATTGTGTACTCACAATTGATCCTAAATGCAATGCGTGTAACAATTATTATATACTTTCAAAGTCTCTTTTTGGCCACCTAGCATAACATATTCAGTGACACAGATTAAGACATGGTCATCTTTAGGACTCATCTGCCTACCCTTTGGAAAATACTGAGTATACATACAACTTATAATAAGTAAATAATCTACTGTTTTACTACTAGAAGTGTGAACAAGTTTCTCTTGTCCTTGGAGATTAAGTACCTTTAGTAGAACATGCCAAGATGTATTTTTTTCTCACATTTTAATCTCCAGGTTCATGTCTGTCTTAAACACTACATACCATTTTCCTATTTGTTTAATAATTATCTTTCCTCTATATTTTGCTTTTTCTTCTACTGACTTCTATAAAATAGATCAAATAATCTAAATATATCCTCTATATATATCCCTAGATGAATTCTCTTTCCTTGAGCAGGTTTATATCATTAGGGACAAGTCCAAATTATTGTTTATTTTCCTTACTTTGAATGCTGGCCCTCCTAGATGAGGTATTTCCTGTGATATGCTCATTAGCAGGTGGTTGCAGTCCAGAAGAAAGTGGGGAAGGGCTTTTCTCCTAGAAACCAGAAGACCCCAAGCTGAGGGACCCAGGGAAGCATCAGGAAGAAGCCTCCCTCACGTTTCTCTTTTCAAACATCCCACCTAAGAGATGGAGAGGCCTCAGCATAGTTCTTCAGTTCTTCCTTACTCTCGGAAAGTCAGAGAGAGCAGCTAAATTCACTCAAGCCAATGTCCACCTTCTGGGGAACTCCAAGTTTAAACAGCACCCTGGGTCTGCTTCATTCAGTCATCGCCCATGTACCTTTATTATGTTCTGGGTTCCCCTACTTCCCAGTGTTTAAATAGCTCCTTGGCACTTCTCCTGCCCTCCCTCTGGAGGCAAGAACAAGTGGAAGCTGGTACTTGAGATAGAAAAGGAATAAACCATATAAATTACTTTAAAGCCCTCTTGACAGTAGACATAAATAGAAGAATATACATGTATTTGAGTACAGGTGTTTATACTTAAAGGTACAATTAGTGGTCTTGTGGCAAGTTTCCTGAAGCTAATTCTTATTTTCTAGTGAAGCAAACTTCATGTCTCAACTGATACCACAATCAGAACATAAACTATTTTTCTAACATATAAAGTAAATATTTTCTACAATTTTTTTGCATGTCAGTGTTCTGTGCTTAAAGTACAGCATTCCCTTATTTTGAATTAAGTATGGTTAATGGTCCACTTTCATCTTCTCCACTGGCTTTTTGGCCAGACCAATTCCAGGTCTCAACATTTTATGTATGCTGGAAAATTAAGACAATATTATTCTGAAGGTGTCATTTTGTCCTTTGATACCACTGTCATATATTATACATGTCATTTTCCTCTGATCATCCCCAAAATGTCCTTCTATAGTCTTTCCTTTTATACATATCAAATTTCTAAAGTTTTAAGTTGAAGTTCTTATTTTATCTGCCCACTGTATCCCCTGATAATTTTTTAACAGAAGTAGAATTTATTAAATTACTTTAAAATGTATTCTCTCTATGGCCCACAATGACTTTGTTCATACCATTAATATGATTTTTAAGGGTATAGCATAACTGTCACCAGAAATATATGCCTGTTGTTCAACAGACATCCAGGGCATTACATAGATAAATCAGAAACAACTTACAGAAAAATTACTTTAAAACCTTCTTGACAGTAGACATAAATAGAAGAATATACATGTATTTGAGTACAGGTGTTTATACTTAAAGGTACAATTAGTGGTCTTGTGGCAAGTTTCCTGAAGCTAATTCTTATTTTCTAGTGAAGCAAACTTCATGTCTCAACTGATACCACAATCAGAACATAAACTATTTTTCTAACAAAATAATGTCTATCTCCAACATCTATCTTCAACACTGATTCAACACACATTTATTATGCACTTTCTCCAGGTTGCCTGATGATAAAACTGATAAAAGATGACAGAAAAACCAATTTAGAAAACAACAGTGGGGAACCCTTATTATGTAAGCACTAACCTCTCCCCCAGAGAGACCTTTCTTCTCATGATAACAATTAAACAATAAAAAAACTGTTGACTCATACAAGAAACTGTGTTCTCTACTTATTTTATGTACTAATAATTTTCATAACAAGTCTATATAATATTATTATCCTCATACTGCCAATCTTAAACTGGACTAAAGCAGTTAAATGACATGAAATGCCAATCATTGAATTAACTAATGGAAATGACATAAATAAGAACCCAACCCTGCATAGTTCCAAAGATGATGATTTTTGCCTTTATACCAAAAGGCAAGCATGCTTTAACACTTATGGAATATAGCAATTCTCTGTAGTCACTCTGATGCGACAACAGCTATCATTAAGATGGATGTTGAGGAAATTCATAAATGACAGAAAATAAGAACAGGGGTGAAATGTGCCTGGTAAAAGGAAAAAGTTGATCAGGGTCTGAATGGAATGGAGACCATTTCTTGATTGTTAAGCTATTTTTAGGCAAGTTTTCTTGTCCATCATAAGTAAGAAGGAGCCAGTAGTTACCATAGCTCAGTGGACAGCCTGTCCTGACCTAGAGGAGATTACACTTACTTGCTGCTTGAGAGTACACATAAGACAGCACACAGGTGACTCATCACATCAAATGCACCATTCACAGCAATGATACTCCAGGGCTCTTTGCAAGGATAGGAACCAGAATCAAAAGATCAGATTCTGGGCTCTTGGAAGATTTATAGAGTCATTCAATGTAAAGTTCCCAGTGCGTGTGTGTGCATGGCGTTAATAGCATGAGACATACTACCTTACACCCCACCAGCCCCAACCAGAAAGTGGGTCAAACCTATAACCTATTGCAATGTCATATATATTTTAGGTTAATATATACAAAATAAACATATAGGCTTATGATATTTGCATTCCTGAGTATGTGACTACTCTTTAAAAAAAAGTAATATTAAAAAACAGAAAATCATGTAGAGAAAAATGAATACTAGGTAAGCACCTACTTCAAAAAAAATACTTAGCAGTATTTAAATAAACGTTTTACCTTTTAGAAAACATTTCGTTAGATTCAACATATTTAAGAAAAATGAATTTTAATTTTTAAAACATTTCAAGATAATCCCATGAAGAATGTTGAATGTAAGTTGAGAAATCTGCTGTGAGGTTTGCTTCTTTACAAAATATTCTTAAGTGTATCTTTGACACAAATCCACACAAAATAATTTCACTGTTATGTAACTCTAAAACAAAATAAACTCTCAAGTTCCCTCTTTAAAAAATATCTGAAAACCCATGATTTGTCTCCTTCCTTAATATAAAAATAAAGGCACATTAATTACTAATCACTTACTCTGTGCCTTTTTAAATTTTCTGTTTTTAAAATGGTAACAATGCATTTAATACTACAAGTTTTTGAAGATTTGGAATGTTTTGCAAGGGAAACATTAATTTCAATGGAAGGAAATGTTGAGAGTATAAACTTTTTCACCACCTGGTAAATATCAATTTGTACAACAAATGGTTTCGGGGAGGAAAAAAAAAAAAAAAGAAGTCACAGGACAGAAATAAATAACCTTAAATGTCCATGCACTCCCCATGAATTCCATTTTGGTGCACAGTTACTAAAAAAAATAATAATAACAACTTAATTAGCAATGGCATTCTGTGATGAAAGCATCTAGCATTTTGATTTCATGCCTGTAATTCAAGCATTAGCATTCAAATCAGCTCACAACTTGCACTTTGGTATTTATTGAGTGAATGCCAATTAACTTTTCCCATATAATGATTTTCATTTCCTCTACAGTATCTCCTTAGCAACTAATATTCCCATGGAACATAAGATAATATGAGATACTGAGAGTTTACATTTTTAGTGATAATATTTTTGTGAAGTAAAGATAAAGTCAGTTTTTCTATTATTGAAAGAAATACCTCATCCTCCTAGGCACTGTCTTCATACCTGTGTAACAAAAAAGTTAGTGACTCATTCTATGAGCCATAAATTGGGAATGAATATACACTACAATTTAATAATTCATGAAAACTGACCACATCCCACTCTATACCTTGATGCACAAATATGCATTTCTTTGTTTCAACATAATATAGGATGAGTAGATTTTAGGAAGGAATCGTGATTTAGATTACATGATAACAAAGTGAAATTTGAAGAAACAAATCAAAGCAGAAAACAAAAACAAAAACAAAAAAACTACACAGTGGTGGGAAAAGAAAAATTTGATGGCCATGCTTCTAAAATCTAACAAATGTCTTTTTATGCTTAACAAAAAAGTTGATAGTTTGAGTAATTTTATTACTTTGTTCTGCTCCCTTAAATTCCCAAATTAAGAGAGCAGAAGACAAATTTCTCAAGATATAAATTCAGAAGTTACATGGAGACAAAATTAGCAGCCAAAATTTGATTTATCTGCAAATTCCCTATTACGAGGTATGTGTGTGCAATTTATAAGAATTATTTCAAAGGGTACTACTTGCATAAATTTTACTATCCAGTTATATGTCTTTGTAAGAAGCAACAATCCTAGAACACCATTTTTATAGAATTATACCCTGGACTAGAAAGTTATGACAATAAGGATTCTTTCCCATGATATTCCACAAAAGTTAACTGTGGAAATAAGGGACTGAAAATGGAATGTTCTCAAAACATATGGTTTGAAAATGCTTTGTTTACAATAGTTAACGTATCTCCAACTGAAAAGAATGGTCAAATGCCAGAGTGTTAAAGTCAATCACACATCTTGTTAAACCTCTAGTATTTTCCCACCACCTTGAGAGATGCTGAATGTAAAGGTGGTGGAAAGGCATCCTAAGTTTTCACTCTTATATACCATAAAAAAACTAGCAAAAAGCACTGATAATTAAAATTTAAGTTATTATATATTTCACAATGTTCTTGAAAACTGAGAAAACACAGAGCATGGACATCTCCCATGATTCAGGTAAACTTCAAGGAAGCTGCAAAGTCTTAGAGACTTAATGGTAAGTCTAAGAGAGGAATTTGGATTTTTCTTAAAAAATTAATATAAGAACAATTTGACTCAGGGGTAAATTAACTACACAATTCATACTGAGTGTAAAAGGATTGTATTTTTAACCTTGTGTTAAATATTATGGTCTCTTTTACATTCTTTAACTTTTATGATATTGTCTTATTTTGATGGATTTCAAAAATTATGCATAACCATTATGAAAATTTAAACAATAAAAAATAAGAGAGTTGAAAATAACCTCACAAAATCCAGTGTCCATATGTAATAATCTGTTGTAGTACAATCTACATCACTATAGACATACAACAGAAATATACAGAGATGGATGAAAAGGAAAATGGTTACAAATGTACCAAATTGGAGATACATTTATGTGGTAATTTTATGTTAATGTAATATAGTCATTTTTGCCAAAATCTTAAAAAATACTTATTTAAAAACTTTCTGAATTTGAAATATTTAATTATTCACAAAAGACATGAGGCATAATAATGACTAATATATTCATTTGCAGCTAGTCAAAATATTTTTAAAACTTAAGATTTTATCATCATAATGTCTTTATTAATTATAATTCTACTTGCAACAATAATTTTAAAATTCACAGTAATAAAAATGAGAAAATCATCATAGTTATATTGTATTTTTTAGCTTTTTAATTTTATATATCTAGGTTTAGAACTTTCATGACATCATACAAATGATGGGACTATATTAAGTACGAAACTCGAAGTCCAAATTTGAATTTTGTTTCTTAATAATCATGGATGATAGATAAATTATTTAATCTCTGTGTCCCCAGTTTCTTGTTTATAAAATGAGGAAAATAATATATACCATGGAAGGCTGTTAAGCAAACCTAAACACTTAATACAAATAAGTCAAGTGGAAAATGACTAGCAAAAAGGCAAATATGAAGTGTTATCCAACATTAGTATGATACTTAGTCACTCTGAAAGAAATGAATAATTATTTCTGTTGCTACTATTAAACTGGTTTATCTCTTACCTCTATTCTTCTAGTAAATGTTCCTTCTTTTTCCTTAATTGTATTTCTTATTGGTTAGATTTTTTTCATACATTTTTTCAAGAGGTCTTCCTATGTTTGCTTCTCACTAAGGGTATGCATTGCGGAGAAAACAAGTTGACTGCTTTGATACTTGAATGACCTTCTTGGCTGGTACACATAGTGTCACAGAGATATCTCAGAACTTTTTCTATACAGACCATTAGGAAAAAATCTTTGATGTTCCATTAGTGTGCTGTGACAATGTTTCCCCCACTCCCTCTCTTCAGTGTAACTGGAGACCTTCCTTGGATTGGAGTCTGCTATAGACTGGGTCTCAAATGTCTCCTAAATGTCCCTGGTTAAACACTTGGTCTCCGGTTAGTAGTGCTACTAGAAGATGGTAGAACATATAGACAATGGGATATAGTAGGAGAAACTTAGGTCCATGGGATCATGCCCTGAGAAGCGATATTTCTATTTTTACTTTTACTTTTTGGCTGATATGAGATGTACAGGTCTCCTTCTCCATATGTGCCCATGCTGTACTATTCCACCAGAGGCCCAAGTCAAGAGTAAAACCCCTGAAACCATAAGCAAAAATAAACCTTTCCTCCATATACCTTGTTTATCCCAGATATTTTGGCGCAGTGATGGAAAGCTAACACAGAACCTAAACCAAAAAAAATTAACATTGCTGACACTCTCTCAACATGTGTCTTTCAACTACATTTCTACAGATAGAATGAGGTGTGAACAGGGAGTTTCCCAGAAACAGATCAAATACACTGTATATTCAATTGTTTCCAAAAGAATAGTTTTTCCATTTTTTTATCTTTTTTTTTTAAATTTCTCGATTATATCCACTAAAATGAATGCTCAGAGTATTTTCTAAACTAATTAAATATCAGCATAATTCAAAGACAGTTTGATTTAATAGAATTTTGAATTCTAAGTCAATTTTTCCTGGAAACTTGTAGATAATATTCTAGAAACTCTTAGTTCAGAGAGAATCTGGATATGAGATTGATTCTTATTTCCTTGTAAATATTATCTGTCTTTCTTCCTGAAGTTTTAACATAGTCCACAGTAGATCAGTGGGCATTGAAAATAAGTCTACTTGGTTGTTTCTTTTAGTTATTTCCTTAACTATTTTGGGTCACATTTTTTTCATCTATAACATCAGAATAATAATGGAATTTAATTTATGAATTTCTTAATATTAAAGTAGCCACTATATATAAAGTACTCGGAAAAAATAGTCCTTATTCTCACTCTTGGCATGCTTGAAAACAATAATACATTTTGTCATAATTCAAAAGTGCCTTCTTCAATACAAAACTTCAGATTCAACCTGTTTCTTATTTATATTAATAACACTTTTATGATATTAGTTATGTATATATACTAAATAACCATATGCCCCTTTTTCCCCCTTGAACTTAAATCTTAGTTGGCTAATTATTGCATAAAATTAGGTGTAATACATATACAAAAATTAGTTGAGACAAGTCATTTTCTGTTTTTTTAGTGTACTATCAACCTAGGGGCTGCTAGTTGATTGCCAAGTTTTCAGATAAATGTGCTTTCTGTCACTGAGTTATAATATAAACAAAACAAATTTTAAAAAACAAAAACAAGTACCAGGTAGGATGCTGGTGACAATTAACAGCATTAGACCATGTTGTAAAATTTCCTCCAAACTACAGCAAGTGACTTGCCACTGTCGACTTCACAAGTGGTAATTTGCCTTAAAAGTAGAATCTGCATGTATAATTTTATCAAAATACACTCAACTTTATGTATAACTATAAAGAAACAATTTAAAAAATTAAATTTTAAAAATCAGAACCAATAAAAGTAGACTACTTCAAGAACTTAAACATCCAGCATTCAAATAATTGTTAATCAATGCATAAGAAAATTCCAAATACTACTGAATAAGCATGTAAATAATATTTACCAAGGTCATACTTTAAAGTACAGATGGATTTATTTTCTGTTGAAATAAGACTGAGAAACTGAACTGAATTTTTACACTTAACTACAATAGAAAATATTTATCTTTATAACTGTATAAAAATATTATGAAAATTTATGTCTACATATTAATTCAGACAAAAAATTAAAGTTTGAAACAGAGTACTTATGAAATAAATCCTAGTGCAAAATTAGAAACACCAAGTGCATTATAAATTATGGTACTTATTACTGGTTAGAATATGTTGATAATTAAGCTAAAGTCCTGCACTTAATTCCCGGATGTACCAGTTTATTCTGCTTTGTTTCAGAGACACAGGCTGAATCACAATTTGCAGCTGTCTTGGGAATGAGCATTATTGATCACAAGGGGTATAGAGCCAACGTGTAGATGGATTAGTCCAATTCCATTACAATAACAGGAAAAACAATTCTAAGCACATTTCCTGAAGAGAGTGGGTCAGCAGCTTAATTTCTGTATCAGTTTGGCATTGAGCATGTGTCCCTCATAGGCAGATGCTTAATGACAGTTCTTTGTCATGCTAATAATGATTAAGAAAAGAGACATTTTAAAACTATATAGCAGCTTTTCTAAAAACAGGTAATTTTAAGACTGTGAGATTCATGAATAATATAATCAATCATCCAAATATTAGCTCCTAAATTATTCAGTCTGGAATTAAAAAGTATATAGTAAAAGTTCTGATTGAGAGTCTTGCAATCTTGCTTTCTGGTATAATGTAACAGCAATTATTTATAACATATGGGGGTATATAATTTCATAGCTCAGGTAGGAAAAAGAATATTAATTTTTTGACTTGGCATATGTCTCAATTTTCAGAAAGGGAGGTTAAAAAAAAGAAGATGAAATGTGCATTCTGAGGAGAAATACTCTTAAATAGTCCAAACACTGGTTTAAACTTTTAACCTTACAAAGCACTCGCCTTTTATACAGTCTGCTGTATAACACCATTCCCTATTTACATGTCCCTGAATTTACCTGTCATCTTATTATTAAGTCAAATAAAGAAACTGTTCTAACCAGTAAGATTGGGGCCATGAGTATGTTGTGATGCTATGTTTATGAAATGTTAAATATTAAATGGCTGGGCATGGTGGCACATGCCTGTAATCTCCAATGGCTCAGAAGGCTGAGACAGGAGGATCTCAAGTTCAAAGCTAGCCTCAGCAACAACAAGGTTCTAAGCAACTCAGTGAGACATTGTCTCTAAATAAAATACAAAATAGGGCTAGGGATGTGGCTAGGTGGTCAAGTGCCCCTGAGTTCAATCCCTGGTAACCATAAATGATTGATAGATAGATAGATAGATAGATAGATAGATAGATAGATAGATAGATAGATGATAGATAGATAGATAGATATTGAATGTACTAAAGACAGAGATCACCATTTTATTTCAGTGAGGGGAAATAAATAAATGCAGGGAAAAAAATCTCAGAATGTGTAGGACAAACTGGAATACAATATAGTGGATAAAGCTGTTTTCTCATATTTCATGTTAAATAGTTTTTAGGCATTGTGATTCTGTTTTACAGCATTATAGAGAGAATTATGAAATTTTATAGTATTATTAGTAGTTTTATGTTATATTATTTTATATTCTTAAATCAAATACAGTTTATAACCATATGTAATTTAATCCTTATTTTTTAAAAAAACTTGTAAGGTGACTAACATTATCATTGTTTGATGACATGTACAAAAGTTGTTCAAGGGCACCAAACTACGATAGCCTTGAGTTTTAAAAAACTAATAACACATGAACTTTTATGACTTGTCAATGCCAAAGACTTAATTGCTCTATCATACTTCGTTTTTATTTTTTATGTCATAGTACAAAATTCAAATGGGCACACTGTTGGCTAGCTAGACCACATTTTTGCAGGGGTTCTGTTATCAGTCATGCATAGATGCATAACTGATTTCTAGCCTAAAACATGATGCAAATATTCAGTTACATCTTATTTTCCTTCCTAAAGATTGGAGTTAGGATGTAATGGCAAGGGTAGAACCAGCCATCTTGAACCAATAAGATGCAAATCACATTTTGAGATTGTCTGAAAACAACATATGTGAAAATTCAGTCCTCAAGAGTTTCAAGTTAATATACCAATCCTAGACAAACTGCCCACATGTTTGTTTGTTTCATTTGTATTTATTTATTTATTTATACTTTATATTCCACATGGTATAACTCTTTAATAAAGCAGCCTATATAATATATTATGACTAAATTAACACTGTTCATACCCTTATTAACAGATAATAGTACTGTTAATTGTGAATCTTATGATTTCTTCTATATCCCGATGTTTATGATTTATGAAGATATTGTAATGCTAGAGAAGAATAAACAAATAAATCTGCCCTCAGTCTCTCCATTCTGGATAGAGGATATGAAAAATAATCCCAGAGAGAACTTACACTCCCAATCCCCTACCTGCCCTCCTGCCCTGCCCTAAATGACCCTGCCACCAAAACATCTCCCATGACTTGGATCTACCCACTGCCCTCAAAAGGGCCTGCCAAAGTCACTAACTCCTCCCATGGGCTGGTTCTGCTATAAAACCCAGACCCTCCTTTGGCCTGCCACCATTTTCCCCACAAAGACATACCCCTCAGGTGCACAATAAAGCATCACTTATCCATGAGTTCTGCCTCCATTTTTTTTTATATTCCCTTTCAGGTGCTTTCAGTAGATGACATAATTTAAGAATGTATTAATAAGCATGTAATTAAAAACAATAACATTTTACTCAGTTAAACTTCACATGACTTGCACAGAAGAGATATGTCCACATATCAATGTCATTTACAAGAGATATGTCCACATATCAAAACCTCCAATAGTCTAAAACTGATACACAAACAACAATAACAGCAATTATTACAATAAGTAAAAGCAAAAAAATTACTCAATGAAGAATAAATTACACAGTGAAAATTTCACAGTGAAAACTTTTCTCTAGGGCTGTTGCATCCCTTGGCATAAAAATGTGGCAAAATTTATCTAGTTGCTTCTCCGAAAATAAAAAACTACCCAACTAGAAGTACTAGGTAGAAAGTGGAAGTAAAGAGAAAACCTACTCTAGATGAAGATTTATTATAATGAAGATATCTCCAGAACTAAAGTACTACTTAGTGTCATGATATAAAAATAATTTATCTTGGGCTGGGGTTGTGGCTCAGTGGTAGAGCGCTTGCCTTATATGTGTGAGGCCCTGGGTTTGATCCTCAGCACCACATAAGGATAAATAAAGAAAAATAAAGATAGTGTGGCCATCTACAACTAAAAATATATTTAAAATAATAATAATAATAATTTGTGTTTATTTTGGTATTAAATATTTCAAAAATTTTTTTTTTCAGTGCTGGGGATTGAATCTAGGATCTTGTGCATGCTCAGCAAGCTCTCTAACACTAAGCTGCTCCCTCTCAAACAATTATTTCTTTACAACATTCATTTTAATAGACTCCCACATTTTACCTATAAATCATTAATTTTAATTTTTGTAATTATTAAGCAACTAAAAAATTAGCATATATATACTGTACATACAAAATTTCAAATAATTTTCCTCATGTAAGATAAGAAAACTCCTAAGTGATTCAAGTAATTTCACTATATGGATATTAAGAATTATTAGTGATTTTACAAAGAAAGTTATCACTTTTAGTGTTTCATATTATTCAATTAGATATTTACTGGATTAAGCATAAAGACAATTTGTGAAAGATTTTAAAAAGATGGTGCTGTGTAAAATTTAGATGGACACTTTATATTTACATATTAGATATCACAAAATACTTATTTTTCAATAAAAAATAAGGCAATAAAACACACCTGATGTACATTCCATAGTGATATTAACCACAAACTACTAATGCAAACTAGTTACCATACCTATGTTATCCAAATCCACTGCACAGCAATTACACCAGAAATCTACAACTCCTACAAAAGAGACATTATTCTTCCTTGTATTTTGATAGCCACATATTTTTTCCCTTGCTGAGGATCAGCACAACTCCATATGTACAATAGAGCACTGCACAATGGATTACTCAATAATTGTCAAAGTGTGACTTCCAAAAGAGCAAATTAATTTTTTTTGTAATAAAGCAAAATGCCAGGTGTTGCCTTGCACTGTCAGGAGATCTGCCCTTGCTTTCCACCTGACTGCACAAGAAAACATCTTGTAGATGAGGCAGAGACACTGATAGGCAATGACAGTTTTCTCAACAGTGTTTCTGCTTTGAAGAATGTCAAAGGATTAGGGCACCTTTATGTCAGTGATTGGAAAGAAAATTCTTGTTTGACAAAATACAGTATGCCGTCCAAATTCTTGTAATTTGACTGTTTACAACATATGGGAAAATGTCAGACATGCAGTAAATATCAACACCAAATAATATATGTGCTCTCCCTTTTGTCTGTAAGACTAAAGGAATGATTTTAGTTTACTTCTGTAAGAGGCCTGATGTATTTTATGGTGAATACATGTTTGCTTATTTTTAGCCAACTATTAATAAAATACTTTAAATAGGGTTTCCTTTAAAAACTATAATTAAATGAAACATTTAAAAAGTCCGATATGTACAATCTTACCAGGTGAAGATAAGGCATAGTAATGTAGATATCAAAATCAAAACTTGGTTAAACATTGCAGACTGCGTACGCTGAATGGCTCTATGTAGATCATTCTAAAATGATAAGGAAAAAAGCATAATGCAACATTTTGATAAATAATAAGTGGGCATGAGTTTAATGAGATTTATTTTTATTCATTATATTTCTACTATCTTCTGTCCTCTGTATACTTAACACATATGCTTTTAAAGGATTTATGAACATATTTTGGTTTTGCTTATATCTTTATATAACTCACTATAGAACCTATATTACAAAGTAGTAGTATGTAAAGGTCACTGAAGCACTAAATTTTAGCTTCCTTGCCTTGCAGACATCTGAACAGATGTTGCACTTACTACTCCCAAAACACCCTAATGGTAATGATAATTTTGCATGGAAAATTCAAATTTCCAAAAATCAGAAAATACTATACCCAATTAAAGGGGCAGTAATAACTGGGTAGAGCTGCAATAAAAGCTCATTCTTTAAAAATATATGACATGAATTATGGTAGGAGTTTTATCAAAGAAAAAAATTATTCAATGAACAAATTATTTAAATATCATTGATACTAATATTAGGAGAAATGTGAATCAAGATACATTTTTACCTTCATAATATGCAGACAGTAAAATATAATAGAGACAGTTAACCTTTTGGTGCAAGAAGTGACTACATGTACAATACCACTCAGTTAATTATTTACAAATTTCTGATAGGCAATTTGATTGCATAGGTTCAAAACTCAGAATTATGTCCTTTGTATTTCATGCACTTATTTATTCACTCATTCAATTTATTCATTCATTCATAATTCCATATTTTCTCAAATTTAATCGTATGAAAATCAAGAGATGGGAACCAATATTTATGCATGTTCATCTCTATTATAAAATTATGACATGAAAAATGAATATTTACTACTATTTTTTCCTCTTATTTCACCTTTTTTTGTTGTATTCAATTTTTTATTTGTTCCTTTTACTCTGTAGCCTTCTGTTCTTCTCAAATTTTGTGTAAGACTTTAACAGTCTTAAAATCAGTATAGTATGAAAAAAGCTCACCAATTATAAAAGAAACCTCAATGAGTCATTATTTATTGTCCTTTACCATCCACTTAA
Organism: Spermophilus citellus; assembly: GCF_964194105.1. Classification (NCBI taxonomy): domain Eukaryota; kingdom Metazoa; phylum Chordata; class Mammalia; order Rodentia; family Sciuridae; genus Spermophilus; species Spermophilus citellus. The sequence continues at coordinate 139,553,586 of NC_138187.1, read as the reverse complement.
CCAGAAATGTTATGAAAACAAATAATTGATTGATTAGAATTTCATCTCTCAATGCTTAAAAGTTTCCTATGGCAGAGGTGTTAATGAGCAGAAAAGCAGATGAAAATTGAGCATCCAATGAGAGAAAGAGAAACAAAATATAGAATGAAATGGAAAATAAATCCTAAATTAATATTACAACACAGTTGTTTTTTCTCAATTACTGATTAATTGTTCATGTTTTGGTTAGGTTATTTTTTCCAACAACTAATTGCATAGTAATTAACAAAAAGATTTATTTTTTTCCTCATGTATATTTTTCATTAGCAAGTTTAGCAATCTATATTTAGTCAAATGGTATTTCTTGGGGACAATTAAGACAGTCAAATATTTCTACAAACCACAAGCCATACTCTCTCTCCCATTGGTCATGTTCTTTCATGAGATTCGGGTTACTTGATATAAATGTTTGGAAATATTTATCTGATAACAAATATGTAAGTGTTATTCAAATATTCCTTTTAGCCAAAACTTTTGTCATATTATCTGGTTCAAGACCACTTACAAGAAAAGCAAGTTTGTTTCCAAACAACTATAACTTAAATACAGTAAAAATAATACTATTAATCCCTTACTCATTTCATGCCAGATACAACATTATGCACAAACATGCTATATATGTATATGCATATATAACTGTATTTGACTTTTGCAGCAATTATGTAATGTAGGTGCTCTTATTTTCTTTTGCAGACAAAGGTATTAGCAAAGAAGTTGAAATAATTTGCCTATTAGAATTTACAGCACACAGAAGGCCCATACTAACATTCGTATAATGAATGACTAAATAGCAAATGTCTTACTGCTCACTTGTAAGTATTGAAGTTGATGGGAAATACATTTTGATAGTTTTAAACCATTCTTTCCAAACAAGGTCAGCCTTGGGTAAAATGCAACTGTGGCACAATTCTGAATTAAGCATCTCTACCTCATTTACTTTTCTCCCTCCTAAAATCCCTTACAAAACCCAACTCCACCAAATCTAAAATAGACTTTAACTAAAGGGTTTCCAGCTCTGATACAGGACTTTTACAAAACTCCAGGAATTTGCATGGAACACAAAACTACTTACAATTAAGGAAAATTTAGCAAAATCACTTCCCTAAATCCTTAAAACCGGGAGTTCCATTGTATGTAAAGAGATGGCCTTGGAAAAGAAGGGCATTTGTGTTCAGAAGATTGTCTACCCAACTGAACTAGTCCAATAGCAGTTAGGTGTAGGTTTGATGAAAACCAAAAAATGTGAACCATTTTTATTTACTAAGCCCTACCTACAAAGGTAGTAACTAGCCAATATAGGCATTTTACAAGTTTTCATCTTGATCAGCATATAGCAGACTGGTATTTAAACTCAATCAACATACATATTTGTATTGCGTATCACTTTAATTACTTAACAATACTTCACCCAATAGTTTATTATTATAAGCATTCAAATAGAACTGTTTGCTGACACCAAATGAAAATGTTTAAAAATGAAACATTTGAAAAAATAATTATAATTAAATACATTCCATATAATTTATATTTTTATGGGAAAAGGAATAATGGAAAAGTGCAAAATCGGATCCAAAAACATCATCTGTTTCTGCTTAATCACTGAAAATAAGTAAGAAATAGTAAATGTTTTAAAAATATTTTTCTATTGGTGCTTCACTTTTATACTTACAATCATATTTTCCAAGGCATGTTTGGCAAGCCAACAGTTTAGAAATACTGGAACAAATAAATTCCTCAAGGAAGGCCAGAATATCTAAAAAAAATAAATAAAAACTGACTTTAATCTCAAAGCAGGAAGTTACACCTAGGAGATTAAAAAATAAATGTAAAAGAGAATAAAATTATTAAAGACGGTGCAATGATTTAAAACAAGGTAAATGCCTTATACTCATTATTAAAGAAACTCAAGGAGGAGATATGATCTTTCATTCATTGTCTAAGTCTTTCTTAAGGAAATTATTACAGAAGCAGAAAGAACATAATAAGCGCTCATTAGATGTCAGATATAACTATGCTAATTCTATTATTAAATCTTTTAGTGTTATATTTTATAAAAGACTTTGGCTCTCTATTACTCTTACCTAAGATGGTAAGCAGCAACCAGGAGAGAAGGCTTAGTCTTTTATAACATTACCACTGACTGTCCTCAGACTGAACTACTTCAAGTGACATTGGAAAACTACATTCAGTAGAAATTATATTTAGTTCGTTAGTTAGCTTGTCATTTAATCTAGTTTCAGTTCCTTCTGAAAATAAATCACTCAAATTAAATTATTTGCCAAAATTGATATCTACTTATTTTCAAAATTTTCCAAATAAAATTCAAATAGTGTTAGAAAGTATAATCTCTGTAGGCATTATATCAAATTGAGATTAAAATCTGATTTTGCAAACGTGAAAGTTATGGGTTACATATCTGTAGGATTGCACTTGAATAGGTTAATACTGTGGAATAGGGATTGGAGAGACCTTTGATAAAAAACAAACTATTATCTGGTTCTTGGCAACCTTCTTATTAAAGAGACAATTGGACTTAGTAAATCCTATAGTTAACTAGTGATAAATATGTTCTCAATATGAGAAATCTGTAAAACTACAGGTTAATTTATTTCTTTTGTAGGGTTAAGGGTACCGGGGATTAAACTCAGGAGTGCTTCACCACTGAGCCATATCCTCAGACCTTTTGAATGAGTCAGGATCTCATTAAGTTGCTTAGGTCCTCACTAAGTTGCTGAGACTGGCCTTTAACTTATGAACTTCCTGCCTCAGCCTCCCAAGTCACTGGGATTGAAGGCATGTGCCACCACACCCGGCTTGTTTCTATTTTTTAAATTCCATCACATAAACAAGAAATGGAGCGAGTAATTTTGAGTCTCTTCAGACAATATTGACATTTGTTCAAATATAAATTTCTAGAATTCCATTTTGCTGTTGCACTGAATTACATTAGATTTCCCTGAATTAACAATTCATTATCCAAATGACTTCTTATTTTTTAGTAGGATGATTTTAACCAAAGTCTGAGTCCAGTTATCTCAGCTACAATATTATATAAAAGCACTTAAAGAATTTGCTTAAATTTAATAATAAAAAATTTATTTTCTAAGATTTTTTGACTTACTGAGATAATGAAGGGAACTGCATTAATTATTTCCAAGATGAAGGGTATTCTTAAAATCTGTTCCCAGATGTTTCCCTTCCAAGAAAGAAATTAATAAAAATGAAAGTCAATTATACTTAATCCTATTAAAAGGAGAAAAAGCAGTAGTCAGAATTTCTCTAGTAAAAAAGGTTAGAAAGTTACTGGTCACAATGCAGAGATGTAGCAATAGCTTAGAGATTATGTTTTTACATGTTGTTGTGCTCTCCCAATGTATTCCTAGGAATTTATGAATATTACACATAACATTTCAATCTAATAGCATATCATGGAAGAAAATTTACTTGTAAAAATAAAACAATAATAAAACCTACAGAATCATTTAAAAAGTGACTCAGTCTTTTTTTAATTTTAATACTTACATTCACTCACTGTAACATATATTAAGTAGTTTGTAAAACATATGTGCTTCCTAACAATTGTTGGTATTTTGTTTTTACTTTAATCAAACTTAAGGGAAAAACCTTTTCAATCATCTATATTCTAACCTCCCAACCCATGTAGTATGATATTAATCAAAATCAAATATATAATTTGCAGGCCCCATGTGAAATGAATGTACAGGCCCTCTTATTAACAAATTTTTATCAATTTCAAGAAGTGACATCTTTCTACTTCTAGTCATGTAGCCCTGTGCAAATACATGGATGATATGCCCATGAAGCTGACTCTGATTTTCATTTTTGAATTTATCATTGTGTGGATTTATGTTAATTAATTAATTTTAACCTGTTCATAATAAAAATAATAAAAAATACACATATTAAAATCACGAGATATTTTGCTGCATGTATACATTGTATAATGTTTGAATTGGGTAAAATTTGTCTATCTCCTGAAACATCATTTCTTTCAGGTGAAAACTTTCAAAATCCTTTCATCTAGCTTTTGAAATATACAATATATTAGGGTTCTCTGTAGTTACCCTACTGTACAATAGCACAACAGAACATCTTGCTCCTTTCTAACTGTAACATACTAGCCATTCAAACTTTCCCTCCCCAAAATTTTCCCTATCCTCTAGTAACCAACATTCTACTCTCAATTTCTGTGAGACCAACTATTTTAGATTTCATACAAGAGTGAGATCATGAATATGTCTTTCTGTGCCTGGTTTATTTCACTCCTTTTTCATCAATGTTGTCACAAATGGCCAGGATTTTTGCATGACAAAATAGTTTTGCACTGTGTATATGTGCCAGGTTTTGTCTATCCATTACTCTGCTAATGGCACTTATGTACTTGACATAACTTGGCTATTATGAAGAATGCTACAGTGAATATGGAAATATAGAACTTTCTTTGACATCCTGATTTCATTTCCCGAGGATTACATACAAAAGACCAAGGCTGTGTGGTCATGTGGTAGTTCTGTTTCCAGTTTTGTGAAGAACCTTCACACAGTTTTCTAAAATGTCCGTACTTACTCACATTTCCATCAACAATGTACAAGGGTTCCCAATTCTTCACATCCTCACCAACACTTGTTATTTTATTTCTTTTTTTACATGCATTAATTTTATTTTATTGTTTTCTGTACATTTAATATTTTTAATGACCCTGATTTTAAGATAATCACTGATACTTTCCTGAATGGGGCTGTCACAGTTTGAAAATGGCTTGAGTATGTCTCCCAAAGGTTCATGTCTTGGAAGCTTGATTCTCAGTGTGGGAAACAGAGGTGGTAGGATCCTTAAGGGTGGGGACCACTGGAAGGAAATTAGGTCATAGGACATCATCTTCCAAAGGGATTGATACAGTTCTTTTGTAACCCCAGTTAGTTCCTGCAGTTTTTATGAAAAAAAAAAAAAAAACAGCCCCTGGATATCTCTGGCACAGCCCCTGGATATCTCTGGCTTCCTGCCTCACCATGTGATCTCTTCCCCATGTGGGAAGTGATCTCTTCCCCATGACCCTAAATGGTCATGTCGCCCACTGCGAGGACCTTGTCAGAAACTGAACACATACTAGCACCCAATCTTAGATTTTCAGCCTCTAAAACTCTAAGATAAATAAAGCACCCAGATTTAGATTTCTTATTATAGAAACAGAAATCAAACTAATATTCTCACTAACAATAAAGAACTCAGAATTTCCTAAAGGAGTTTTCTCTTCTATGAGATCTATGTTTTGGAAAAACAATTAGAAATCTGGCTTCCACATAAATTCCAATTACCTTATAACATTGAATATAAACTTGGGATTATTTTTAAGTTTTTGTTGAAATCCCAATGGCTTAAAACAATATAGTGATATAAAACACTTCCACAACCCAAAGCAAGGTTCTAGATCAGCTATGACCTATGTAGTCAGATAGGCTTTGCTGGCATTAGTTCATCACCTTTCTCCAGGGTGTATTAAAAGTGACACATAGGGGCTGGGGATGTGGCTCAAGCAGTAGCACGCTCGCCTGGCATGCGTGCGGCCCGGGTTCGATCCTCAGTACCACATACAAAGATGTTGTGTCCGCCGAAAACTAAAAAATAAATATTAAAAATTCTCTCTCTCTCTCTCTCTCTCTCTCTCTCTCTCTCTCTCTCTCTCTCTCTCCTCTCTCACTCTCTCTAAAAAAAAAATTTAAAAAAAGTGACACATAGGGAACAGGTGGAGGAAAGTTACTTATGAGAACCTCTGTATGAAGATGTTCCAGGTGCTATGGTCCATCACCTCAAGTTAAGTGAAAAGGATCAAGGAGATCACTGAGAGAGTTTGACTTAGACATGAGATTGTATACAGTAATGCCTAAAACATGAAAAATCAGAAGAGCAGAATAAAGAGAACAGTGATGATAGCAAGCCACAGTTCCTCCAATTTTAAAATGAAAGTGCCTATTTTATAAAAGCCAGATACATATTCTGAAAAATGAAAACTAGGGTCATTTTTTAAATGGATTACATTCAGACTCTGTGTGGATGAAGGTGAAATGGTACCTCAACAAATGGTGGATCTCAGAATCCAAAGGTCTGTGTCAGAGTTCTGGTGACTAGCCTGAGTCATTAAGCCTCTAGCGAACTTCAACCAAAGGTCCTGGAAGAGCCACAAAACACTCCCCAGAGGAAAAAAAAAAAAAAAGTACTGATATTCATCATGCAGAGCAACCCAACACCAGCCTACAACTGCCAGACAAGTGACTTCATCCCAGTTACAGATCTCACTTTACTCCTTGCTCCTCCTTTGTCCTTGGAGGCCCATATCAGTAGGCATCAAAAAAAGAGAGGAAATAAAAGAGGAGACAGATAGACCCCATGAAGATTCTCTGCCCCATAATGATCTAAACTGAGGGCATGCTAAAGTCTAATTACATGAGAATTTTGAATTTTGCATACATTGATCATCTATCTCAGTAGCATGTATGAGAAGGATGATATAGGGATTTGAAAAACTTTCTTAGCAATTGTGACAAATGGAATGAATTTAGTTCGTGGTAAATAAAATATTTTCTATTTCTTTCCTCTGTCTTCTCATTTCCACTTATATTAATCTCCTTTTTCTGATTTTTACAAGGAATCATTAGAAATGTTCTGTAATGGTATATGACTAAGTGATTTCAGTTCTGATTTATCTTCCATATTAAAGGCATAGGATTCTTTCTGAAATACCAAATTCCCATTCTTGAGATAATAAAATCCAAATTCCTAATTATATTCTGTGAAGCTTCACAATTTGAGCTCTGGTTACTGATGCGGTCTATGTACAATATTTCTAACCCTTCTCTGAGTTCAACCACAGATTCATCCATATTAAGTTTTACACAGTTCCTTGGACAAAGTAGGCCTTTTCATACTTTTATAACATGTTTCTACCTCTGGTTAGAAAGCTTTACTCCTAAGACTTCACCTCTAATCTCCTTGGCAAGTGTTTGAAACATTTTACTGAACTCATTTCCTTATACACTTGGGGCACAATTACATAGTTAAATTGATAAGTGAAACTCCCAAATATTTTATACATCCTCTTCCCCTTCTTTAACATAATTATTTTATTTTATTTTTGATCTTAAGTATTTATATTCCTTTATAATGGTTCCAAATGGAAAACAAATGTTTAAAAACTTCCTGAATATAGTTATGTATAAATTATTAAACTTGTAACCAGATTTCAATGGAAATTTTCTGGAAGAAAGCATGTCGAAGTTTTTATCTGTATACCCACATTACGTATTTTCATGTACGTTTTAATTGCAACTTATAACTACTGATAACCCTATAACTTCCAATATTGTATCTCTAGCTCCAAACACTATTCATTTCTGAGATTATAACTCAGATCAATTGCCTAATCCACTGTTTCACATGGATGCCTCAAAAGGATTTTATATCTAAATGCAAAATTCATGCTTTTTTTCCTGCCTGGTTTCCCAGGCACACACAAACCAAATATCCTTGAGAAGCCCTTAACTGTTCCTTTCACATGCTACCTAGGTATAGTTTACCAAAAAGACATACTTTTTTTTAAATAGATCTTGAAACTTTCTAATGTTTATTCTCATTTAATTCCCACTCTGACCTATTCAAGCCTCCTAATTAGTATTTGTCCCTTCATTCTTGCCCCATTCCTACTCACAAACTGCATTATTAAGTGGATTATATTTCAAAAGGAGCATTTAACAAGCAATACAATACCCTCACTCCACCCAATGACCACTCACTTCAAAACTCTGTAACCAGTAACACACTTCAAGAACAAAAAGACAGAAGTCTTATTACAACCAGAAATGCACTACATCATTCTTGCTGACCTCTTTACCCTTATTTGAAAAGTCATTTCTTCCACACTCTTTTTACTCCTTAAAATATGCTTTCATATACTTCTTTGAATACAATTCTTCAAGAAACTTTTGTTTTGCAGTTAATTCACACACATCTTTTACCTTTCAATTAAGAGTCTTTCAAGTTTTGTGAAACTTGCCTTAACATACTCCATACTCACTGTAAGCAAGATCTACTCTTCACATTAGGCTTCCTTCCTCCCTCCCTCCTGCCCTTTTTCTGTCCTGCCCTCCCTCCCTCCCTTTCTTCCTTCCTTCCTTTTATTGAAGGTTGAACCTAGAAACACTTAAACACTGAGCCACATCCAGAGCCCCTTTTTATTTTTATTTTTTTAATTTATTTTGGGGCAGGGTCTCTCTAAGTTGCTTAGGGTCTTGTTATATTGCTGAGGCCAGCCTCAAACTTACAATCCTCCTACACTTAACCACTAAGGCACATCCCCAGCCCCTTATTTATTTATTTATTTATTTTAATTTTGGGACAGGGTCTCTCTAAGTTGCATAGGGCCTCATTAAATGGCTGAGGCCAGCCTCAAAATTTATAATCCTCCTCCTGTCTCAGCCTTCAGAGTTATTGGGATTACAGGTCTATGCCAGCCCTCCCAGGTCTACATCAATTTCTTTCACTTCTCTTCTTTCAGTTTGTTTATATACACCAAATACATTACAACACTACAGATTTTTAAATCCACATGGTGAGAGTCAGCACCAGTGTATGTTAGGAATGGTATGCTACATTCCTGGTACAGTGCTTGACAAGACTGAAGCTCTAAAATAAAAACTATTACTACATTATATTAAACATCCTATTGCTGATTCACTCTGTGTGTGTGTGTATGTGTGCGTGCGCGCGCGCGTGTGTGTGTGTGTACACAGTATAGTTTCTATTATTGTCATTAAGAATGTCAAAGAGTCCTAGACTAAATCCTTCGCTTTATCAGAAATAAGCCATTATGGTGTTAGATTTTCACAATCATTGCATTTTAAAAGTGATTATAGAAAAAAAATCATAGATTTAACAAAAGACTAGGTATAATGAATTTTTGTTTGCAGAGGTTTAGAAACTGTGCTGGGGTTTGTTTTTGTTTCCTTTTTATTTAATGAATATGTGTGTATAAATAGAGTTCTATTTTGAAAGCAGTTGATAAAAGAATTAGAGGGTATTTATGGTGACAGAAGAATAAGAACTTTAGTGCAGGGCAATTACCATAGTTGTTTTGCCAACTAGCTATAAACATAAATGGAAAGATTATTTAAGCACAGACTTGAAGTTCTGTCTGATAGAAAATAAAATTAGTTAATTCCATGGATCTTAATTCATTATCTGCTAATTTCAGCATGTACTTTACATTTCTGCTAATTTCATTCTCAGTCTCCATGAGAGTTTAAACTGTTTTAAGTATCAAAGATTGAGTTATGCTGATGTTAGAACCTCTAATTTCAAGAGTTACCAAGTTCTGGCATAATATTATATTTATTTTAAAATACTAAATATATACTACACACACATATATATATACACATAAACAAATATAAGAAAGGTATAAGTTAACTAGCTATTAATATTGATTTCTCATAAATCTAACAAGAAACAATATTAGGAAAAGATGCAATTTTTTCTTATTTTTATGGGTTATTTTAATTTTGTTTTGTTTTGTTATAGGTGGATATAATAGCTTTATTTCATTTTTATGTAATAAAAGAAGGTACTGAAGATCGAACCCAGTGCCTCACACAAGCAAGGCAAGCAGTCTACCACTGAGCCCCAGCCCCAGCCCAAGATGCAACTGTTAACGAAAAGCAATATCAATTTTTGTCTTATTTTTCTTAGTAAACTAAGTCAAGGAAACAAATACACTTTAGATTCTACTATCCAAATTTGCCTTATTTATAGGCCACAGAGTATTACCAATTACTTAATTTATTCCTTCAAAAAAACAGTTAGCCAACACTACACTGAAGAAGTCAAAAGAGTTCATGAATTTGACTAAATTTATGAGATGAAAAAAGGTAATTAACAAAAACTTGTCCTTTTACTGTCATATAACTCCTTTTTACCCTGTTTCCTTTGTTACTCTCACTCAACTCTACCATCTACCTCTCCTCCATCTAAGCCATTAATGTTGATGAGGGTCAGACTGGAAATATTATACATCATCTAGCCCTGCATGCTAAAGCTTATAATGAATGACCTGCTTTCATTTTATAAATGATAGGAAGTAATTAATTATAAATGCTGCCATCATCTAATTGCAATGGAAAATAATCTTGAATCTCTGTGTGTTTTTTAAATGACTTCTTAAATTACGGCAAGACTTCTGTAAGCAAAACACCAAAAGTTACTTTTATATTACTTTTAAGTTAGAATTTGGAGCAAATACATTCACAAATTAATATCAATATTTCGGCAATGGTATGTTTTTGCAAATATTCTTACACTAGTCAAAGAGATATAATTAATGTATCCAAATTACCCACATTTTTAAAAATATATTACTTTTTATACTTTACATTCAATACTCATCACACATTTCACATTAAGGAACTTTAACCCAATAAATTCCATTTCCATTGTTCATAATGTCAGGCACATATATAAACTTAAATTGAGCCACAAATATACCACTTATACTAACTTTTGAAATAAAAATTATGTCTGTGAATCTGCTCTTTTGATAAACATGATAAGTGAATGATTAGAGTGTTTGAAAAAAAAATATATATATATATGTTAAAACTATATATATTATATATATATTAAAACTATTGCCTTTGAGGGGATTAGTCAATAGTTTCCTAATTTCTAAATTCAATAGATTTTTCTCAAGCTTCTTACATGTACCATAGTTTATATAATTTTATATAATTTTTTTATTCTTTAGATATTTCTAACATCTTATTTCTTCTCATAAATATTTAAATCAACCCCTCAATAGTGTGTAAGCACTCATTCCTTTTTTGATACACTTTCTTATTCATCAACCTTACTTTCATAGAAATTGGTATTATTATCTTTAGATGTCAATAAAGAAAAACTAAAAAGATTATAAGTGAGGCAAAGAAAATGGTGAATGACTCTGAAAACTTCTGGCTTGAAAAACAATCTAAAGAATGCATCTTCTAAACTTGTTTTTTAAAGTGGGAAAGAAATTAATGTTTGATAAGAATACTCTGTTGTAGGATAAACATAAAGTCTTCTCGAAAAGCTCATGTTAATGCAGCAATATTCACAGGTGAAATGATTATGTGAGCTGTAACCTAATCAGTCCACCCTAGTTTGCATGAACTGAGGAGGAGGTGGTAAATGTAGGCACTTGGGGTGTGACTGGATAAATTGAGTCAAGATCAAGGTGGAAGGGTGCTTCTTCCTAACACTGATAGGAGGACCTAAGAAGCTTTCCTTAGCTGGGCTCTTTTCCTATAAGATATTCTCTCACTTCGGCCCTGAGCAATTTAGTCAACCATCTCTGGACCAAGACCTCTGAAACTATGATCCCAAAACACACTATTCGAGTTGTTTAGGTCATAGCCATGAAAAGGTTGACTAAAATATTCCACAAAAATATAACCTCTACTATACTTGTTGATGTAGATAAAGAAATTATCAATGAAAATGAATAATTTAGCTTCCTTGTCTATTGCCCTGTGTCCTTAATTACTCTGTACTTCCTCCAAAACCAAAACAAGATATTCATCTCCATCAACAGAACCTAAACTTCTACCTTGGTAACTATCCGAAGCATGAGATCATGACTACCGTTAATACTCTCTGAAAATCACTGCCAAACCTAAATAAATAACTCTCTTGAAATTTCCTGGTCCTCATTCTCCATTATTTCCATCTCATGTCTCCTTGATTCATCCGTCAGCATGTCAGATTCATCTTTTTGAATTCAATTTGATTGTTTTATCTATCTGGGCCCCAACTTGATTATTTTTTCTTTATATAACTCTCAAGTATGTCTACAATATTTCCAGTCATTCAAACTCAGAAAATCTTTGGTAATGGCATTTCAGTATACTTCTTCTCACTTATCAACCAATGAGTTGGTGATTTTTTTTTTTAGCTTCTACCTTCATAATCTTTCATCAGATCTAGCAATTCATTTTGCCTACCAAAAACACAAGGTTGGTTTTTCTTTCAAACTTCAGTATGTCTTAACTGAGCAATCATCACTGTGATGTCTCTGTGACCTCTCTGACCTTCGCTATACAAAACCCCCAAATTCCAACCAAACATAATTATTTGTCATTTCTCCAATTCATGTGTATATTTCTTTAAGCTTTTGCTAGTTCTTCCAATCCTAATTATCCTGTCTTTCCATCTTACCTTACTGAAATCACTAATTCATGCACTCTGCTTGTCAGTCAAGTATTTCCTCTCCTATGAATCCTCATGGTATTTAACTTACATCTCACAGAAAATTCTTCTTATAATCTGCCTTGTACTATATTTATCTGTGTAATTTTTCTCTGCCCACCCCTTTTCTAGGTTGCAAAATCATGGAGAAAAGAGCCATGTAAAAGTGTGGAGGTCTGCATGAAAAAAATACACAACCTTCATCAAATACAAGTTAAATAAATATTTGTTAAATTGTGTTAGCCCAATAAAACCTCATTAGTAATTAAGATAATGTATTAAAATAATTCCTAACAGACACATTTTTAGTCTCTCAGTATCTTTTACACGTTAGGAAAAGAGATTGAGAACAATAAGAAGCCAGAGCATTCCATTTGCTCGCCTCACTCTAAGCACTCACAGGAATTAGTGAAGTACCTGAAGTCATCAAGCAAAACCTTACTGTATTAGTATAGCTTTTTACTGCATACTAGAGAGGCTCAAAATAATTAAAGTGGTTTAAGAAGAGCCTGCCTTATCCCCAAGTATGAATTATAACGAGAGGAATACTTGGCAAGTACTAGCAATACGCTTGCTCTACAGCAAAAAATTGCTAATTAAAATAACTTACCTTATAACTCAGATAACCAAGTAGTATTGTTTCAAATAGACTTATTAATGCCACTGATACCTAAAATATAAATTGTAACTTAATGAAAAAATGTAATAAAATAAAATATAATTATATTAACTTTATATAAATAAATGTGCATTATGTACACATGTGTTTGTTCATATAAATATATATAATACATACACATAAGACAGAGGTTGTTATTTATTAGCACTTCAACAAATGTGAGCAGGTGGCAGTTGCCCAGCCATAGTTTGCCATGTAACCATTACAACTTAGTTTCTTAATTTTCTAATGTCCTAAATAAATATTTTTTATTTATTTCTCCAAATGTAAAGGTGGGATTAGAATAGGAAGGCAGGCTAGAGTTTAAATGATATGTAAAGAATAGGATCTTATGTGTATGTGTATGTTCCTAACACACAAATCACACACAATTGCCCTGCCATCAAATAAACATCCTTTTCCAGCAAAACCAGCAATAGCACCACCAAAATCATCACTCCCTTTCAGAAAATGGAACAAAAAAATACAAACTTCAAATTGGATACAGTCAATCCTATCATCCACCTCAAATAAAATGAAATGGCAACATCCTCGAAAATTAAACAATATAGACCATATCAGCATTTTAAGAGACTTCCAGATTTGATTTGAATTAATTTCATAACCAATTCTGCTTTGCATCTGGGCTAGACATATTCCTATCTCTATATTCTCTATTGTATGTTCAATTTATACTGTTTAAATTCCAGAAAAATACTGCAATAAGAAAAAAAAATAGAAAAAGTATATGCTATTCTGTCTTAAATATTCTAGTTACCTTGAAATGGACCAATAGAATCAAATAAATAAACAGAAAATGACTCACCTAACCTATTTGTTTATAGATCTATAAAATTTAAGATAATCTGAATGAGAAAAAGTAGATACCCTAGAGTTTGAAATTTTTCTTCTGTTAAAATGGAAATTTGAAATATAAGTGAATATTAAAATACGAGAACAATAAAAGTAGATGAACTCATAGCAGTGTAAATAAAATATGTTTGGAAATAAATCCTATAGCTAGGCATCATTATAAAAGGAAATTCACGATTTTCTCCAAGTCTTCCAAATTTTCCAGATGTTCATATTCCTATATGATCTCTAGAACACTTTTAGCACTCATTATTCAAAGTGTTATTTGCAAATGAGTACAGTTTAAAATATTACTCTTAAATAAATCTATGTAGATAGATCAAAGTATACTTCAAGACAACATATGACTATTCATAAATACATTAATTTATTTAAAAAGTGCATTTTGCTGAAAGATATGAATCTAGGTCAGAGATTAAAAGCATTTTAACTGAATATTTAAATATTTGAAAAGGATTATTTATATATTAATGTGACATTGCAACAAAAGTCAGTATATATTAACATAAAAACAACCTGACTTCAACAAAATATGAAATATCTAGATATAATAAAGATAGATTTCAAAGTTATGATCACAATATATAACTAAAACAATTGTCACATATAAAGTGTATACACTTCACAATCATGATGTTAAAAGGCAAATCAAACATTTGGTCAAAGCAGTGAGTCTCAGAGACTTTTTGTTTCCCTCAATTGTCTTTCCACCTCCAATTCTGTTTCAAAGTATTGGTGCCATTTTTCCAATTAATTTTTACTTCTTAAAATTAACAGGAAATTGGAAGGATTTGTTGAAGGTACACAAAAAGTAGAGGAGACAGCACTTAATAAAATGTTTGCTGGTCATGAAATCCAATAGAAAAAAAGAAAACAGAAGAGCTACAAGGAACTCTAGGGAACTCCTCAACAATGCGATTCAGACATGCTGGCTTTCTCAAGTTTTCTGTTTGTTTTTTAAGAGCTTCTTTTATACCAGAGCATACCTTTGTTTTATTAACACGAGTGTCTGCTTGGGAACTAGGCTCTTGGTATTGGTGATATGAGCTATCCATACATTTAACAACTATTTACTGAGATTCTACCATGTTACAGTGAGAATATAAGGTAAAAACTAAACATGGTGACAGGCTTTTGACTAATTTTAAAGGAGTTACAAAGCAGGAATATGGAGGCAGCTTGGGAAAACATGAAGTCTTATCATACTGGTTTACTTTTAGTTTTCTCCACATTCTCAAACACTCTCTGAAGTATATACCTAATTACCAGGAAATTCTCAGGAGGTAGAATGCAGAGCTCAGGAAAACAGGAAGAAAGAATAAAAATGTTAGTGTATGATGTACATAAAGATTAGGCAGAAAAGCAAACTCACTTTCACTATCAACAGTTTTTCTCCACTAATACGAATAAACCCAGAAATATAGGTATAGAACAAAATTGTACACAACCTGTAAGCCCCATAAAGGTAGACTTCTGTTCACCCAAAAGATATGAGACCTATGGAAAGAATGATAAAGATGTTAGTTTTTTAAACAAGTGAGAAAATTCCATTCACTTTTAAAACTGAATTAATGTTTGAAGTAGCAAAATAAATATACTAACCTAAAAATAATGTTAACTTACAAATTAAAAAGAAAAACTTATTGTTTCAGCTTTTTCATTCCTATTCCAGCAAAAATCCTCGTTAATTTCTTTTTGTTAATATTAATAATAAATGGAAATAAAATGAACCATTAGTTTAAAAATGATAGGGCAGAGAGAAAAAGTTTCAAACCCTTTTCTACTGGATTCTCCATTGAGAAGTCAATTAAAGATATTCCATAAATCCTAAGACTCTGTTATTCTTAAACATGTTAATATCTGGATAAAATAAAATCAAATAATGAAAATAATCAGAATTAAATAAGTACTCCAGAATATATAACAGATATATATACATATATAGCAGAGTAATGCTGCTATAAAATATTGGGTTTCTATAAAATGTTTAACATATCATAAAAATATCTTCAACCGGAGTTAACATAGAATATTTTGTGAGACAAGAAATCATTGTCTTTAAATAATCTTTTTTTAAATGTTTTTTCCTAATTTTTAATAAACTTCTTTTTATAGTTGTAAAAGGGCACAATACCTTTATTTTATTTGTTTATTCTTTATGTGGTGCTGAGGATAAAACCCAGTACCTCACACATGCTAGGCAAGTGCTCTGCCGCTGAGCCACAGCCCCAGCCCTTAAATATCTTTCTTAAAATATTTGTTCTGTTGTTAAGAAATACTTACACTCTGCAAAGAATACCATAATACTTTTACTAGACCATTAATCGCCATTTTAGTTGATTCAAATGAAAACCATTTATAGTAATATAATCTACTCAGAAAAACATAAAAATTTCTACAACTTCTTGCCTGCCAAAATGCAAAAAAATCCTCCAAAAAAAAAACCAACAAATAAATCAAAACCCACTCTTTACACTTACTAAATTTAAAAGGAGTCCCATAATGTATAGCATATTTTCAAATGCTTCAGTCATTTTCTCTTTATAATATAGTAAATGATAACAAAGAGCAACAAACTCTTTTAAAATATTTATTTTACAAAGAATGGCATGGGCTGGGGATGTGGCTCAGCAGTCAAATGCCCCCAAGTTCAATCCCTGGTACCAAAAAAAAAAAAAAAAAAAAAAAAAAAAAGAATGGCAAAGCTTTAAAACTATTTAAAGACATTACATAGCACATTAGACTAAATTACTCTGATGTTTCAAAATGTCACATCTACCTGGCTAATGACATCTTCAATTGCTCCAATTCAAACCACTGACCTTTCTTCCAAGAACTAGTCCTCCCTCACTTTTTCACATTTTAGCAACAGAAACCAAGTCCATAGTGTCTGCTTACACAAAAACTTGTGTGACACTTTCCTCTCCTGCATCTGTAAATACTACTCCACCAAGCCTTTTCAATTGTTACCACCAAACAAACAGCTGCAAATACCTATAGAATTCATCTACTTCTTATCTCCACTATTATAACCACCTTCATCTAAGCTACTTTTCTTTTGTAATTCGATTATTTCAAAAACCAAATAATGAGGTTCCCACACCTCTTTTTGCATTCTATAATTTTTATTCTGTATTACAAGTATAAGTAATTGGGTTATTTTTTTACAAAATGAGTTTTAGGTCATATTTTGTGCTATAGATTAGTTTGTACTTTTCTTAGGATAAAGTCCAAAACACTTGACATTGAAGTGTGGCACACTCCTTCCTACCACAAGCCCTTTTACATCCACTTCCATTATCCTAGAGCAATCAGCTGAACCTTCTGTTAGGGAAACCTCTGAGGATTCCACTTGATACATGTAGTCAAGTAATCTCTTAGGCCATGTCACTCACCACAGCTCTCCTTTCATTCATTTCAGTTGGAACTTAATATTTATTTGATAAGTTGTTGCTTTAATGTCAGTTTTCTCCAAAATTACACGGTCTATAATATAAAATATGTCTATTTTACTCACTTTTATAAACCTGATGTTTTACTGAGTATACACACAGGAAGCCAATATAAATGATGGATGGTGCCAGCAAAGACAGAGACATGGCTGATGAGTTCAGTGTCCTTTCCAAAACAATTTTATATTCTCAGTAACATTTGAGAATCAAACAAAAACACAGTATATCAGAGTGAAGAAAGATATACCTGTTTTGTAGATAGAAAAATTATGTGCTACAGAAACATCTAAATAACTAAGTAGATACAAATCCCTGCAAAATTATTAAATGTATTGTTAAAATATGTTCATGAGCACTTTCAAAAGGAAACTGGTAATTAACATGGATTGACTAACATCTAGTTATATTTAACTAAAGACATTTTCTTTAGTCTGGGGTGTTATTTGGGTAGGCTACGGAAATATCATAGAAAATTGAAATTTAAATAGGATTTTTAAAATATATATATATGTCTTTTTGGGGGGACAAGACCATGTAGGAAATAGTTTTATAATATATAAAAATATTAAAATTCTTTTACATATAAATTTCATTGCAAGTAAGGTCTCCAATGAAAAGTCATATTTTTCATTCATTTTATTAATGTTAAATTTGATTAATGGATAGAAGGAACTCTGTAAATGTTGGTAAAATGCTATTGCCTAAACTCTCCTTCACAAAATGGATTTATCATGAATGAATAATATGTGATCTGATCTATAATTTCTAGACAACCTCCAAAACAAGAGGAGTGAAACCAAAACTGAGGCCATACCTAATTCAAATTGAAGGCTCAATCTCATTGACCAAAAAGAATAAGGAGGAAAGGAAACACATGAAGGTAATATTTATCACAGTATCATCTATAGCAGGAAAGCACCCAGACTCTTTAGCATCATTATTAACAATTATAATAAGAATAATAAAACAACTAAGATAAAAATAATGATCAAATATTACTCATCACTTCAGCATTATATGTTATGTGTGTATGTGCATATAGAGAGAAGTTACAAATGATTAGTCTTTAAAATACTAGTACTTATTTCTAGGTGTTGTGATCTGAGCTGATTTTTACTTCCTTTTCCTTGTTGTCTATGTTCATATTGTAGTAAGCATAAATCACTTATTACATCTAAAACACAAAACAAATTTCATGGGCTTAAAATTATATAATTCAAATAAAACAACAAAAGCAAATAAAAAACAAAACAAAATCATTCAGTTATTGTGAATTAGATTGCCTTTATAGGTGAAATTCATGTATGAAGCATTATTAGGAAACCTGAAGAATCATATCACACAACGGAGGGATAGCACTAGTTGAATGTGAAAGTTAGTGACAAGTAGCTCAAGCCACCTTTCATAGCCCTATGTTATGGCCTGTCTTAAAGGCAGGTAAACAAATGTAGAGAGT
The DNA here is from genome assembly GCF_964194105.1 of Spermophilus citellus. Classification (NCBI taxonomy): domain Eukaryota; kingdom Metazoa; phylum Chordata; class Mammalia; order Rodentia; family Sciuridae; genus Spermophilus; species Spermophilus citellus. The sequence continues at coordinate 139,534,820 of NC_138187.1, read as the reverse complement.
GTCAGATCAGTTTGAACAGCTATGGTGAAGCCAGGAGGTGAATATGTTTAGCAGAAGACCAAAGCATTTGGTAAACACAAAAGTAATGGTAACGGGGTCAACATGTGATGCATAAGTCATATGAAAGTACCTATTGCTCACAAACTCAAAATGAACTCAAATAATTTTGAGAGCTCTCCCAATAAACTAATGTAAGCTTATATTGTATCAAAAAATATAATATCCTAAATCAGAAAAGTAAATTCTAGAATTTTCCTAATCATAACAAATAATGAGATCTACTACTAAGCAGAGTAGGAGGCCCACACTTCAAGAAGATCATGCAAAATTTAGTATGTGTAAAAAATCAAGGTGACCAGAACACTGAAGTATAAAAGTCCTGTCAGTAGATTAGAAAGACTTTCCAGTACCTTAATTTTCAAAACACTAGAAACACTTAACCCCACATTAGAAAGCAATTATGAAGTGTGGAGAGAACTAAATACTGACTATTAGAATGGACATCAAGGGCCTTTTCATCTGACTTATGCTGACTGTGGCAAAGGTGGCTTTCATTCATTGCCAACATTCATTCTCCTCCTTTGGTCCACAGTGTTGAGTGCAAAAAGGCACTCTTCACCCAAACTACATTTCTCAGGCTTTGTGTCAAAGTATGCTGACCTGACTGATTCTCACATGCGATCTGAATACAAAATTCAAGTCAAAGGAATGTTGGTCATTTGCTAAGCATTTTGAAAGCATATCATCAAGCCTCCACCATGCTATCTTCCTTCTGAAAGCTGAATGCAAAGAACACAGGCCTTAATACAAAATGTAGTTTAAAAATGCAAATGGTTTGCATATGTATTGTATTGATCATGTTATGCTGTGTGTGTGTGTGTGTGTGTGTGTGTGTTTGAGAGAGAGAGGGAGGGAGAGAGGGAGAGAAAGAGAAAAAGAGAGAGAGAAAAAGAAAATTATTATTATTATGGAGAAAATGCCCACACCAACCAGGAATGACAGTTTTAGACTCTGGTAAACAGAAAAATTTTCCTAAATTTTTGAGGTTGTATGTTATTATTCTTGTGATACCTGAGTCTCTACAGTAAACAATATTTATGAAAGAAGAAAACATTTACATTATGATAATCATTCCTATAACCTCATCAAATATTTAGAAACTATCTTTAAAATTCTATTTCTTCTTTTAATAGTTCTTATCTTTTAATACTTCTTATCTTTAAACTGTGAATGTCATCTGAACACACCAGTTACTGGATTAGGCCCGGATTTCAAATTCAAGACCCAAAATGATAAAAACAAAATTAAAAAAAAATTCACAGGCTTCCTACCTTTGACCTCTATCACTTGAAGCTGTAAACAAGCAACTCAACAATTTTAATAGAAAAGAGTCGCGTGAGTTTTGACACATAGTGAAGAAACATAGGAATCAGCAGGCCAAGGATCAACACCATCTCACCCAATGTACTTCATACACACTACAGATGTGTGTCATTACACACATAGTACATCAGAGTCTTCCATTTGCCCAGTGTCAGGCATTAACAGTAAAATTATTTCGTTTACTTCAGTTGATGCATAGTGCCACATTTTCATATCAGTTTTGATTCCTGGGTGTAATTTGAAAATGCAGCAAGGCAGTACAAAATATCTGCAGCTTTATCGTGTCAGAAACTCTAATTAAATAAATCTCTTTGCTGAATTATCCTCATTATTTTAAAATAGAGCCTGTGCCCATAAAGGCCACTTCTGTTTTTCATTAACCAAGACTGCATTGACATTGGGAACTAAACAGAACATTGTATTCAAAATGGAGCCATGAGCTAGTTGGTTATGCTTTTTAATTACAGTAATCTGATTTTTCAAATGTATATCCTCTATAATTATGTCTGAACACTCTAAGTAATATTACATAGAAGTTAATTGTAGGAAACTTTGTTCCTCTTAATGTTTTCAAATAATATAATTTTATTCTGCTATCACCCACTAGTGTGCCCTTTTTTCCCTTGGAAGGGTTCTTCATGCATCATTTATAATTTTTATGTCTCGCTAGTGCACATTTTATTTATAAATCATCAAGTTTTAAAAATAAATTTCTGGTACGTTTATAGATGGATTTGTTTGGGGCATCATTTTTAAAAACCTAGACAAAAATATAATAAATGAAATATGCACTGATATCACTAGGCACTGGTCCTCAAGCAAAAATATCAATAAAACTGGTGGTGAACATAATTCCATTAATACAGCAACATTCCGTGATCCACCAACAACCATGTTAAGAATGAACTATAAGAAGCAAATACAACATGGTTTGTGCCCTCATGTGAGTATATGGAGAGGATAGAGAATCAAATGGTAGAATTGAAGTCAATGTATTAGGTACTATGAGAGAAGTATGGGGTGATGTTCAGACAGTACTGAGAGGATACCCCTAATCCAGAATAAACTGTGCTACAGAGTGCAATGCCTGTTAATATTTCCAGATTAATTATCCAAGAAGTTATTACCTTGAAATTGAGGAGTCTTCAAGCATGTAAAAGAGGGGTGAGTTGTGAGAGTCAGGATTGGAAAACAGCTTTCCAAGAAGCATAGAAATAAGAGAGAGCAAAGTATGAAAAATGACTTCAAGTTAGATCAGCATGGCTAGAGTAGGAGTCTGGCAAAAAGAGGTAAGTAAAAGCTACATTATAAAGGAACTGCATTTACTCATTTCCTCACTCATTCATTTAACAAATAACTACTGCCATTTTGTGCCAGGCTCTGGGGATTCGAACAATTTTCGATGCCATCAAGAAATATCCATTCTAATACCCACAGGATATACAGAAAACAAAGTAAACATGTAATATGAAAGAGACAAAGGCATGGGGACAAAAAAAAATTATTCAAGGAGGTCTTTTAGGATAAGTGTTTTAAGTAGAATTCGTAATAAGATTCTGAGTAAAGATCTGAGGAAGTCAAGGAAGTGTGCCTCATGTTATGTGATGGGTAAGAACCAGACAGAGGGGAAACCCTCTGAGAAGGCCCCCAGCTGGCACTGCACCTGGCAATGATTCAGCAACAAAAAGGAGGCCAATATGGCCTGAGAAAATGGGTGGGGGATAAGTAGTTGGAGGTGAAGTTACAAGGAAAAGAGGGAATATTACAACCATGGTAAGCACTTTTACATTCAAAGCAGACCTGATTGGAGGCTGGATTTTTATTTTGTATGCACAGTGACTCCCACATTAAGTATAAACCAAAGGGAGAAAGAGTAGAACTAGCAGGAGAGGCTACTGCAGTAGTCCAAGTGAGAGACTGGCTTGCACCAGGATGCTGACATTGAGAAGTGATTTTATGCAGTTTATAACCTGAAGGGATAAATGACACAATTTTCTAAGGGTTTACACATGCTAGTGACAAAAAGAGAAGTAAGGATAATTCCAAAGCATTTCGGCCAAGGAACTGTCAGATTGGAGCTGTTTTATCAACTGAAATAGGGAAGTTGAGTCGGATAAGGTTGGAGGAAAGATGGAGATGCCATTCCTTGAAATGTGGAAGAGCACAGAGGACGCTGACTGGAACATGGTAAATCTGAGAAGTCGTTTAGACAGCCAAGTAGAGAACTTGAATATGGATTTGGAACTTGGAGACACTGTCTTCCTGTGGTCATGAGTTAAAAGGGATACAAAGCACAACACAATTAGTTCTCAAAGTCTCAAAACAGAGAGTCACAAAGATGAGAACCTCTGCTTCCTCGTATTTAAGATGGAGAAAAATAAAATTAAGAAATGTTTATTTAGACTACAGCAGCTAGTCTAAGGCCAGAAAATCTCAGAAACTCTATAATAAGCAATCTTTCCACAAACTGAAAAATCCCTAGGGGTACTGAAGCTCCTGGGCCTCTCTTGTCTTCTGTTATGGTTTAGATGTAGTGTCTCCCAAAAGCTCATGTATGAGACAATGCAAGAATGCTCAGAGGAGAAATGATTGGGTTATAGGAGTCTTAACCCAATCAGTGAAATAATCCACTGATAGGGATTAACTCAGTGGTGATTGAAGTGGTAGGGTGTGGCTGGAGGAGGTAGGAATTGGAGCACGGCATTGGGGTATTTATTTTGTATCTGGAGAGTGAAAACTCTCTCTGCTCCCCAATCACTATTTAATCTGCTTCCCTCTACCACACTCTTCCACCGTAATATTAAGCCTCACCTCAAGCCCCGGGAAATAGAGCCAGCCTTCTATGGACTAAGACCCCTGAAACCATGAGACCTTCAATAAACCTTTCCTCTTCTACAGTTGTGCTGGTGGGTCCTTTACTCGCAACAGCGGAAAAAGTTGAGTAAAACATCTTCCTTTCAAGTAACTTGAGACATGCTGACTAATCAATGAAGATATGTTGAAATATCCATAATTGTATTCCATAAAAATTATTTTAGGCCAGGAATAGTGACACAAGCTGTAATCCCAGCAACATGGGAGGCTGAGGTAGGAGAACCCCAAGTTCAAGGACAGTCTCAGCAACTTAGTGAAACCCTCAGAAAATTAGTGATATCCTCTGAAAATAAAAAATAGAGAGGACTGGGGATATAGTTTAACTGGAAAGCACCCTGGGTTCAATCCCCTGTACCAAAAAATATATATATTTTATATTTTATATATTTTATATTATGTATATATATTTCTATATATACACACACACATATATAATATTTTTAATAAGGCATGATCATATCACATAGATTATTACATGATAACACTTCACTATTACCTATCTCCAAACCTTTGAGTAAATACAAAGCCATAATCACTGCCTAAACAAGCTGAAGAATATTCAACTAACTTAAAAGAATATTATGTACCCACTTTTCCAACTTATGTTTTAATATTTTAAGGGCAAACTTTCACAGGAGAAAAAAAGTCATGGAAATTACTCATCAAATTCACATTTTCTATTTTGAAAATTGTTGTACATTTAGTAGACTGCATAGTGGTACAGGAAGCTGATGAGATACAAATTAGTCATATCATTACACATGCAGTTCCCTTCCCTATTGCCTCCTGCAAAGGACAGCCCCTAAAAAGGAGGTCCATAAAAGAATACAATTTAATAAAAGACACAGGATTGTATATGAAAAGTAAGTTGACATGCTAGAATGTTTCTATTTAAGGTAACAGCTACAATATAAGTGAAAATATCTATAAAGCTAGCCTACAGAGAGCAAAGTTTGGGGGAGTACATCTAATCAAGAACACAAAGATATTAAGGTTTTTTAAGAGACTGAGCCATTTTAAACCATTATTTATGGCACTTCTATTACAATAACATTTCCATGGATCAAAGTTCAGTATTATCATTATACAAATAGATAAAGACAAAAAGAAGATATTTTTACAAAGAATCTATAGTCAATATTCATGTAGCACCTGAAAATCAGATCAACTGTGACAAAAAAAAAGGGATTCTCTATAATGTCCTTCATAATGTAATCCAAATGAAAATAATTAAAAGAATACGATTGAAGATCAGACAAAAATACCTTACCATTCATTTCCTTGTGAAGGGTTTTCTAGTAGCACTCGGATTATATATAATAAGCAGCTTAATAATTTGAGAGAAAAGTTGAACAGGCGTATCCTTAGACCTTTAAACAAACAACAAAAATTTGATTTTAATATGAACTTGTTCACAAAAGGCTAAAAAGGATTGTCAAAGTTGTCAATTTTAAGTACAGCACTTAGATTGTATTTAGAAACTACAATACTATAATTGTCTGAATTCACTGAAGTTCTTGGTAGCTGAATTTTAATTAGTTGAGTATTGAAACAAAAAGTGAACTTGACAGGATGCATGAACTGTAAGTGACAGTGAACATCACTCACTGAAAGTAAATCTATTGGATAATCAAAGCATTTGAGTACACTTATAAGTTTAACCATTTTACATATACACAAATTTTTGGATAAAGTCTAGCTAGCTAGAAAATAAAGCTGTTTACATATTCACAGAATGAATAATAAACTTTGGACCTTCAGAGCAGCTTGTAGACTTGATTATACAGAAATTGTAATTATATTTATATAACTTTATGTTTTGTTTTTAATATTCATTATATAATTATATTATAGTGTATATTAATTGTATATTTACATGTTACATGATATTTATGGAGAGAAATCATAATAGTTTATAATGAGAAACAAATATGCATGCTCTCTCCTTTGCTCTCTCTCTAGCCACTCTCTGAGTCTTATTCACATATACACACATTTGAATTGAATCTTATTTTTAACCAGGTTAAATGCCAATGAAATATGTAAGTTTTTGTGAGTATTATGACTGTCATGTGTATGTCTCTTAAACTGTTTTGGTCACAGTTACACAACCTAAAATACTTCATGATGATGAAGAAGCACAAATAAGTTTAAGCTAAGTAAAAATAAACCTTAATTACTAGGAGGATTACCTTTCATCCACTTATTTGGTGATATTTGATTTGCATATTTTTAATGAAATTTTGAGAAAGACTTTTCTAAAATTTTTACTTAATAAAACATAGAAGTAAAATGTTACTCATTTTTTTAATTCTGCAATGAATGTACCTGTAGCATTTCCTAAGAGTAAAAAGATTAATATTTAATTGTGTAATTTTTCCTAGATTTTCCTATTAAAATGCTGAATACATTTGATAGGTTGGCTTCTTTATAAAGTCTTTTAAATTTTTAATGAAATTGTATTTGTTTTATAGAACTGGTTCTCCACTTTAGTAAGGAGAGGATTCAAACAATGCATCCATTTTTTTGGTCAGGAGAGATAGGATTGTTAGTACTGAAATTAAGGAAACCTTCCATTCACATGATATGACCCTTTTAGGTTATGTCTATCAATGGCGCTTCCTTGATAATTCTAAACAAGCAGGTTAGAAATACATTAGTTATTAACAGTCTTAACCCTGAAACTAATCTACTAATCTCGGACCAGTGTGTGCCTTAAATATTTAAATATTCCCTATAGTCAGTATTTGAGAACACCCCACAAGTCAAGCCTGTCTCTATGAATCCTATCTACAAAGGCACAAGTTAATTTAGAATACTTCAAGAGGAGTCAGAATTCAAGAGCTTAAAGTCCACACCAATGAAATACAGATCTCTCCATTCCTTGTTGACATTTTTAAGTAGTAATCCTGTGTTACTGCAAATGGTTTCTAAAAGTACACAGTATAATAGCAAAGAAGTATCACTGATATTTCAACCTTGAATTGGGTCATGAGGGCAATGACTGTCCTGTTAAAGTTCTAGTGTTTCCCAAATTGTCTGATGATTAAGAATCATTGAATGTTAAGCATTGAGATTCACCCTATACATGCTGATTCAAATTTTCCAGTGGGATAACGTTAGATGTTTCTTATTAAGCCTGACTGGGAAACAGTGAGCCCTTCTCTCATTAATTCAGAAAGGTATTCCCCATTGTGATCAATTTCCAGAGACTTGTCAAGCTCTTTTAGATACTCCTCACATTAAAAACTTTTAATTTCTCACTGAAAGTATTTTTCTCAATGTTTCCACTAACCAAATAGTTTATGCAAAAGTCTGTTTAGTAAAGTGGGATTTAGACAATTAAAGGTGATCAGGAGACAATAACACTAATAGATAAAGCATTTACATTTTTCTAAAATTTTACTATCTTCCAATCAAAATTACCAATGTCACTATTCTGTACAGAAAAGCATTTTGCAAAGTACTGTGCAGTTAGAATTTTGAGGTAATTCATTTACAAACAGAGAGGGAAATGACATGAAGGACTTACTTGATCTCTGGTTTTTAATGAAAAATAACTTTAATCTCTCTTTAAATGTGTTTTCGTTCATATAGAATTCAACTTGTACTCTGCAAACAAAAAATAAAAACAAATTTATGCAAGCTCAATTACACCTTTATTTTTATGAAAAAAAAAATAAATATAAACGAACTCTTCAATTCTCTTATTAACCTGAAGGTATTATGACCTAAATATAACCTACAAGGCAAAAAAAAAAAAAATTATGTCATTGAATGCTTTATATTCATTGATTGAATTACATGCCACAGAAAATGAGAACTGAATGAAATATAGCATGATACATTGTAGAGAGAAATCACTAACTTTCTAATTTTAAAGGTAAGGTCAGTTCAAATATAATATGTAGTAAATGCAATTTTCTGTATTAACAAGTGAAAGAACAAACAAGGCTCGTCGTTGGAAAAAAATGAGGAACAGCTCCGCACATTGATAGAGCCAGGGGTGGTTTGACAGTTATGACAGTTTAATAGTTTAATGGTTTGACAGTTGGCATGGGGTGCTTTCTTATTGGTAGGTAAGAATCATGTGAGTCAGCAAGGCTAGTCTGATTGGTGGGTAAGGATCATGTGAGCCAGCAGGGCTAGTCTGATTGGTGGGTAAAGGATCATGTGAGTCAGCAGGGCTCACCATTGGACAGCTCTTTTCGGGGGATGGGGAAGTTAGTCTTTGGAGCTGGGGTGACTCCCAACAAGGAGTATAACCAGTGATATAGATGATTCAAAACAAGAATAAAGAGAGGTTTAACATGTGTCTTGGGAATTATTTTGAGACAGTTATTTTGTCAATTTCTTTCTCCTGCTATAAGAATTAACTGGATATTTCAAAAATCCACAGCAACACCAGCCTAGATCTACTGAATCAAAATCTTAAAACACAGGGCCTATAAATCTATTTTTAACAAGCCTTTCCCTTCACCTAAAAACTTACTTGGGACATAACGTTATTTAACATGTTTGTTTCTTATTTATTTAAGTTCATCTTCCAATACATATGGATCAGATGGAAAGAGGGGACACCACAGACTGCAATAGAGTAAACGAAATTCCATGTATAAATAATTTTATCAAAATGAATCCAGTTATGCATAAGTATAATTATTTATTACAGCAATATAGTTATGCATAATACATATGAATCTGCAAAGGAGCGGTAATGGTAAGTAGAATGTGAAACATAAATAGAATATAAGCAGATGACTCAAGTAATAAATAGAATCTCACATATTTAATGCACCATAAAATAATATAAACAGTCTTAAAAATTAAGACAATTCTAATGAATTATTTTGCTCTCTCTCTAAATCGTAGAAAACTGCTAACATTATAGCATGTTACATGCTATAATTACTATATTCCAAATAGTTTAAAAAGAGAATTAATGTTCTATTTGGTTCATGGTGAATTGTTAATGATCTTCAGTTTTCTTAATTGCTCTCAAACATATTTATTATAGGATTTTAAATGTTCATTTTCATATTTACACAAACAACAGAAATTTACTTTAATTTCTCCAAATATCACAAGCTTTTGAAGATAGACACTATCTAGATATACACTAGATATCTGTATACAGTAGACAGACTTGGGGAGGTTTGGGGATTTTGTTGTTGTTGTTGTTGTTGTTGTTGTTTTAGGCAAAAGTCATATATGAGAGAAAACAGGGGCTGGGGGAAGTGACATATGAAGATGCTCATGAATTAGAGAACTTTTTGTCTACTATGACATCTTATATTTTCTCCATTATCCTATATGCTCAAGAAGACTCATGAACACATGAAAAGTACCACTCCTGGGCTGGGTTCCTGGCTTAGTGGTAGAGCACTTGCCTCACAGATGTGTGAAGATTGATTCTCATATGAATAAATGAATAAAATAAAGATCCATCAACAACTAAGAAATATTTTTTTAAAATGGCAAATCCTCCATGTCACAAAGGAAAACAGCTTTTTTATCCATCACAAACCAAGTTTGTTCTGATTTTTTAACTTTTAAATAATATTGTCAGTGGCAACATGTTCATACCTTTCTTTTAAAAAACTTGCATGTCCTCTAATATTTTTGTCTTCTCCCTAAATATTGTATCCAAAAATAATTTTCAATTACCTTTCATCATTTCTCAATATCTTTTTTCTTCACCTTATATGTAAAATAGGAAAAAATACAAAGCAAATTTTTCTTTACTAGATCATTACTTTAGAAAAGAAAATTTTAAAAAATTCAATATCTTGCAGCACATCAGTTCTAAATGCAAGCCTATATACATGCTCACAGCCTTGTAAACCTACATGCTCACACATACTTCGAAATCCCCTGTACACACAAACAGACACAAATCCCCATTAATATCTGGAAATGCATCACTGGATCTGTTTTCCTTGTTTATCAAATGAAAAGTCAGTTCATTTTAAATAAAGATACTGTAATAGTAATATCAAGCTAAATTAGCTAAAATTTGTTATGGATACAAAAGCAAATTTGAGAGGACATATGGCTATTACACAAGTAATTTAGCAAAGGCCATGCAGATTTGCTTCCTAGAATCATCAAATTTGTAAGAGTATGCATCCATCCACTTCTCAGATAGTATCTGGATGGAGTTCAGTACTGGCTACATACAGAGAAGCATTTTTGTAACTAAAAATGAGATCATCTAAAACATTAAACAAAAAGAGGGATCTGAAAATATATCACATAAGAGAAAATGGAAGGAACTAGAAAGACTGAATAGATAAAGAGTTAAGGGTCACACAATGGTTGTTTTTAAATATTGAGGTGACATCCATTATTAAAATGGAATGACTCGTGATGTGATACATCACTGAACTGATATTAAAGAATATGAGAATTATGAATGATAATTACTCAATTTTGAAATGACCATCATTGTGAAGTGGAGAGATCTCTAATACACATAAATGTGCCAAAGACCAGATAACAGCTTGCAAGCTACTAGAATTTTTCATGAGAAAGCAATTTTGCATGGTGTGAGGGTCTCTCATTAAATAAATTCTGAATTCCCATCTGATTATTAATTATGTGAAGTGAATTGTTTAGCTAATCTACTGATCTCTCTGAGCCAATATTTTCACTGTGGAGCATAGAGGATATTAAGGCATAAAAATATACAAATGATCTTGAAAGCTAAAAACCAAAACAGGAAAATTTTTGGTTCATTGTATTAGGACAAGATAAACATCCTTTAGGCTCGCTATCAGTAACACAGAGTAGAACTTTGTTTTATCTGATCTAGTGACAACTCCTTCCACAACCAAGGCATGACAGTGATGGTATACACTTTGGGGACCCTCTCTATCACTACAGAGTTATATAGTACTCAAGGACTTAATATAGTTTAGTGATTACCCTTCCCAAATTTTTCCAGAATTTTAAGTTATTGTAAATATTCTTGGTATATTCTCTTCCTGATATAAAGATGCCTTTAGTTTCCTCCTTCCTTCCTTCTTTGCTTTCCTACCTCACTTGGCCTCCATTCCTCCATCTAACATTTTTCTAAATTTAGTTTCATCTAGTAGATTTTGTTAGTATACTCCTTCGAAACCTTCACCAAAACCACAGAGTTTTGAATAATACACTAAGACAAATATATCCCATTGCTTCTTAAAATTTCCTTTTTTTTTACGTGTTTATAGCAAAATCAAAATTTAGGATCATTTTGTCAAATTTATCCTAACACAATAACAGTGACTGTATTTTATAAAAAATAAATTAGAATTATAATCATTATTAGGTGGTAGCTTCTATTCAAATATGTTCTCACTGTTAAATATTGTTATTTTATGCAAGTCACTAATATTTATTGTTTATTTAAATAGATTCTATACATTCATTCTGACACTTACTTCTGGATACTTTATAATTTTTTTCAACACTTTGTTCTGATTTTTAACTTTTTAATGATATTGTCAATAACAATTATGGGGGGGGGGCTGGGGATGTGGCTCAAGCGGTAGCGCGCTCGCCTGGCATGAGTGCGGCCCGGGTTCGATCCTCAGCACCACATACCAACAAAGATGTTGTGTCCGCCGAGAACTAAAAAAATAAAATAAAATATTAAAAATTCTTTCTCTCTCTATCTCTCTCTCTCTCACTCTCTCTTTAAAAAAAAAAAATAACAATTATGGGAAACTCCCTTATTGGTAATGACATTTTTTTTCATGTTTATCCTTTGAGTTTTCAGGCAGACAGTTACGTCATCTGGAAATATTCTCCACTACTTCTATTTCTATTATATTTTTTAATCTTATCAAGTGGAAAAGTAACTGAGAAAAAAAAATTTATGGTGTGCCTTTCTTCAAAAAGGACGTCTCTTGTCCTGCAGGTAATTATTTTGCTGACACCAAGACCATAATATGTATTTATATTTAACTAAAATTTATATCAGATACAGATTCATATTTATTGTGATGAAAAATCTTCCTTGAATCTTTCAAGTTGATGATGCATTATTGCGTTTCTTCTGATTTGATGAATTATTCTAAAAGTTCTTCTATTATGTGGGGTTTTTTTTCCCGTAAGAATAAGTTGTTCCTACAATAATATTCATTTTCTGCTGGATTTACTGCTGAATTCGTTTTCCTATACATTTAAGGAGTTTTTTTTCTACAATCATAACTAAGATTGATGTGCCATCAACTTTAACTATTTTAGTATCTTCATAGATAAACTAAAAAACTCTCCTGAGTTTTCTTTTTTCCTGGAAAAACTTTAATTACAGTAAACATACTAAATTTTTGACTAAGCTGGTACTATCGGACTTTCTTAAAGAAATATCCAGACAGAAAAAAAAATAAAAAACCCTTAAAGATCTCATAGGAACAAATCTCATTTGAGGAGAAGCTAAACAAATGAGAAACAGACCAAATTAAGCATTACAAATAAATCAAAATGTCAGAAAATAATACACATCTCTCTATAATGACATCAAATGTAAATGGTCTCAACTTTCCAACTAAAACACATAAGCAGGCAGGATGAATTAAAAAAACAAGACCCAACTATATATTGCAGGAGATTCAACACAGGCAAAGACAGCCAAAGGCCTAAAATGAAAGGATGGAAATTGATATACCACGTGAAAGGAGCCCCAATACAAGCAAGAGTAGCTACTCTTATATCTGACAAAGCAGAATTCGAGCCAAAATTAATCAAAAGAAATAAAGAAAGTAACTACATACTGGTAAAGGAACCAATCCAACAAGAAGATATAATGATAATAAATATTTATGCCCCAAATGTGAGTGTAATTAATTATATACAAGAGACATTATTTGAATTAAAGTGACAGAGAGACACTAGCAAAATAATACTGGATTATCTCAACACACCTCTCTTATCTAAAAGAGAGGTCATTCATCTGGAAACTCAGTAAAGACTCTTTGGATCTGAAAAAATATTATAAAGCAAATGGTCTTAACAAGCATTGTTTTATCCAACAATAGGGGAATATATGTTCTTCTCAGTGGCTCATGGAATCTCCCACAAAATAAACCATATTATACGCCACAAAACAACTCTCAAATTTTTTTTTAAAAAATTGGTATAATTTCAATAGACTTTTTTGGTATAATTATAATCAAAGTTCCCTAACAATATAAGTGTCTCTTGATGTTCATTTTATTTGGAAACCATATTTTTCCTTTCACCTCTCATTCTGTTGCTCTGCAACTTGAATTTAGTATAAATGTCACTCGGTGCCGTATTAACTATAATTTAACTGTTTCACTTTAAAATTTCGTATTTCATAAGTTTAAAATAGGTCTCATCATTTTAACAACACAAAAACTAATTCTGATTCAGGTTGTCAATATACTGTTCTTTCAGAAATGTTATATTCCTATTTTTTTTAGTAGTAAGCCCTTGAAACCTGCTTAGGATGCCAAACCTTTGCAGATATGCTCTTTTGAATCTTAGAATAGATTCAGATTACATTCAAAGGAAGAATCTACCTGTTTCTCCTTGGTGCCATTTGGTTTTATAAATCTCTACTCTCCCTCTGATTCTGAAACATCAATTATGGAGTCCATGCATAAAGTCATTGTTACTGTATTCATTGCAAACAAGACCTTACCTGCCTGGACTCTCCAAGCTAAGCAGATAATTCAGCAGATGCATATTAACCCCTCTCTGTCAGCGGTTTTCCATTGGATGGCATATTTATATACATATCTTCCAGTATAAATCTAATTGATGAGGCCTTTTTCTTTCAGTCACTTCTCTATATTTAGGTTGTAGCATTCTCTTAACTCCATATTTAGTGCTGCTTCCAAACAGAAAATATTTAAAATTGCTCTGTATACTATAGACAGGTTTGGCTCACTCTATTCTTGCCACTAGTAAGCCCTGAGTTGGGTAAACAATAGTTAAAATTGCACCTTTACACATTGAGTTTATCTCTATCCTCTCTAAAGACTTTCTGGGGAGGTTGAGTTGTGTCCTCCAAAGGGATATGCTGAAGTGTAACATTGTTTGGAAACAGAGTCATTGCAGATATAATTAGTGAAGTTAGAATGAGATAATACTGGAGTAGAGTAGGCCCTCAACCAAATGTGACTTATATATAAGAACAAAAAAATTGGGGCACAGAAACAGATGCAAAGGAAAGTCAGCCATATGAAGATGGAGGCTGGAACTGGAGTTATAATGCCACAATTCCAGGAATGCTCAGAACTCCCAGAAACTGGAAAAGGTTTACTAAGAAGTATGAGCCTGACATCAACTAAAGTTCAAATTTCTGCCTTCCATAAATGTGAATCAATGCATTTCTATTATTTTCAGATACCTAGTGTATGGTTCTTTGTTGCCCTAGAAAGCAATAAGTCATTTTCTGATGGTAACAACTAGCAATTTTCACTTATACCAATTTCTTGAGAACATAAGCTCTATAAGATAAGTACCATATTGATATTTTTCACATAAATCTTTAGCATCAAACATATTACCTGGAACCTAATAGGTATTAAAGATCACTGGTTTAAAAAAAAAACTATCCTGTGCACATATATGAATTTCACTTTTATGTATATCTATAAATCACTAATTTTAAGAAAACTATAAATAAATAGAAGGAAGACGAGCTGAGGAGAAGGGAAAGAAAAAGTGGGAGAAGAGGAGGAAAAGGGTAGGTACAGAGGACTGAATTGGAACAAACTGTATCTCACACATGTATAATTATGTTAAAATGAACCCAAATATTATGTATAACTATAATGTATTATTAAAAATTGTTATGAAATGAGATACTTGAAGAAATGAGAGTGTGGTCTCCAATTCTTTCTTTAGTATAAACCATAAAGACCAGAAACCCTGAAACTACTAGGAAGAAAATGTAGGCCCAACTTCCTTAACAAGACTCCTAAAGTTCAAGAAGAAAAATTTAAAAATCAATAAATGGGTTGGTATCAAACTAGAAAACTTCTTCAGTTCAAAGAAAACAGTAAAAAGCATGAAGACAGAGTCTAGAGAATGGTACAAAATCTTGGTCACCCATACTTCCAAACTTCAGATAAGCAGTTAATTTCCCAAATATAGAAAGAACTCAAAAAGCTTAACATCAAAGAAAACAAATAATCCAATCAATAAATGGGCAAAGGAACTAAAGAGACACTTCTCAAAAGAAGAAATATGAATGGTTAACAAATATATGAAAAAATATGTTCAACATTTCTATCAATTAGAAAAATTCAAATTTAAAACTACACTGAGATTTTACCTTTCTACAAGAATTATCAAGAATTATCAAGAATATAATAAATGTTAATGAGGATATGGAGATAATCATACACTCTTACAGTGTTGGTGGGAATGCAAATTAGTGCAACCACTCTCTACAACAGTATGAAGAATACTCAAAAATACTCAAAAAAAAAAAAACAGTAATGAAACCACTATTTGATCAGTTATCCCGCTCCTTGGTATATATAGAAAGGAGTTAAAATCATCATACTACAGTGAGGCAGCCACACCAATGTTTATAGCAGATCAATTCACAGTAGCTAAGCTATGGAATCAACCTATATGCCCCCCACACACACACACACACGCACAATGGAATATTACTCATGACTATACATCAGACACAGTGGTGCAAGCCTGTAATCCCAGCTGCTCAGGAAGCTGAGGCAGGAGGATTGCAAGTTCAAAGCCAGTCTCAGCAAAAAGTGAAGTGCTAAGCAATTTAGTGAGACAGGTCTCTAAATAAACACAAAATAGTGTAGCTCAGTGGCCAAGTGACCCTGAGTTCAATACCCACTACCAGAAAAAAAAAAAAAAAAGACTGACTTTATGTCATTCTCTGGTAAATGGAAGGATCTGAAGACTATCAGGCTAAGTGAAATAAGGCAATCCCCAAAAGCAAAAGATCAAAAGGTCTGTCTGATATATGGATGCTAACCCACAAGAAGGGTGGGGAGGTGAAGAATAGAAATTCATTGGATTAGACAATGGAGAATGAAGGGAAGGGAGAAGGAATGGGAATGGAAAAGACAATGGAATTAATCTCACATAACTGTCCTATGCACATATATAAAAACACCACAGTGAATCTCACTATTGTGTGCACACACAAGACTGGGAATCCTAATTAGAATAAAATATATTTCAAGCTTAGTAAATATATCAAAATGGTTTCTACTATAAGGTATAACTAAAAAGAATAAAATTTTTTAAAAAATTTTGATTTTCATAATGCATATAAATTGTGTAAGATAGACACTTCATTTTATAGAAAAAAAAATTTTGACTCAAGTAATTTTGGTGAGATGCCTAAATTCATTCAGTTAGCATGGGGGCAGAGTCAGGACATGGGTCTTTCATTACTGTCTTGCCTCTTGCCTCTTCATTAAGTTTGATTACTTAACAGATTCTTATTCACTTTCAAATATTCATTCATAACTTCTGATAGCTAAATTTTTTAACAGAACAATCATCCAAATGAAAGCTTGTAAAAATAAATTAAAAACAAGCTTGCTATACATCTTTGATTTTTAAATGAAAAATTTAAAATTTTAATTACTAGTTCCGCCACTTGGTGCTCAAGTTGTTTCAGTTTGTTTCTACCTGGCTTCAAACCTTTACTAAGTACACTCAAATAACCTTACTCCAAAGATTTGGGAGTCCTTCCTAAGGCATTTTCCACCTTGTTTATAACATCAAATTCTTTTCACAATTACCCAAACTTGACTTTTCAACTACTTTAATCAGTAATGTTTTATAAGAAAACAGAAATTAATACTGGTGGCATCCAATAGCATTTTCCGCATATTTTAAAACAAAATTTATAATAATGTTATTTTGGGTAAAGTAACAGTTATACACGTATATGTTGCAGATATTTGCATGTTATACACATAGATACTCATCAATTTAAGATGGGATAACATCATGATTATTTACATTCTTTGTAAATTGAATGTATCATGTCAAAATTGCATTTGATATACATATCTACTAAATATCGTAGCTTAGCCTGGCATATTAGAACCATGCTCAGAATTCTCACACAAGCCTCTAATAGGACAAAATCAATCTAACACAAAGCCTCTTTTATAATAATTTATTGAATTCTTGTATCGCCAAAATGCTGCCAACACAGTACACTATGGAGTATTGGTTTTCTGCCATTGTGATCACGGAGTTGACTCAAAGAGGCTTACTGTCACTGCCCAGAATCACAAAAGAGTGTCATACTTCAGATTGCTAGCCTGAGTAAAGATCAAAATTCAAATTTTGAGGTATGGTTTCTACTGAATTTGTATTGCTTTCACTTTATTACAAAGTAGAAAAATTGTTAAGCCCCTATAAGACAGAGACTACCTGTGTGTGCATGTGTATACATATAAACATATAATATTTTATGTTTACATATGTATAAAATATGCTATGATGCATTGGTAATGAGAAGTGGATCTGGGGTCCTAAACCGAATCAGTTTATTTTCATTAAAAATAATGCTGACAACCCATCAATAACTTCATTTATTCTACTGTCAGTCCTTGGAAATCATGGCTTGCAAGTAGCTGGAAATCCATAATCTTGTGGTTTCCATGGCAAACACATTACAAATCCACCCAAGAGTACTTCTGTATTCAGGGCTCTCTTCAGGTTGAAAACTCATGTCCTCGTGTCCAATGTTCATTTGCTGGATTGGACCTACACCCTGTATTTTCTTATTTCATTTAAAATAATTAAATTTGAAGAACTATAATTTGACTTAAATCTAAGCACAAGAAGCAGAAGATTATATTTTAAAAAAAGATAGAATAACTATAAAGTTACATTTTGTCATCATTAAATTGTAAATCAATTCTGCCTGTTCATGCCCCCTGCCCAACTGTATAAGGGGGGCAGACCTTGGACAGGCCATTATAAAAGAGAAGACAAAAGAAAAATTTCATAGAATAGAACATTTATTCACTTATATTCTATTAAGAATTCATATAATAAAGGGCAGCCACAATAGATAGCATTTAGGCTTGCATGAAATTGAGTTTGATACCACCACCTCTTCAGGGGAAAACAATTAGATACTTCAAGATCAATTCCACTCCTTCCCTCTCACTCCTCTTCTGATTCCATATATACCTGCATATATGTATTCATATACATATATAATATATATCAAGGTATCACATTTTATATATATAACATATCATAACTACATACATGTATACACATACATACACACAGAGAAGCCTCCAAAAGTAAAATATATGCACACAATGTATATATGCATATATGAACATACATGTATTTAAAATATGAAGCTGTTACAAAGACTATGGGCATATATAATATAAGTATAAGCAGCCATAACCCCACCATAAATCCAATAGCCTCCGGGTCAAATTTCATAAGAACTACAAATAAACTCTCTTTTTTCTAGGAGAACAAACGAATACAAAAGATGCTATATGGTCTCTAACTCTGATTGCAATGCAGACAGTTCCCAATTTATCATAGTTCAACTCACCATTTTTATAACTTAGCAATGACATGAAAGTCATAGAAATTCAATAAAAAACATACCTCAAATGTGCAGAGTTGCTCTTTTCCCAGGATTGCTAAAATACTCTCAAGACACTGGGCAGTTGCACTGAGCCACAGTTCCCAGTCAGCCATGCCATCAGACTGGTAAATAACCCACACTCTGCAGTGTTCTATATTCTCAGGTTTGGTGAATACAAGTATTCAATAAATTACATAAGATATTTGACAGACTTTGTTATAAAATAGCTTTGTGTTAGATTATTTGTCAAAATTTAGGCTGATAATGTGTCCTAAGCACATTTTCTATAGTATAGACTAAGCTATGTTTGGTAGGCTAGGTATATTAAATACATTTTTTTCCTAATAACAACTTCAATTTATTTATTGAATAAATAAACTCATTTTTATTTGGATATAACTCCTTAATAAATCAAGGAGGATTTGTATTGCACCAATCAATTTAAAACCTTGAAGGAAAACATAGTAAATCATGGACAGTGCAAGATTACTAGGAATGGCATGTAAAAAAACAAAACCAAGTTTGGGAAGAAATGTATTTGCACAGAGGGAACTATTTGGTCTCACAAAGTCAGGACATGTTCAACAGATACTAGTTGTTAGTATGAAACTAGAGATGACACAAACACAATAATATGTAATGCAGCAAGCACTTTTCATTTTTAGTTAACATTTCCCACCAAAAATATAAGATTTTAAGACACCCCTCCCAACAAGCACATTCATTTGGGATTTTAGACAAAGAAAACACAATTCAATATATGTAAAATAAATAAACACTTGTAGTTAGAAAAAGAAAAACAATGGCTCAGCTATTTTAATTTAGTGTGATTGATTCCTCCAAGAAATAGTTACTTAGGAAAAATAAAGATACAAAGCAATAAAGAACTTCACTGTTTATTTCTGAAAATTTCTAAAGATATATTTATTGAAGGCAATACAGAGCTCCTCAACTTAACAATATTTCAATTTAATGATTTCTTTTTTGCTATTTCTTGGCTTTTCTGTTGTATAAGAGTGATACGCATCCAGTACAAACTGTACTTTTAATTCAGAATTTTCATATTTTCCCAGGCTAGTGATACACAGTAAGATACTCTCTCTTAATGCTAAGCAATAGCAGCAAGCAATAGCTCTCAGACAGCCATACAATCATTAGAGCATATACCTGATACTCTCCAATGTACAGTTTTAGCAAGCTATGATGTTCAGAATATATGGAATATTTAAGGAATTTTTATTTACAATATTTTCCATTTATGATGGGTTTGTTAAGATTTAACCCTATCACAAAGTTAGGAGCATATGTAGTCTGTTGGCCTGGCAAAAAGACACCAAACAACAGCTTACTCTCTAAGAATTCAAATTCACATTTTTAAGTCTCCACTAATTCTGAATTATTTATCAAGAATTTTGTACATTCAGAAACCCAAAGCCAACATCATAGTGAATGGAGTAAAAAACAAAATGAAAGCATTTCCTCCTTTAAAATTTGGAACAAGATAAGGCTATCCACTATCACCACTCCTATTTAATACAGTACTAGAAAATCCAGCCGAAGAAATCAGATAAGAGAAGAAAATAAAAGGAATAAAATTAGGAAAGAAAGAAGTCAAATTATCATTGTTGGCAGATGATATGATCCTATATTCAGAAGTTTCCAGCTGGGCCTGGTAGCACGCACACCTGTAATCCCAGTGGCTCCAAAGGCTTAGACAGGAAGATCACCAGTTCAAAGCCAGCCTCAGCAATAGCAAAGCACTAAGCACTGAGTGAGACCCTGTCTCTAAATAAAAATTTTTAAAAAAGGGCTGGGAATGTGGCTCAGTGGTTGAGTGTCTCAGAGTTCAAACCCAGGTACCCCCAAAAAAGTTTCAAAAATCTCTACCCAGAGATTGCTAGAGCTAATGAACAATTTCACCAAAATAATAGATTACAAAATCAACATTAAAAATCAATAAGTTTCCTATATACCAGTAATGAATCTGCTGAGAATTAAATCAGGGAAAACAATCACATTCACAATAGCCAAAACACATAGGAATAAATATAACCAAAGAGGTGAAAAACCTCTATCATGAAAACTATAGAACATTGACAAAGAAATTCAAGAAGACACATGAGGAAAGACCTCCCATGTTCATAGATAGGCAGAATTAATATTGTTTAAATGGTCGTACTACCAAAAAAAATATACATATTCAACACAATCACCATCAAAATGCCAATGACATTTTTCACAAAACTAGAGAAACTAGTCCTCAAATTCATTTGTAAAAAAAAGACCCAAAACAACCAAAGCAATTTTAAGCCAAAAATGGAATAGTAACAAAAACTGCATCTTAATGACATAAAAACAGATATACCAATCAATTGTACAGAACAGAACATATAGGAATTGTCATCTGATAGTTGAAACAGGTACTAAAAGCATACATTGGAGAAAAGACAGCCTGTTCAACTGCCAGAAAAACTGGTTATACATACATAGAAGAATGAGACAAAACCCTTATCTCTCACCCTGGACAAAAATCAACTCAAAATGGATCAAAGATATAGGATTTAGACCACAAAATAGGCAACTTCTAGAAGAAAATGTAAGAACTATTTCAACATGTAGGCACAGGCAAAGACTTTCTTAACAGAACACCTAAAGGTCAGAAAATACTACCAAAAGTCAATAAATGGGATGGCATCAAATTAAAAAGCTTCACATAGCAAAGGAAACAATTAGTATTGGGAAGATAGAATCTACATAATGGAAGAAAACCTTTGCTAGCTACTCTTCTGACAGAGAATTCATATACAGAATGCACAGAAAAATTATCAAAAACTTATCACCAAATAATCAATTAATCAATGGGCAAATGAAATAAAAAGGCACTTCTCAAAAGAAGAAATACATACAGCTAACAAATATATGAAAAAAAGTCCAAGATAATTAGCAATTAGAAAAATTCAACTCAAACCTACACTGAGATTTCATCTTGCTCCAGTCAGAATGGCAGATATCAAGAGCATAAACAATAATAAATACCAGAGAGGATATGGAGAAGAAGGAACACTTTTACACTATTCGAAGTAGTGTAAATTAGTATAATCACTACAGAAATCAATATGGAATTTCCTCAAAAGACGAGGCACAGAACCACTATTTCCCTGCTATACCACTCCTCAGAATTTATCATAAAGAATTAAAGTCATCATACTACAGTAGTACATGCTTAACCATGTGTACAGCAGCACAATTCACAACAGCCAAACTATGAACCAGCCTAGGTATCCTGGATAAAGAAAATGTGGTATATATTCACAATGGAGTTTTATTCTTCCATAAAGAAGAATGAAATTATGCCATGTCCAGGAAAATGGATGTAACTTGAGAATATTATGTTAAGTGAAACAAGTCAAATTCAAAAGGTCAAGGGTCATGTGTTTCCCCTTATATTTGGCAAAGAAAAAATAAAGTGAAGGGAAGGAGGAATCTCATGAAAATCCAAGGGATATCAGAAGAATAGAGGAACCAGAAATACTGGGAAATAATATTGTCCAAATTGTAAAGTTATATTGTGTGCATGTGAGAATATATAAGAACAAATCCCACCCTTATATAAAAGTATCATTCATGAATAAAAATATATGAGATTTTTTTAAAAAAAGAATTTTGGTCATTGAGAATCAGTTTTCTACCCTTGATACTTGACCACAATGACTAATATCTCATTGCTAATATTTCTCTTTCAAACCATTTCTAAAGCTTACTCAAAAAGTGCAAAAGTTTGAATAAATTTAGTTTTGCTAAGTTAACACATTTTTGGTGACCTTTCAATTATTTATACAATGATACAAATTGAGGTATATTATATTTGTTGCTAATTATTTTTAGTAAAAAATACATGAGACTTATAGCATCATTTTTAATGACTACATGCTATTCTTCTAGATTTAAATTCACCATTTACTTACTAATCTCCTAACAATGAATCTTTAGGTTTTATAGGCAATCATAAACAACAATAAATAAAATAAAATCAATTCTATTTTATAAAAAAATTAAATATGAATAAATAATAGATTTCCTATATTTTTCACTAAGTAATGTGAAATCTAAATGTTAAGTTATTTATATGTGTGCATTCATGTAAGTCAAAAAATAGAGCAGTAGTCTATAAGTTTAACAGATTCTCATCATTTTGAGTAGTTAACTAAGTTTCCTCCATGGAACTATCCCAATACTATTTCCCCAAACTGTCTGAGAAAGTAGACAATGATAAATTTAAAATGCCAAAATGTTAGGCTAGAAATAAATTCCTGTCCATTCTGTCAGAAAAAAATTATTCAAAACTTGGAAAAGGCAAAAGCAATTACTACATGCTCTTTCACTATAGTGAAAAGAGCTTGACTTTGTATTTTCTGTGGTATTTTACCACTGTGAAGGGGTAGACATTAATGTGCAGTTCTATCTAATAGATATGAAAAACTTTTCTGCCCAATAAAGGGAATAACTACAACGGTTTTGGTTTATGGTCCTGTAGAACAGGGGCAGACAGGTACCAGGAGGAGGGGCTGACTCAACCAACTTACTCTAACAATTTCCAGAAATAAATAGCTTAACAAATGTTCTGTGGACCAGCTTAACTATATTACTGTTCTCCTCATTGACTGATGAGTAGAATAAAATGTCTTATATGATTTAATGTTATATTTGTATGAAGCACAAACTTTTTAACCCTTAGAAAATTCTACTTTAGTACTTCTTCCTCCTCATATTAAAAGGATGTCTTATCATTGGCCAATATTATTTAAGTTGATGTATTCACTTTGGAAAACTAATTGATGTTTATGATATATAGAGAGTTCATAAAATTCCAATCCAAATTCATACATCTACTTCACAAAACTGGTTCTATAATAGGAAAAAGATCAAACTGTGCAAGTTTTTGAGAAGAAGATAAAAGCATAGATATTTTCCCTACCTGATATCAAGAGTTATTACAATGGTGCAGCAATTAACACATTATGGAAGCAGCACAGGAGAAAACAAACTGACTGTAGAGTAAAAAGAGAATCGACCAAAACTTTTTTAAAGTTCATAGAATTACTTATTTAGGAATATACATGCACCTGCTAAATTGTAGTTTTTAAAAGCAAGAGAATGTTTATTCCAAAAAAAAATGCATAATATAAAAAAACATTATTCACTCAGCATTTATTGTCCCTGAATACTTTGCAGATTTTCTGCAAAAGCTTTTGCTGTGATTTGGGCAAAAACCTGATAAACTCATGATTTCCTATTTGCCAGTTGGCAGATGCAGAATGGAAAAAAAAAAAAAAAGCAAGAGAATGAACAGGCCAACATCAGCACAGAGGTGAGTTCTGGAAGAGACGCCATGGAAGAAAGTTCAAGATTGCAAAGTTAGATATAGGTTATTTAAAAGAATTGGTTCAGGCTGGGGATATAGCTAAGTCTGTAGAGTGCTCGCATGCACAAGGCTCTGGGTTCAATCCTCAGCACCACAAAATAATAATAATAATAATAATCACAAAAGAATTAGTTCTTTGATTGCCATAGGAATCTATACTTTATTAGTTAATTAATAAGGAACAAAGGAATAAATGCATGAAATGAATAGGGTTTGTACACACAATGATGATGAGAATATTCCATAAACTAAAACCTACAACTCAACTAATTCTGAGGCTCTGGAAAATAGAATTCTTGAATATTTATGTTGATAAAAAAAACAGGAATAAGGAGAGGACTCCAAGGCACTACATAAAAAGAAATATTTATACCAATAAGTATATGAATCAAATTTTTGATACATGTAGGAATTTGGTAGAGAATCATATAGAAGAGGACTGGAAAGCTTGGGTGGCAGAGAAGAGACTTGGAAGATCTTTTCTGATATAAGAAGTAGAAAGTACAAAGAGAAAAAAAAATGTAAGGAAAAAAAATACATTCAGGGAATCAAAAGGAAGATATGAAATAGCACAACAGAAGTCTAAGTTACAAGATCTTGGATAAAAACTAAGAGATATATTCATAAATAATAACAATAATAGAGGAACTACTTACTAACAATGTCTGGATACTATAATGAATACATAGAAATAGTGTTTTTCTTAATCCTCAAGACAAACCTTTAGTAGACACTATAAATATCTCCGTTTTGTAGATTAGAGGACAGAGGTATTTGCACAAAGCCATAACAACCATAAGCGGTGATACTCGTATTTACATACAGGCAGTCAAATTCCAAATATCACAGACTTAACCCTGACTTGAATCGAACTTTATTGTTTAATTTTAAGTTATTGTATATATTTTTTCTGATTACAAGACATGCATAAACAGATTATTAAAATGTATTACCATAGACATTTCATTAATATTTTGGAAAAAATTTACTTATATGTGAAAAATGCCCATCAATTCCAGATTCAAATAATGCAAAAAGCATATATAATTTCCTAAGAGCCTATTATATGTAAAATATCATACAACTGAATACGGTAGACATGGAAATGTGGCCAATTCCTCTTCTTCAAAAATAGCTGGACTAGGCAGAGTAGTGCAGGCCTATAAACCCAGCAGCTCAGGAAGCTGTGGCAGGAGGATCATGAGTTCAAAGCCAGCCTCACCTAAGGTGAGACATTAAGCAACTCAGTGAGACCCTGTCTGTAAATAAAATATAAAATAGGACTGGGGATGTGATATAGTGGTTGAGTGCCCCTGAGTTCAATCCCTGGTATTCTGCTCAAAAAAAGGGGGGGGGCAATCTTCAACTGGTTTCCTCAGTTGCAAGGAGCGCCCTTACCTGAAATCACACCTTCCCAGGATAAAACTCCAAACCAGGTTCTGATGCCAGAGAATCCAACCAGATGCACAATTACTTTCATTCAATTGTCTATGAACTTAATGGTAATTTTACCTGGTCTAAAGCAAACCATTGATTATGATTAAACTAACAATATTTGGATGAGAACAAATTGCTTTACCACAGAAAAAGTATCAAAATAATTCAGGACTCTACTTCTGACAATATGGTAAACCAGATGTCCCACAAAATCCTCTCCAAAAGGAACATCTAAAAAAAAAATGAATAAACTGAATAAGTCTCTCTCGCTTGCTCTCTCTCTCTCTCTCTCTCTCTCACACACACACACACACACACACACACACAACACACACACTTTTAAACATGACTTGCTTAACCCACACAAAAGGGAAATTCTTAGAAACCACTGGGTAGAGCAGGGAGGGCAGGGCAGGGCAGGGCAGGGAATAGCAGGATAGAAAGTAAGGGAAGGGAAGAGGAGTGGATGAAGGAATGAGAGGGAAGGCAAAGATCCAGAGAAGCATGTTAACACCAAAGCCATTGTTCAACCCAGTGTCATCTACCAATTTTTCATGGTATGGTGTTTTTATGTGGACAAACTAGAGACATCAAAGAAATCCTCCACAAAAAGCCTCACAGAAATCCCCAAGTTCTTTGATAGCCATCATTTATCAGTGCATGAACCCAGCAGAATCTTTACAGCAGAGGCAGTTGGTGAGCATTCTTACCATCTTGGCAATAGTTCAGAGCAGTATTAAAAAGATGCCATAGAAAGATACTGAAATTTGTAATTGATTTGCTAGGGCTGCTATATCATATATCAGAATTCCTGAATGACTCGAACAAATTTATTTGCTAATAGTTCTTGAGGCTAGAAGTCCAAGATCAAGCTCCCAGCATTTCTCCTGCAGACTGTCTCCTTGGCAGGCAGAAGGCCACTTTCTTACTTTACCCCACTTGGTCTTTCCACTGTGTGCATACATTCCTGGCAGGCTTCCATTTGTTCAAATTTCCTCTTTGAAGGATATTAATGACTTTGGATTAAGGCCTGCCCTAACAACCTTATTTAAACTTATTCACCTCTTTAAAGAGCTGAAGAAAACAAAACAGTCACTGTCTGAGGTACCCTGGCTTAGAGTTTCAACATATGAACACATTTCAGCCCACAGCACTTTCTAATATGAAGTCTGAAATCATTGGTTCAATTCCTCATCTCTTATTGTTTCTTAAGCCTGTTTTCTCTCCATCAAAACAGCAGATATCCAGGTCACCAGTTGCCTCTACATAGCACAATGCAGAGCTTGAGCACAATCCTCACCTGATTTATCCTATAAACATTAAATACATCACTTCTTCCCCCTTGAATCACTTTCCTCATATGACTTCCAGGACACCCCATTTCCATGATTTTCTTCCTACCTACTGGTTACTCCTTTTGAGTATTCTTCTCTGATTTTCTCTTCTGTTCCCAAAAATAAGTTCCCTTTTATAAACTCAAAATGTAATCCATGCATATGGCCAGAACTGCCAAATTTTATCCCCAGCCCAGTCCTCTCCCCCAAATTCATGTATTCAAATGTCTGTTCAACGTTTCTACTTTATTCTGTCTTGGACTTTTCTAAGCCAGCATATCTAAATCTAATTGCATTCCTAATATTCATCCCTGAATCCTTCTAAAATTAGCTGATGTCAAATACATTCCTCTTATACGTCAACCAAAATCATGCAGATTATACCTGAATCCTCTTTTCAATTGAGTGCACATCAATATTGTTTTCTAGGATTCTCTGAATAGTAAAAACAAAATCTTTTACCAGAATACTAAGCAATAAAAAGAAAACAAAGTGCTCACGATGACCATGTTCACTTGACACTAGCAGTAGTGACCCAAAGATATTTAAACTTGTCTTCAGGCATAAGACATGGAAAAACAAATCAGAACAAAGCTTGAAGTGAAAAATGGAAATACTAAACCCAAAATAAAACTCTATCCATGTATCTATCTACAAAAATAGCAGCAAAACATTACACATCATTGAAAGTACTATGATGTGCAAAGTCTTCTATTCTAAGGCATGACCTTTAATTAGATATAACTACAAAAACTACGAGATTGGATCCCCAGTGTGAGTGATGTATAGTGGCACAAAGAAAAGTATTGGAAAGGAAATAACAACTCACTTTCTTCTTCCCTCCTTCTATTGTATCTGAAAAAAAGAGGTGCTCTGATCCACCTGCTAATTTTCTATGCTGCTTTTCTTCGAATTCCTTTATCGTGTCTGAGAAAGGAGGTACTTTGATTCACCTGCTAATTTTCTATGACTATCTTCTCCCTTCCCCCCAATTAATTACAATTATGACATGCTAGATTCTAAAAAAAAAAAAAAGTTGTGAATTGGTTTAAGTGAAAATAAGGTTTGTCATTCAAGAGCTTCTTAAAGCCTCATTAAAAGTCAAATTTCACTAAAGAAATACCCATTTTCGCTTAAAATTTTATGTCCAGTACTTCAAATATAGGGGATGCTCACTAATATAATATGGAATTAAAAGTTACTCTGCAGTAGTTACATCTAACACCCTGTTAGCATACAAAGTCGACAACTATCAGCATACAGGGGCTGACAATCTGTGGAAACTGCCATCTGGCATCTATGCTGGGAAACAGAAACTCCCAAATAACCTTGCTCCAAAAGGGAGAACACATTTGTTCATTTGAGAATGCATGCTTCTGATTTGTTATGGATGGTATGAATACTCTAGCTTACCATCGTACCTCTTTATTTTCTCAACCAGACTTCATTATCATATGAATTTCCAATAAAAAATATTCAGCTGGACATTAAGAAAAATGAACAACAACTGAATTAACTAAACTTTCTTGCTTATTTCTTCCAGACCTACCCTGCTCCTTTTACCTCTCATTTTTTATGCCATGTGAACCTTCTTCTTCATTCAAGTATTAGTTAAATGACACGTTGACTTGCTTATTGAGCCCCTTCCATTCATAATATTACAATATAATGCAATTGCTGTTTTATTGTCTATATTCTTCAATTGGACCTTAGAGATCAAATAACTAATGGGATGCCATAGGATGTAAAACTCATCAGTATAAAGAGAAAAAAATCTATATTTATATAATTACTAATTTAGTTAACTAAATTTTGAAAATGTATATTTTCCTTAAGCAAAGTAGAAGTAGCTTAGCTTAATGCTTTGAAAGAATAATGAGCAAAATAGACCAAAATAGACAGGAAGCTACCAGATGGAATGCATCATTAATAACATCCAACTATGAGCCTCATCAAGAGTTGATTTGAGGGCATGTTTCTTGCTGTGTGTCCCTTCAAAGCTGCCAGTGATGGATTTACTTGGATCTAAAACTGTGAGGGCAGGAACTATGTCTAGTTTGTTCATTTTGCTTATGTTTTCAGAACGTAACACAGTGCCAGTTGTACTTATTCAGTATTCTTCAATCTCAGTTCTTTTACTGAGTGTTGAATGCAGGTTGCCTTTCCTCTTATTCCTATCTGTAACTTTTAAAATCACAGTGACAATCATCAATAGGTTTAAACATTTTTTCTAATGTTCAATCATCCCTTCTTGATGCATACTAATATTGGGGCTTATTTGGAATTACTACAAATGTCCTGCAACATCCCCTCAATAATCCACCAAAAGAAGCAGTAGTATATTCTGTGTGGGAGAAGCATCATGGGAAAAAATGCATTCCTTACTGATATTCTCAGAATAATTATCTTACTTTATACAAATTATGGATAAAACGTGGCTAAAAATATATACTATGTAAACATTTACTCAAACATTCAAATAAATGCATGAATTATATTTAAATATAGGTTGAGTTTCTCTTATCTGAAATGCTGGAACTCAGATCCCTGATTTTTTTTTGCATTTTGGAATATTTGCATGTATGTCATAGGATACAATTAAGAAATTTATTTGTGTTTCCTAGACACCTTATACACATAATCTGAAGGTAATTTTGTATTTTAAATAATTTTGTGGATGAATAATTGTAGTCTCCTTCTCCAGTCTCAAATTTGGGACATGGACAGGATTGAATACAGGATGAATCTAAGACACATGGACTGAGATTGAGGGAAAAATGTAATTTTGCAGTGAGAAATCAAGTGTCAGGCACAGGAGTGTGTGCCTGTAGTCCCACCTGGTAGACAGGCTGAGGGAGGAGTTCAGGGTCAGGCTTGGTAACATACAAAGACTGTCTCTCTTACAAAAGAAGTTAAGAATTGTTATCTAGAATGAGAGAATGAATACTCATCAATGCAAAATAACTGGTACACGCTGAGGACAATGCAAATAAAATTATATTTTCACTAGCATCATATTCTATGATAATTCTTCATATTTCTTAAAATGCTACAAGCGAGGTAAACAAAATAATGTTATCTCATTTAATGTCAGTGTCTCAAATATTCATGAAAGATTTGTGATACAAAATAATGATGCTTATCCAGCTCATATATAATATTTATTCTTAATATTAAGAAAAATCTTTATATTCTTATATTCTAGATGCCATACATATGAACATATGTGAATATATATGAACACTCAAATTGACGGTGATGTATGTTCATATATTATGTACAGTCATGTGCCACCGAGCAATGTTTTGGCCAGTCAAGGATGGTACCCACTATAGTAGACCCATACATTTATATTGTCCAGTGATGTCAGAGCAATCTTGGTCTGTGTACACTGTAAGTTGTTTGCAGGATGATGATACTGTCTAATAATGCATTACTCAGAAAATGTCCCTATCTTTATGTGATACATGACTGTCCTTAAAGCATCACTTACTCTGACCCTCAGGACCTACCACATAGTGTTATTTGGATAGGTTCACGTAATCTTATCTGTTCCTCAAATGAAATCATGAACTGTCTCCTACACATTTACATCATGTTCACTGCATTGATTCTATAGTATGTTCCTCAAAAGTCATTATTTAAGAAGCCAAAGTCCATTTGAAATGTCAAAATATCTCTTTCATTCATTTTAATAGAAAAGGGTAGATCTCATACCACTTACGAGGAGTTGTTTATTAGCTTTATAAATTAAGTATAAGATGTTAGCAAAACAAAGACTGAAAGTGCAAATATAGATGCATCATATCACCATAAAATTAGGCAAAACGAACTGTGTTCAGAATTGTTCACACTTAAATGATAACACTAGCAAAACACAGTAACATGAAATGAAAGATATTAATAATCAAATAAACTTTCAGAAAATGAGGCCATTATCTTTACAGTGTCAAGTACTTTAAAAGCTGCTTGAATTTCTTTCATGGAGAAAAATATTAATAGGAAACAATTATTCAGCTTGTGAATCAGCATGTGCTCCTAGAAAGTAGTATATGTTTCTAGCATATGAAGGATATATGAATAATTACTCAGAAACTTTCCTTTAAATAATAAAGTTACAAATTGAAAAGTTCCCAGTAGATTAAACAATTTAATGTGAAGCATGCTTACTGATGCACATGAGGAACCTACTACATATATTTTAGATACATTAAAAATAACAGTTGAATTCATTTCTTTCTCTAATCAGCAAACACTAATGCTATTTCTTTCGTTCAGCGGTGGCCATTAAAAAGTTCAAGTTGGAGTCCACAAAACTATTCAAGGAATCTGTTTTTCTACTCCTGTATCATCAAAAATTACCTAGCCCAATCAGTTTATCCTAATCATGTAGGAAACTGAAATCATGCAGAAAAATTGATATACAGGGTCAAATTGAAATAAAAGGGGAAAAATCCCAAATCGCTAATATTAACAATGAGAAATATTTAATTAAAATGAAAATTTTTACTTCCAAAGAGTACTTATATTATATTAATCAATCATACATACTATTACAGGTAGCCATGTGGATTATAGCATTTTAATTACATGGTTGCTGTTCACCAGCATGATTTTTCTTTCATTTAACATTATAAAAATTCTTTGCACTAAGAATCATTATCCTCATACAGATGAATTGGTGAGGTTAAGGAAGTTCAACACATTGCCAAGATCACCTTGCCAGTAAGTCATGATATGGGATCAAAAAAAGTGTGATTTTACCATAAAAATAAAATGCATTTTGAAGACTCGCTTCCCCATTTCTTACACTTTACTCCCACAAAAGTGAACATTTAAGGTCTTCTTCTACTCAGGCGTCCATTAGAACTAAATTATCTTCATAGGATACGAAAGCCCAGCATAGATAAGAAATTTGAATAGAGGTGTCCCTCTTTTACTCACTGACAGAGCAAGGATAGAAACATCTCTGATTCTTTCATCGTGACTCCTGATAATGAACCAAATTTCTCCTGCCATTCCTCCTTCCTCTCAACTTTCAAACTTTCTTAGTCTTAATGATTCCAATTGACTACTTAAAAAAAAAAAAAAAAAAAAAAAAACAAGCTAATGGCCAATAGTGGAAGAAGAGCCATCTTGCCACTGATCACAATCCCCATAACCACTTCTTTAGGAGAATGACCATGCATACTATAACTGCTTCCTGATAAAAAGTTAAAAACACATTGGTTTTTACATTTAAAAAAATCTCAATTTATCTTTAGTTTTCTAATTTGTTGATAGACTTCTTTTTTTTTTTCCTTGTAAATCCACAGACTGACTAGTCCTTTTGATTTTACATGACAGTATAAGCTAGAAAGTTGGAATCAGATGTAGAGGTACTCTGTATAGAAAATTTACTTTCAATATTAGAATCCTGAGTAGGATCAAGTATTTACAATCCTGAGTAGGATCAAGTATTTATAAAGATTGAAAAATGGCTTTTAGATACTAAGATCTTATTATTCTATGATTTCCTCTGAACATAACAGAAAATTCCAAACTGTCATTTCAGTTGCAAAACAAATTATGTGATTCCTTTCCTCAGTTCTTTTAGAAGTATTCAGGTAAATATCAAATAAAAGTGACAGGCAATGATTTCTTATTTTCCATTGATATACAAGCTAAAGTAGATGTAACTGACCAGAAACCAGTAAGAATGCAATAAATCCATAATCATTATGGATTATTACCCAAACACTTACTTTAACATAGTCCATTTAGGGAAGAAGTATTTTAGTTTTAAGGGTTGATCATAAAAACCACCGTCATTATTGGAATAGGAATTTATCTTTTGTGGGAGTTTCCTTCTTGATGGCTCATGACTGTTTGTCAGTAATAAAAATTGGTTAGCACTTCCCTTGTTCATTAGGTAGAATTATTCCCTTGACTGGTGACATCAATGTATTTATAACAACCCCATCTGCAATGCTGGCAGCCTGGCCTGAAACATACTGATAAAAGGACCAGAAGCAGGCATTTTGAGAGATAGTTACCCAAGCCATCCAAGAGCTTAGAAAGTCAGACATGATATGATTAGGCATGAGCTTGCTTCATGCTACAATTATACTATACATAAGTATTTAATTTGAACATGTATCCTAAAATAAATAATGTGATTTAATGTTTTTTTTTAGAACACGTATTCAGTGTAACATACTCTAAATACTTCCCGTTTTAATAATAATGTGAGACAAGGGACATTATTTCAAATTAGAGGAACTTTGTAATTTTAAGAGTACACTATGTACTCCTTTATTTTAGAGTACATTAAAAAGAAACTGTTGAATTGAATATTACTAATGCTAAATAGTTTTAACATATATATCTTGTTGATCATTAAATAAATATAATTAAAGCACGCAATATAAGCTCATTACAACTATGGATTATTAAAAGTACTCCATCTTGGAGAAACAAGTAAGGAGAAAATAAATATCCATGTAAACAAAAGCAGTCAAACCTTGTTTGCTTCATATCAGCCCTTGGTATAACAGTTAGCAAACTTGGTAGAAGAGTTACCCTACATTACCTTTTTCTTGAATCAGATATCGATGGCTGAAACCGTGGAAAAGGCACAAATGTGGATCCACAAGGAACTAGCTGTGGAGACATTATGATCTTCTCCTCGAATGTTTGTTCAAGAGAAGGAAATTTATTGACAGCCACAAGCTCCTTTCATCCAGTAGCATGATCAAAGGAATGGAAGCTTGTTTTTATCATTTTATTTTTTAAGGACTTCGTAGGATGTAAACATTTCAGCTTCAGGAGCTGACTCCAATTTCTTTAGTGCTATCTTTGATACAGCATTGCTTGACAGACTATTAAGGAAATGTTGATGATGCAGGAAGGCCAGTGTACTGGTTAACACGATTATTTTACAGAGCACTGTGAGTTCATTAATAGCAAATAAATTGTCACAATATTCCTCTCTGCTTCTTATTAAATCTTTTATTTATGTTTATTTGGTCTCAAGATGTTTGGTGTTCAAAATAGAAAACATAGCACTTATTTCAGAAAATATAAACCTATGATCTTTTCTCTGGGAAACAAAATGAGATGTTAAAAAATCTGCAGCACTGATACAATGCCTACCAATATGTATGCCTTCCCATTCAGGAAAATATGCAGCATTCATACCTCAATTACACCAGCATGAGCCTTCTGCAATAAAAAAGTGCATACACACTAAATGTCACATCCCAGGAAGACACTACTATTTGACACATGCCCTATGAAATGGATGACACATTTAGACAAA
Organism: Spermophilus citellus; assembly: GCF_964194105.1. Taxonomy (NCBI): domain Eukaryota; kingdom Metazoa; phylum Chordata; class Mammalia; order Rodentia; family Sciuridae; genus Spermophilus; species Spermophilus citellus. The sequence goes on along the minus strand of NC_138187.1, from coordinate 139,500,483 downwards.
TATTAAACACGCAGAAGTCTCTTTTAAAACATTTCAGGAATTGCAGAATATTCAAAGGAAAGGTATATATGTATGAATTCATAAAAATTCAGAAACATAAATAATGTACAAATGTGTTTTTGCCATCAAAAACAACATGTTGAAGAGATATTTGATATTTATAGGAAAAACATGGTACACAGACGTATATAAATATTTTTGAAGCCTTAATTGTTCAATAACAGAAAACCAATTAAATTTCTTTGGCTCATCCCAGTAGTACGGAATAGTACTGGAACATGGAAACCTATTTAAGATGTACTATTAAGTGGAAAACTAATATAGAAACAAAAATAGGTTACCAAATACTATTATGATTAGTTTGGTTAAATCACATATGCATAAATACAGGAGGATAACAGAATTGGGGAAATTTATGAGAGCTTGTTATGGTTTGGATATGAGGTGTCCCCCTAAAACTCATGTGTGAGACAATCAGAATGATCAGAAGGAGATTATTAGATTATGAGAAGTATAACCTAAATCAGTGGATTTACCCACTTGATGGATTAATAATTTGAAAGGACTACTGAAATAAATACTAACTGTAGGCAGGTAGGGTGTTGCTGGAGGAAGAAGGTCACTTGAGTCATGACTCTGAAATTTATATTTTGTGCCTAGTGCCACAATTACTTTCTCTGCTTCCCAGTTGCCATGAACTTACCAACTTCTTTGCACTGGGCCCTTCTACCATAATGTTCTGCATTATCTCAGGCCCACAGCCACAGAGTCACCAACCATAGAATAAACCTCTGAAACCAGGAACACAAATCAACTTTGGCTCCTCTAAGTTGTTCTTGTAAAAGAGATGAGAAACTGAGTAACACAGATAAATTTTTAAGTTTCTGATAATTGTTTTAATTAGTATTTTCTATCTTTACTCTAGTAACCACTGAGACATAAATAATAAATATAAAACACAAAATAAGGTACATCATTTGTACCTATTGACATCAGGATCACAAGGTTAAACCATGATTTTATTTCCGAAAATCTTCATCCTTTTGAGTATTTAAATATATGAAAATCAAATAGATACTTTCTAGTGATATTGGGTCACTTAAAAATAGGAATATTAGAAATCACATCACACCCTTTCTCTAACTACTATTTACTAGACATTTCAGGCAATCAGACTTCAATTGCTCCCAATTTCCAGAATTATCTCTTGTTTCTGATAAGAACTCTAAAAAAAAGAATCAAAGTCCAAATATTGACTATAAATAATAATTTTTCAATGGACCTTTATTTTATTTGTTTATGTATATGTGGTGCTGAGAATCGAACCCAGTGCTTCACACATGCCAGGCAAATGCTCTACACCTGAGCCACAACCCAGCCCAAACATACATTCCTGACCTAATCACTACCCCAAGACTGAACACTGTCATATAGTATTCTTATTATTTTGTTCTGCTGAAAAGAGAGTGAGGAGTTTCCTCATTTTTTTTTTTTCAAATACATTGTACAGCTTTGTCACTTACAGCTTTGGAGTCCTTTTCCTCAATTCAGATAAGATGGACCCATACTTTTCTCCCAGGCCCATTAGCGAAAAAAAAAATATTCTTGCAGTTCCCAAAGCAAAATCTTTCACAGATTTCTGAAATGACAAGTTCACCTGAGGACGGTAATGTTGAGAGAAGTCACACAGAGTGAAAGAGGACAAGCTCTGTAGCTACACTGATTTGTTTTAAAATCCAGCCAAGGAACTGGAAAACTGCAGGATTCCAATGTACAAAAAGCATTTGGAGTTACTTGTTCTGTGACACAGTTTCCTCTGCATACAATGGAAGTAGAGATTCCTACTTTTAAATGTTAACAAGAAAAAAAATAAGAATGTACATGGAATAAGTATTATAAGAGGTATATAATAGAAACTGACAAGGAAAAGCTTTTCAACTATCTTATATCTTTACTAACTTGATATACTTATAACCAATATTATCAGAGAAGGTTGATAAAGCTTCACTTAAAAGCTAATAGACTTTCAGTGAGGCCACAGGATATTATCAGAGAAAAAATGGCAAGGTTCTTGAATTAATGGAAATGACTTTAGAGCCCAGGGATTATTTCAACAGTCTCCAGTCAGTTGACATTAGAGTCTTTCTCCATGAAGTAATGAAAGACGTCTTTATTTCAGTAATTTTTGTAATTACTAAAGTTCCTGCTGTAGAAGTTAAGCAGTAACTACTAAAGGGGTACTTCCTAGAATTCAGAAATCACATGAAGTGGCAATCAGTGGGTAGTTGGAATAGACTTATCTGTAAGTCAACTTTCTTGTGCTGGTTATAGCCACCAAGACAGTCAAATTTGTAGTTTAGCTTATTTTGCTCAACACTGCAACAAAATGTTTGTTTTAGTAAATAAAGCCTCCATATCATTAGTGTTTTCCCTCTTAGAAATGGGATGCCTTATCACATATTCATATTTACTTACTTCATGGTGATTGCAAAAGAAGGATTAACAGAAATAATATTCTGATTTAAAATTTCAGTCCATGATTCCTTTTTTCAAAGCATCAGAGTATAGACTAACTGCAACCAGGAACAACTCAGTTTCTGACTCTGAATAGCTCATAAACACTTGCAGTGGCCAAGCAAGAAACAGAAAAATGTGGTATTTACATTTTCCACGTAATTTATTTGGACATGATTTTAGTTTCCAAAACTAATAATAATAGAACCATTCAAGAGTCAACTTCATTTTTGACTCAAATATTCTAGAACTCTTTAACATTTCCAAGTTCCAACTTGTAATGAGTCTTATTAACAAGAAGAAAAATGTTGAGATAAATAAAAGAGAACATACACATGATCCTTGAGAATATGTTTCTTATTTCATTCTTGAATTTTCATCATAACTAGCTGAATTCAATGTGCATGATATTGATAAATGACATAAAAAGAAAAAAGGAGGAAATTGTGAATATATGCCAAGAATTTATGATCAGAACTGTAACACGTTTAAGGACTTTGTTGCTGAGTCAAATTCATTTATTGTCACTCTTTATATGACTTTTTCCACATGTAAAGGGATATTCAAATGACAATATTCTTCTCTATTAATATGCTTTGATCAATAACCAGGTTAATTGGCTTTTAATATAAACTGAGGCATGAAACTATATGACACATTGCAGAAAATACAGCAATGAAACAAAAAAGATCAGATTGCTTTCTTCTCTATGTAATATTAGAAACATTGTTTCCTCCCATTAAAATGTTGGTCACTCAAAAACTGGCCCCTTCTAGAAGAAAGAAGTGGCAATGCAACAGCAAAGTGGTTCTCAAGATACCACACTACAGAGAACTTATCTGGTCACAATTGAATTCCCTTCTTTTCCTGAGCAAACCAAAGATAATATAAATGATGTTGGAATAATATTTATATTAGTTAGTGAGCAAGTTGATTATTAAGGATATGACAATCCAAATTAGTCATTGTTTCTATCAGTATCTTCTAGTGCACAAGACTTAATGATGCTGACAGAATAACTAAGAGAAACTCATTGAAGTATTAAAACTTACTTCCTCAATGTACAATTATAGATCTTTTTAGGACTCTAGTGTAACAAGAAAACTGCCCCTTGATTACAAAAAGGATCATGGTCTGTATCTCTAAGGAGATTATGTATGTCTCATAATGATAAGGATCATTTTAAAAGAGAAACATGATGATCCAGAAAGAAGCAAATGTAAATATAGACTAGTTGGACTAGCATTAACTGATATCACTCCTGTGAACCAAAATGCACTAGGAACATTTTCAAGTTCTTCAATTTTCTGGGTATTTCATCTTACATAAAGCCAGTGGACTAGCTTTCTCCCATATCAGAAATCTAGAAATCCTTTCATTGAATCCATGAGCAAATAAAAGCCTTTACCTGGCTGCAGAGATGCTTATTCCTTCAGCAATATTTTACTTCTTTCTATTGTTAGCACTGTAATTAAAGCACTAAGCAAACTAGTTTTTGTTCTAACAGAGCCCAAATTAGAGACAGAAGAAGCAGAAAATAAATGTAAATAAATGTTTAATTACAAGTTGGAGCAAATAATATGAATGAAAAATCCATGAAATAGAAAGATTGTGTATATTGAGTGGGTGGTAGGCAGCAAACTTCTACCATAAAGCCTGGGCCAAGGAACTTCTCAGGAACTAAACAGTGATTTTGTTCACTGAAAACTGGCTTTTAGTCAAAAGTTTGAGATAATGCATGATATCTGCCATTAAGGCCCAATAGTCTTATCCTCTGCACAAAAGCGTGGAAGGTGATGGAAGAGGCTAGGGGTTGGGGGAAAGAAGGGAACATTTTTACTTAAGACATAGCAAGGTACTATCTCAGAAAACCATGTTTTGCAAAGACTGCTCCTGATTGTCCATATTTCAGCTTTGACAGATAACCATCTTCAATACAGTTAAACTCCAAGAGAAAAATGTGTGGAGGTAAAGTTCCATGGAGTTTCCTACTACACTATAAAGGCACTGTCTCTGCATGAGAAGCACCCAATTGGTGAGGTAAATTACTTTAAAGTATTTTGTTCTTCAATACTACCCAAGGCAGTAAATATGCACAAGCCACAGTATAATTATTAATACAGTATTTCCTAGACTTGAGAGACTATTTGAGCCAGAACAGAACTGCCTATGTCCTCAGATTATCCTCAGATGAAGAATAAGAAGAAATGAGAAGACCAAGAAAGCTACTGTGAACTAAATTAACATTAAGTAGAACAAACATTAAAAGAAAGCTTTCATCTTAGCCTTTAAAATGGGGAGGGGGAAGATGGGTTCTTAGATATTTGATTTCAAAATACATAGGAATAAATTTTATGCAATTATGGGTATGATGTAGATCTTTAAAATTCTATTTATAGACTATGTATAGAACTGAGATGATTTCAGTGACTGCTTTGTGCTGAACCATCTCTAAAAAGGAAGAGAAAAACTGGAAAACAAGATAGCATCCCCCATACTAGAGAAGTATTTCATAATTTTCCTAATGGAGAACAGTCACAACAGAAACAACCTATTATATGCCACTCAAAATCATCCACCATCTATTTCTTTATTTATCTGATTCCATATTATCAAAGTATAGTTCTGATTACAATTTCCCTTTCCACACATATGATTTAATAAGCCACTTCCTCAGCATTACACTTTGTATCTTGGTCATACTTTAGTTTGCTAAACATAGACATATCTTCTAAAATTATGGAAGCCCTCATGAATTCATATGCCCAGCTTTCTAAAAGAAGTCTAAGACACTGCACCTCAGGCTGATCAAGGTAAGGCTTTTGATGTACTAAGTGGCTAATCCCCACCTCAATTTTTTCTTTGATTTGACTTTGAAATATCAAAGGATGAGGTTTTGATTGTTACCTATGTGCAGTAATGTCTTTCCTAGGCACTACTCATTTAAAGGTAGCCTCAGTGGCACATGGGATATTGGAAGGTGATGGAAGAGGCTGGGGTTGGGGGAAAGAAAAAGCCTGAATTAGTTAATGACAAGCCCATTCAAAAATGACAACTGGGAATCATTCTAACAAATATTTGAGAAAATGTAATGAAATTTAATCCAATTTAGCCTCTTTAAGAAGCTCCCCCAAAACTATTTTTGGAATCATCCTCATTTTTGTTGTTGTTGTTGTTGTATTTGCCTTTACTACAGGTAATTACATTTATGCGGAAATGATCATTTAAAGTTGATGACTATGCATAATGTGAAGCCATATTACAATTCAATTTTACTAAATTATAAAAATTTTAATGGACCATTTGACTATATTTACTCTAATTATTCTTAAAATTTCCTAACTTCTGCTTATTATCCTAACATCACCCAATTAAAAAGTTAACTTTAAAATTACCAAGAAGGTTAATGTTTGAAAAATAAAATAAGGGTTTCCATGAAATAAATCTCTATTTGAATTCGAAGAAAAAAATGATGTTACCTTCTTTGTGTTTTATTACAGTACAGTTTTATATTTTGTCTAAGCAAGGTCTTCTCATGCATTACATAAAAACTGTTCTTAAATATTTCTCTGATGACAAAAAATTGAAATGAATACAGAAAAAGAAGTTATATAGTTTAGTAAAAATTATCAATGATAAATCAACTCAGTTTCTTCCGATATAAAAACAAATAAATATTAATTTATTGAGAAATTATACAAGAAAATAATAATTTTCATTGCAAAAAGCAAAGTATGTGGACAGATTCCATTCATTAATTCACCCAATAAATATCGAGTGCCACATATGTATTGGTATTATAGAGGCAGCTGGGCAGCATTGGAAGAGGAAATGTTCTTAAATCATTATTATGCAAATAAAAAGTATCATTAGTGACATTATTGAATGTTTCATTCATTTCAGGATGTATGAAACATTTATAAAAAAATCTCACAATTATTAGTATTTTACACTGTGTTCACAATTACAAAAATCCAACTAATGTTTTAATGATATGATATCTCTAACTTAGAACAGCATTGTTACATTTTCTTGCTAGCTCTTCTCAATTTTATGGCACACAGTATTTAGGTTTTTTTTAATTAAATTACTCTTCTCAAAAAAAAGGAGGGGGACTTCTCTCATCCTCTCATTTATCTTTGTAGTTCTTAAGTAATGATTATAACTCATCAGTTTCATAAAATGCAATGGCATGATCTCAGTATTTGTTTGCTTTAACTTTTGAAAGTAGATATTAAATGAATACTTTTCTCTAATATCTAAAAGTAATTCCACAACTCTTCTAATTATTAAGCTCTAAAAAGAAACCACTAAATTGTCCGATTTATATAGCCCTATAATTTGGAACAAATAGTTTAAGTGATTATTAGTCTTCTCCCAGAATCCTTTCCATAGACTGGAAATCAACCCAGAATCCCTAAAAGGATTCTAAATGTATATTTCCAGATCTAAAGAGAGAATGTTTTGTGATATAGCCAACAACTGTGAAAGGTCCTGACCATCCAACTTATTAACATATTTTAGGCTGTTCATGAATTTAGATACAAACTGAAAATTTAACCATTTATCAAAAACGAATAATAATAGTAGTTACAGTGGCATGCTGTATTTTGTTATTACTTAAAGAACTTTGTTCAAATAATTTAATAAATTACTTTATATAAGAACTATAAAATAAATCAATATTTATCAAAAAAATTCAATTTTTAAAGAATTATACAATGAATTCAAATGTGTTTGCTTTGTTGTATTGTATTATTAAAGCTGGCTAAATTATATAGATTATTAACATTGTGAACATAATATAATGTTGTTGAATAAGAGATTACTCTGAGCAGTTTTCAGTGTCAGAAAAAAAATGTACTTTTACATATATTATAATCCCCATATAAGTACATTTCATTCTTCATCTAACTGCTGTCAAAAACAATGTTCTAATACTGGTACATCATCAATGTTGTTCTAAACATCAGAAGATTTCAGAGGAAACTGAATGAAATTTAAAATTCAAAATATAAATTATTTATATGACAGCAAGGCAGGGACAATATTGGGGGTGAGGGAGAATTTTTATTTCAAACTCTGTCAATTTTCCAATCCAATTCCCCTGAAAAGGAAACAAGATAGAGTAAAATCACTCAAAAGAAAATACTATACAGCAGCAAAAATATGGATTCAATTTCTCTGTTTTGTGTTTTAAGAAAATAGCATCAATGAGGACCTTCTCAACATGGCACATCAGAAGCACCTAGCACTCCCTGAAGCTCCACAAGGCAGAATTAGAATAACTGGAAGGTAAAAGAAAGTGAAAGAAAGTGAGTGAGAGTAAAAGACAAGTCAAACAGGATGCCCCAGCCCAATTATATGAATGCAGCAGAGGGAGGGATAGAAGAGAAAGGAGAGTTCTGATGAACAGCACCAGCATGGAATTGAGCACCTTGTAGAAATACAAGCTAAACAGACAGTTATTCTAAGATTTGAATGGTGGAATGGCTTGGAGTTCTCTGCACTTCCCAATGTAGTCTCACCAGGCTATTACTAAGAGCCATCTTGAGAAGGCTAAGTTTACTGCTTTGTGAATCAGTATACAGGGAAAAAGAAGATAGATATTTTAACCACATTAAAACATTACACAAGCATACCTGTATCAAAATATTACATTATTCCATTAACATGTACTATTTTATGTGTTGCTTACAAATAAATTTAATTTTATAAAGTATGAGCATATCAAACACTATAAGCACAATCATTTTCTGTCAAATAAAATCCAGAAAATGTCTAGCAGCTTAAAAACTATGTGTCACAATATGATTTATAATAAGAAATGTATGAACATATATAATTTTTAAAATCCTATTTAAAAGGTTTAGGTTAAAATTATATATAACATCATTTATAAGAGGAAAAATACACGACATTTATAATTTTTTAAAACCATGATTTAAAAGGCTGAAATAACTTATTTACACAGTTAAAATCTATCTAATATATTAAATTAAAATAATATAGTTCCTAAAATGTGCTGCTAGTCTAATTAGAATTTCTTAATTACATTCCTGAACTGACCCAAATATGCATTACCCTTCCAGTCATAAAAGTGTATCAAGTATTTTCAAAAGAACAAAACGGGACAGTCTGATAACAATTAATTTATGGATATAAAAATTTAGATAGCATTAATAAGTAAACAATTAAATATTTTTATATAACTCTCATTTTCCAAAAGAGAATACTAGATAAAGAGACAGAGCTAAAATACCAGTCCTGGAGGTCTGGAAGTGGCTGAAAAATAACTATAACATTGAACAACTTTCTGCAGTATATGCCTCTTTATTTTTTTTCTAATTCCCCTATGAGTTCATTTACTTGTTTACACTCAAAGAAATGGACTTATGAATAAATAACTTACTGGAGAAGGAGAATGAATGTTTGAATGGAACTTATAGACTGGGAGATATTTTTAAGTTCATTATTTCATTTCTCAATGAAAACACAGATAGACAGATGATAGACTGAGTGACTACTATGGGTATGGCACCAAGTGTAGTACTTGGTAACACAACAATGAGCAAAAGATGCCTGCTTCTCTTCATGAAGACGGAGAGTAGTTCTGAAAAAGAATGATCAGAGGAACTTGCTGGAAATGTTATGATGTGGGAGTTAGGGAATCACACAAAATGCAGATGTAAACTACTCAAACCTCTTACTGGTAAAATGACCATAAAACAGAGATCCAAAGGGTAACTTAGGTTATCTAGAGAAAAAAAAAAACTGATATAATATCAAGTAATAGAAATTGTTCAAGGTGAAGTAACAAAAATAAACATGGTGAGATATTTTTTATAAAATCATAAATAACTACTTAGCAAATATGTAAGCAAAATATTAATGCAAAATATAATCGTGGTGATCTTGAAAGCTATTGACTTAAAATGCATAAGGTGAATTTACTAGTTAAGCTTTTTTTGAGAATAATTTTGTTCAAAATTTAATTTGTCCCTTCCCAAGAATTACATTTGATATGTAGATAATTATCCCATCTGTCTCTCAGCAATATCTTAGAGAATTAACATTTTAACATATTGCAATTCTGAGAATTCTAAAATCAGAATACTAAAGATCAATCTCAGTAAAATGTATTGTGTATATCTAATGAGATATTATTAATCTTGATGTATCTTGCTGTATGACCAAAAAATTCATCAGTATTGTCAGATTTCATAGCAATAAATTACATTTATTTCTTTCTTCAGACTCTCAAATCTGTGAAGATAACAATGTGGTAGAAAAGAAAATACTTAAGATATAAAAAGGGTCTAGACATAAACCAAACAAACAATTCAAAAAGTTAAAAAATATAATCTTTATCTATTATTATCTTTGAAGAATTACCCCATGTTGGAAAAATAAGTGTCTGCTATGTTTTTTAATAATCTTATAGATGAATCAAATGAAGCATGTAATATTTCATATTTAAAAAGTAGATCATTTACATTAAATCCATTATGTATCAGAGTGACCATAATTAAAAATAATGACAACCCTAAATGCTGTGTGGAAAACTGGATCATATATACACCACTGATGGAAATTCAAATGATAGAGTTTGGATGTTATTTAAAAACTAAGCATACAATTATCACAAGATACAATTGTTTCCACACATTTGTGCAATGGAAATAAAATTGTTTGTCTAATCAAAAACCTGCACAGAAATATTCATGGCAACTTTATGCAAAGCTCAAAGCTGGAAGCAGCCCAGTGGATGATCAAATTATAAAATATATCTGAACCATGGAATATCACTCAATAATAAAAAGGGAAAAAATTATTCATACACACAGCAACTTACACAATTCTCCCAGACAGTTTAAATATCCATGAAAGGTCACTGTATCAATAACTTATTCCATGCCCACACAAAAGATCATGTTGCAAATTTTAAAAACATAAGGAAACTCATTGTACTGTTCTGAACTGTTCTGGAAATATCTCCAAGACTTCTCACAAAAGTTTTAAAAGAAAGGACGAAACAGACTATGTAGTCACTATAATTTGATTAAAGAAAGAAGATTATATGTATATATAATATATATAATTCCAAATTTATGGAGTATCTTTAGAATCATATACTGGAAATAGAACACCCAGCTAAAATGATTTTCTTTGCAAATGCAAACTGAATAGAGTCAGACATATAAACAAATTTATATACTATTCTTATTCCCTCCTTGTAAAATTTTAAACCATGTCAGTGTTAATACCAATTCAAAAATAAACATTTTTTAATTGAAAAATTCAGCTTCTAATAATTATTTGTCAAAAGAGTGATTTACTTGTAAATGGAGCTGTGATTAGAAAGATGAAAAGGGCAACTTAGAAAAATTTTAGATTTAAAACTTGGAAACAAATTTGCCTAATTTGTCATCAGTAGGAAAGTGAATTTCAGGATGTCAGAAAGACTCAGATGGTTTGGGTACTTTCTTTGATATGATTCCATCCTCTCATTGAGCAAGGTTTTCATTGTAATTTGTTTTCAGACACAGACTTCACTGGAAAAAAGAATGTCCTGAGCACCATAAAAGCACATTGGCAGACTTGGCACTTCAATGTCTCATTATACAATATCACATTTGTTTTATAATACAAATAATGTCTCCTCTGAGACTAAGCAGTGTGATTTTTTTTCCCAGAATATGAGCAGTTGAGAAACAAACTTTAGAATAACAACTGACTTCATGAAAATAAAAAAGTTTGGAGTGAAACTAGTGTTATGAAATGTTTTTTTTTTTTTTCTGAAAAAGAGAGAAAGAGAATGTTGATTCTCATTCTTAGCAAAATTTTTTTTTTTTTTTGGTAAATCTAAGCCCAGTGGAATCCTCAAAAGGTTTGGATACCATATAATTTGATGCAAATATATTTGTATTTTCTCCATGTATGCAAAATGCTACTAGCAGAATCTAAAATTGCTGTGAATTATGAAATGTTTCCCAGAGCTTTAATCCCAACAACCATGTAAAAACTGTCCAGGCTCGGATTTTTACATCCACAAGAGGCAAGGAGGATATAGCAAACAGGATACAGTTATGAGAAAGGGAGCAAGGGAAGAGTGTAATCCCTTCATCCACTTAGATCCTTCCTTCACCAGCATCACAAAACAAGCCAACTGTGTGAATTGAAAAATTGAATGACCTGCACAGAAATATACAAGGGAAAAAGAGCAGAAGGCAAGACCACAGAGAAATAGGATCAGGCAGGAGAGGATGTTAAGCATAATAAGTGATCAAAGAGAAACCTGGGAGAAATGCTGAAAGCTGAGCTCCACATGGCTTTTTTTCTTTCAGCGGCTTTACAGCAATATAAATCATACAGCATGCAATGTACCTGTTTATAGTTCATTGGTCCTGCACATATTAATAGAGCTGTGCAATCATCACCACAGCTCAGTTTAGAACACTTTCAGCAACCCAGTGACCTTCATTCTTCTACCCTCCAAACCTAGGAACCATGCATCTACTTCGTGTTTTTATGTATTTGCATTTTTAAATATTTCACATAATTGTAATTGTACAATGTTTCATCTTTTTGTGACTGGCTCCTAATGATTCAAGGTTCATCCAATAATAGCCCTTTATTAATACTTATCCAGATACACCACATTTCATTTATACATCCATTCATTTACAAGTATTTGGTTGGCTTCAGCTTTGGGGCTACAATGAATAATGTTGCTAAAAACATCCATGTACACAATTTACATGAACATGTGTTTCCATTTCCCATGAATATGTACCTTGGAGTACAATTGTGGTGCAATACGATAAATCTAAGTTAAATCTTCTGAGAATTGCAAACCAGTTTGTATTCCCAACAGCAATGTACGAGAATTCTAACTTCTTCACGTCCCCTCAAAACTACTTGTTCCACTCCATTCTGCACTCCAAAATTTTTGTCTTCCACATTGTGAATTACTTTTTCACTTTTGTGGATTAAAAAGTTGTGGCTGCTGTCTTCGTTTTTAATTTTAAATAATTCAAATTTACCCATTTTTCCTTTTCTCCCTCATATTTTAGTGTTATAACATTTGTATCTATCATAGAGAAAACTATATAACCCCCTAAGAAATGAAATATAATTAGTTACTTTTATCATCTTTGCAGCATATGGGCCTTCTAGTGATAGTGCTCAGCAATTTGATGTTTATATTATCAATGCATATATTTCCATAATTGTGAGTATAAGTCAGCTTTGATTATATCCTTTGGCCACCTGACATAATAACTCAGAACACTCATTAGGTTCTAAAGCAGAAGACCAATGATAATTCCAGAAAGAACAGTGCAGTAAAGAAGGAAACCTAATTATTAGTGTCTTGAGTGATGAAATTTACCACTTATTACTTCTGTGATAAGAAGAAAACAAATCAGAACACACAGTTTCTTAGGAAGGAAGGGTGTAAAATAGGAAAGAAAAGAAAATCATTACCGGTATTATAAAAGAAAACTACTATTCTTACAATTTAGAAACTTCACCAACTTAAAGCGAGTTATACACAATGAAAAGCTGATAACAAAACTAAGACATCTAGAAAAGAAAGTCAACTTCTTAGAAAAAAGAACTTAATATACAGTCAGCAAAGAAAGGGTGGGAAAATTAGAGTGATCTAAGATTTCTTGAAGGAAATAATCAATTCTTAAAATGCAGCCTTATATATAACATTGTGCAACAAAGAACAACAAAAGAATTACATACCTATACCACTGGTCTTCCAGTATAAAGGCAGCCTACCTTCACTAGCATTCATGTTATAGAAAACAATACTCACTATACTATGCTTGGGAAGAGAATAGAAATATGTGGTGAAATATTGAATATTTAAAATATTAATAACTATAGTAATTATATTAGATAGTAATATTAAATATTAATATTTGAAATATTAAGAAATGACTCCAAATTGAAACTCAGGATGGGACATACTATGGTTAAGTACAACAAATGTGACAATCATAAATCTAGATATACAAATAAGCTTATACAATGATTGAAATTATGATCATATAACGGAATGTGAACATTAGAAAACTTGCACTATAAAAAACTGTTTTGAAGAAACGAAACTGGGAGGTGGGAGTGTGAGGCAGTGTGGATATTTCCTCATCCTTCATTGGACAGGCAACAGATGTCTGAACTTGAAACACATCCATCTCAAAATGTTATTACATTTTAGAAGACTTGAAAAATCTAATAGCTCTTCTTGTAAGAAACATTTACTTCAATTTCATCAATACTTTAATTTCACCTAAGTTTCTCTGCGTTTATCAATTCTGAATTCAGAAGTTAGAAAAATTAATTTTATTTTAAAATATTATGTACAAACTTAATCCATTTCAGCAAAATCCTGTTTGACCCTTTCTTCAAACAAAAACAATACAACTAAACTCAAACCAAAATAACACAGCTATCTTTTCAAACTGTAAGAATTGGTTTTACCCTATTTCATAAGGGGAAAAAATAGAAATGAGATCCAGTGTGATAAAGTCCAAGGAACTTCTAAACCTTAAAACAGACAAATAAGTTAGGGATTGTCTAAATGCAAGATCCAATTCAGTAGGTCAGCAGTGGGCCAAGAAAGACGACATTCATAAGCACCTAGCACTATACACTTGAGTAACAGGTCAAAGGAATTTCACAACATTGCAAATTAAATAAGCAGAGCATTATAAGCCATGTAAATGAGGATATGAGGAGAATTAAAGAAATCAACAGTAACTAATAATTAAAAATAGTAAAATCCTTTTGTGTGTGGAATAACTAAGGAAAATTTGCTTTTATAATTCTTTAAAAACATTTCTTCAGATAAGATGTTATAATAAAGCAAAATGTCTGTTCTACCTAATGAACTTTATACTTTTAGAATTCATTTATTTTCCTTTTTCTCTATTATGATCCCCTCTTTTCTTTTTCAGTTCATGAATTCTAAATATTCCAAAGTGAGTTGTCATCAGTGAAACTCCAGAAAAAAGGACCACTGAATTATCCTATAGGTAAATAGGTCCCTGTCCTAGTCTGTTCTATATCACTATAGTAGATGATCATAGTCTGCGTCATTCATAAAGAAAAGGAATTTATTTCTGATGATATCAGAGCCTGGGAAGTCTAAGCTGGAGAGGCCCATGTGTGTGGCAAGAGCTATTGTGCTGTGTCATCCCTGGCAGAAGGCAAGGGGCAAGAGTATGAGAGCAAGAGACAGAATATGTAGGCCCTTGCCAGGCCTTTTACAATCTGAATTGATCCATGCACAAGGGAAAAGTTAGCATAATCACTTCCCTTTCGGGTCCACCTGCCACAGTCTGGCTGGGCACAAATCATGAGCCACTCAAGCAGGAACAAACTTTATTTCTGAACTCCACCAGCACACTCCACACACACTCCCCAAGAACTCTCCCAAACGCGACCCACAGGGCTCCTCCAGGAACACCACACACCAACCTGAACTCCCTCCCCCGGGCTGTGCATGCAGTCACACGCACTCACTCTCACTCTCGGAACCCCGCAAGAACTCAATGGGAACTCCAAAGTAGCGGGTGCCCATCACAGCAAGAGCCATCCTATTACCGGACAGTAAAGGTCTAATATACAATTGAATCAATCCAGTATCATCTTACTGGCTCCCCTCTCAACCATTACTTCTGGCAAAATGCCAGGGGCCATTCCGACTGGCTGTGGCTCTCAACACCCACCTTCCAATGCCACTGCCTTGGGGATGAAGCTTCCAACACATTGAAAGCACATTCAATCCATATTGCTCTCACTCTCCACAAGAGAGCAAAAACAGGTTACGGAGTAAAATCGCACAGAATTTTATTTGTATATTATTTTACTATCTATATAAAAATCACAACCAATTTCCTTATGTGATTTGATTAATCTTACCACAAAAATCAAATAATCCACCTCTGGACTACCTGTAACTTGACTTAAATTCTTCCTAAATTCTGGTAGTTTACAAAATTCTGGAATAATGTTTCTTAACTAGCAACAGAATCTTATGGCTATATAGGTTAAAAAATGGACACTAATGGGGATGGGGTTTGGGCTCAGTGGTAGAGAGCTCGCCTGGCTCGTGTCAGGCACTGGGTTCAATCCTCAGCACCATATAAAAATAAATAAATAAAATAAAGTTATCATGTCCATCTATATTCCCCAACCCCCAAAAAGACACTAAAAAGCTCCAGGAGCAGGATCCAAATATGAATTTTCAACAGGTAATCTGGGTGATGCTTGCAACATATACTAAATTTTAAGACCCATGGGCATCTCTTATTCAGATTATATCTGAGTACTTTTTATTACTAGTTGAAAATGAAGTTTAATTGAACAGGATGTGGATAATTTGATGGAGGTGAAACTAAACAGCAAGCTATAAAACTCACAATGCTTTGCAAGAAGGAGAGCATGTAGTAGGAAATCTTATGAACTCTGAGGCCTGGTTGTCTTAAGCAGAAAAAGGATGACCAAGAAGACAGAGGGCAATGGAATGCAGGTAAGAAGGGTAGGAAGGCACCCAGGACAGATGGCATGGATGTGACAAAGAATCTAGGACCGACCTGTCCCTTGTTCTAGTCAGACCACCCAGAACTAGAAGCACTCTCCTTGCACAGTCGAGCCCATTCACAAAAGAATAAGAACCAGAAGTGTGACTGCTTCCCTGACATCATAAGGATGGTCTCTCAATTCTTGATTGTCCCTTTAAGGCATTACCACTTGATTTCTCAGAAGCCCATTTTATCGACAGAACAAAATTGTTAATTATATCATTTAAAAAACTTAACATTTTTAGTTTATGTTCAATATATGTTCAAGATCTTTCTTACAGGTATAGAGCTCTAAATATGCTATGCCTAATTGTGTGTTTCCAAAAATAACAAACCCCAAGATAGTAAAAGTGTGGTGACATGATAGATATGATAATAATTATCTTACTGCCACTGTGTGAATTTATTTTTTTTCTATAAGGTTCTTAATAATGTTACCTGAAAAATGTAACTCTATAACTGTAAAGGCTAAACAAAATTAACCATGACCCTATTTTTTTCCATAAGTCCCATATCAGAATGATTTTTGCATAATTTAATCCAACTTTCAATACATTTTAGTCCATCACTGGTTAGTTTCAAATTTTTTTTGATACCTTACATTTTTTGAGTGTTCAATATAAATCAACAGCTTGTACCAAATTGAATCCCACTCCCATATGCTTATTATCAGTTTAAGGGAGGAAAAAATGCTATGCTCAAATAGACTAAATTGCAAGTATGTGCACTTTCTCAGCAGGAGAAGAAAAAAATTATACCCAAAGATCCTGGCAAAATTATTTGGAAAATCAAACATTTGGATTGTCTAGATTCCTCTTCACTGTTTTGCTTCAAGTATCATGTGTAAGAAAATACACATAATGAAGATTGCTTATTTTAAACAAGGCACAGTTTGTGATCACTCTGTTAAAAAAAAAGTGGAGATTTACATTACGTACGTAATTTCTATTATTATAATAAATGATTATCAAAATCAAGGGAATAGCTTCGGCCTTGTAGTCTTTCTTCAATATGTTATCCCTTGTGTTAACATACAGAACGCCATTCAGAATTTAAACCTAGACCACATTTATATTTTACCCATGTATACAAGCTTAAAAATAAGCACGAGATCACTTGTAGATGTTCTAAAATAAATCAGCCAGCAGACATCAGGAAATTGAACATGCTCTGTTTCTCACTTCTGTTCCCTTTCTGCTTAGTTATCATGGGAGCCTGTTACCTCCAGGCAGCTGCTTTCTGTTCTCTGAACCCAAGGCTGTGGGAGCAGAAGAGAGGATGAAAAGGATGCTGAGAATAAAGTCATGTGGCCCCCTGGGAAATTTAAAGGCAACATGGGCAGATCATGTTCCAAATCATATTTTTCTAAATACAAAAACTCTTCCCCTTTATATGTTTGGCATTCATGATTTGAGTTCACAGTTGGTGGTGTGTGTCTTTACAGCACTGCCCCCAGGGGAGTCAAGGAAGGAAGCCAGGAGGCCAGCCTGACCTCCAGGAGACCCATGGAGCCCATAAGTATCCTGAGCTTGCTTGGTCCATGCCCCCATGCTGACTACTCAAGAGATGGATGGGAATTAACTCATGCTTAAATAACCCCTGGGGTCCTCCATCCTGTCTTAAATCTGTAAGGTCTGTTGAATCATTTTCTTCAGATGATAATACAAAGACACTGAACAAAAGGGCTATTTTTGTTTTTGTTTGAAGACCAACACATAAATTTGATACTTGGAATTGTCAGTGTAAACAGAAGGAAGAGATGGAGTAGGAGAATCAGCCTGTGGCAGGAAGATGTGGGGGTTTTGAAGATGTTAAAAATGGGAGGACTGTTTTCAAAGGAGTGGGATTGTGGTGTGGAGTAAGAGAATCACAAAAATAAACTTTGACTACTTTGCTATTTCATTGAGATTTGAGTGACTGCAGCTTTTGTATGATAGGGACACATAAAGGAGAAGGATCCAAAGTTAAATAGGAATACCCTTAGAGGCCACCCTCGCCTTCTCTTCCAAAGACAGCCACCTTCCAAATCATCCATGAAACATTAAGTATCTAGCATTTGCAATAAGGTTCCCTCTGGAAGGGAACCCACCTCTTTAGGATTAAGTCCTCTTAAATATGGAACAATGCTTCTTCTAAGTCTCTTCCTACAGCTCCTTACCATCTCAGTGTCGCTGTGACTCAGGACAAACAACAACCAATTACATTAATTTATAAAATAGCCATTTCGGGTTGTAGTTGGAGCCACATTTAAAAAAAAAAAAATGCTTTCACAACAAATTAAAAGGCCTGAGGCTTACTTCCCCAAGGAGTTTCACTATATCCATTGTGCCACATCCTTTGCTTTTAAGTTTCCTGTTTTATTATGAACACAACCTGGTTGATATCCTTACATGATTGTGCCTATAACATATCAAATCATCTGAGATTTATTTGGGGATTTCAGAATGCAATAGGAAGCAGGACATTATATTAAAATTTTTGATTATTAGAAACACTTATAATTACAATGAACTTCAAACTCTTTCCAAATCCACTGTCCTTTCTACATATTTCATTAGGTCATTACAAAGATGCCTACCCAATACCAACCTCTTTCTTAAACCTAAGTATAATAAACAGGGGGAAAAAAAGAAAGAAAAAGAGAGTCAGAGGTGGCTGGGATAGGGGAGGCAGAGAGGAAGGAAGGAAGGAAAGGAGGGAGGAAGGAAGGAAAGGGAAGAGAAAGGAAGGGAAAGAAGAAAGAAAGACTTATTACAATAGAAAACACAGAGTCTTTACCTTAATTCTTCTGGGATTTTGTATCTTTGTGATTTTTTTGTGTGTTTTGTTGTTGTTGTTGTTGTTGTTGTTTTGGTTTTGGTTTTGGTTTGGTTTGGTTTGGTTTTTTGGTTTTTGCCTTACTGGGATTGAACTCAGACCTCACACTTATTAGGCAAGCTCTCTAGCACTGAGCTATATCTCATCCTTTTTATTTTTATTTTGAGATCAAGTCTCACTAAATTACCCAGACTGTCCTTGAACTTGCAATCTTCCTGCCTCCACCTCCTAAGTGACTAAGATTATAAGCCTGTGCCCACACTCTACTTCGAAATAACACTTTTCAATTCTCTAGATAGACGTATTCATCCTGCATGAAACTTGTTTTCTTAAAAAGAGGAACAGCTGATAATTGTATCATAAAATGATGTTTTCCTTCCAGGAGTCTCCATATCGTTAATAAAACTAAAACATTACTATTTAACAAACACATAGAAATGGCATAACATCTCATTTTTCCAAGAATTCTATGAGTATTTGAAATTCTGTAATAATCTTGAAAGTGGGTGTATCTTGAAAACATAGCAAATAACATCTTACTCCATTTCTTAAGGAATGTAACCATAGTGGTAAACAATGCAGCTTGGACTTAATTAATAGTAAAGGTGTAAATTTTCATGGCCCCTGTGGATATTCTTCTCATTCAAACTTTAGGACTAAACATGATCTCTGTAGAAAAAAGGAACATTGAAAAGAAAAAATGACTATCTGGCTTAGCAGGCACAGGCTTATTCATTAATAGCAGAGTAATTGTATTTTGCTTACACGTGCCCACCTAATTTCATGAAAATGATTCAAAAAAGAAAAGTATAAGATTAGAAAGGGATGTGAAAAACAAGTCTGATATGCATGAAGCATTATTGGTGAATCAGATCAGGTAATTTACTAAAAGAATGTCAACAAATCTACATTCTTTTAAATGAAAATATATTCACTATCGCAAGATGCCTCTTTTGCTGTCAATGAAATAAACTTCTTTATCAAATAATTTCTTTCAAAATTATTAAGAAAAAAACAATAAGATCTAATTATTCTTATGTGGCAAACAGTGATGCATGTGCTGCCAGGGAATGTTCTGCAATATTTTATCTCATTTTTTGTCACCAAAATGTGACAAATTAGCATCCTGGCAAAGTGGGTGATGTCTTACACTTTCTATAAACTTCTCTTCAATAGCAAGCTAACATTATAATTGAATGAGGGATTAATTTTTATCCCTAATGAGAAAAATTACATCATGTAGTGAAACCAAAGAAAGCAGCTCCACATGGTAACCACTGCTGAAGAAATTGTACATGTAATTTTCACAAATCATATGAAAATGTGTATATTTGAGTAATGGATGCCAAACAGAATCAAACAGCCAAGTTAAAAAATCCTTATTATCAATGTTTAAACATCATAAAGTAAAAATGCCATATCTGATATAATTTTACATCATTTTGAAAATCAGGCCTGAGGTAGAGGGTGCATGTGCCTGGACACTTTGTGTTTGTGTTGTTTTTATTCTGCTTAGTTTTTGCTGGCTTTTTGAGTATTTTTTTTTTTTTTTTGGCCTAAAGCATTCTTAGGAAAATGGGAGAGATAATATTTTCACAACCAGTGCAATAAGCCAAGTAACATGTCACTTACCGGAATCTCTAATGTCTTTGGAAACCTGGTCAATAGTTTTCCAGGAAAACAGAACCAAAACTAAAAAAGCTGTTAGCTAAGGGAAAAAAAAAAAAAAAAACTACATGCTGAATTAAACTAGGAATTACCTTGATTTTACTGTTTTGCCTGAAAAAAATTCACTGAATATTTTCCTTAAATTGATCTCACCTAATTAGGTGATTTTGAAGAAGACTTGGATATAAAGTATGTTTTCAACAAGTCTTTCATCTATAATGTTTTTGCTTTTGATACAGGTCTCAATAAATAGAATGTTGGTTCTGTTATTAATTTACAATGTTTGTGCATTATCTGGGAATCATAAAAAATAACACAGAAAAACAAATTCCCCATGTTATTTCAAACACAGGAATTTACCCCATTAATATATAAATTCCATAAACTAATAAGCCATTCTTCCAATTTTGAATATTAAGATTATTTCCAGTTTTATACTATCATAAGTGAATTATAAATAGGAAACACAACTCTTGAGTTTCAGAATACAATCTTTAGGTAAACTGTCAAAAGTTGATTTACTGGGGCTGGGGCTGTAGCTGTGAGGCACTGGGTTTGATCCTCAGCACCACATAAATATAAACAAATAAAATAAAGGTATAAAAAAATACAATAACATTGTTTCTTTTTAAAAGCTGATTTACTTGATCAAAGAATACAAATATTTCAAGGTTCTTGAAAAATACTGACAAATCATTTTACAAACAGTTATACAAATTTATATTCCTGTTTGCAATGTAAGAAAGTTTCTGTTTTACTCTGTCCCCATTCGTATTAAAAAGTGTAAGAACTATTAAATATGGCATCTCGTTTTAATGTGCATTGCTTAGTTTACAGGTGACATTTTTTTCTATGGTTAGAAGTTATCTCAATCTCATCTTATCTGAATATTCAAGTTAATTATTTATAAAATAAACTCTGACAATGTTTCACAATACAACAACTAAACCATTGGTGTATATTTCCCTGTATATGTTTGAGTATGCTTATGTACACGTGAGGCATGTTATATCAAATTTGTCATTCTCGTTGTTAAAGACACTAGTTCTACAGTCTTATTTTTAACAATCCCTTAATCCTAGGAAGTTTCTGTCCATCCAGATTTTTAATATGAATCACATTATCTATTATTTTTTAATAACTTAATTTTCATATTATTCTTTCTTATCCATTCATCACAAAAGATTAGTAAAGTACTTACTATTTGTCAAAAAGAAATACTTTGAACCCAGCATAAAGCAATAGTGAACAAAAACTGATACAGCCCTTCCTTGTGTTTTTGGAGCTAAAAATCTCCTGCAACAGGCAGCTGTTAATGAAAGGAATGTTGAAGCTGAAATGAAAAAGATAAGGAATTCTAAATTAGGTGAAGGGGTGGTGAAGCAGAAAAGTGTTTTTGTTATGCTAAAGCAATGTGGTGTGAATTCTGATAAAATAAGAACAATGTAGCTGAAAATGTTTGAGAAGGGAGCATGGAGCAGCAAGACAGCCAGAGAGGCCAGGGGACCCTGCCACAATACAGGCCCCCTAAATTTCCCTGGGTTTTATCCTAGCAAGACAGGAAAATATTAAAATGCTTTTGGTGTTAACACCAAAAGCTAAAAATTAAAAATAAGCAGCTTAGTTCTCCATGCTGAAAATAAGGGAAATGATTTCTCTGCCCATTTTTTATTTATATTTACTTTAGAAGATTAGCAATTGAAATGTAAATTCCTTTAAAAGCTAGAAAGTTTATTTTTTGTTTTTTGGTTTTTTCCTTTTGTTAGCTTTGCAACACAGGAATCTTTCCCAAGAACCAGGAAGTATGGTTTTGAAATATAAACACCAAAGGAGATAGTGGCCCTATCTCTCAGTGAGTACCTGTTCCAGGTGACAGAACTTCTTCCCTTACTACAGATATAAGAAGTTTGGATTCCCTGTGGATAAAGGCCACTTTGTAGTTAACATACATGGTCATCATAATTAAAAGGTAAAGTTAAGGTGAACTACTTGTGATAAATGGTGCTACCAAGTCCAATTAGTCTTACTTTAGACTGATTATTATCAATTTGAAAGCAGTGATTTAAAAGATCATACTGCCTCACTAATAAAATGATAGTTCTATCTTTTCTCTAGTCTCTGACTGGAGCTGCCTATGACGAGCATCACATTCTCACTTAATACTTATTTATAAATAAATGCTTTCTTTTTCTACTACCTTTGTGAAGAGTTTCCGGGTTGGAAGATTTTGCTTTTCATTGTATTTACCCAACGATGTAAAGGAGGGGAGACAGGCTTAGTTTTATGTACTACAGTAATATTTCCTTTTAGTAATCTAAAAATAGATTGTATATTTCAAAATGAGCAAAAAGGTTGATTTTAAATATTCTCACAAAGAATAAGTATGTGAGGTTCTTCATTACTTTGACGTTAAACCACATCAAAATACCACATTTTACCCCATAAATATGAACAATTATTATTTGTCTATTAAAAACAAAAAAAAATAAATGTTGGGTTCTAAAGGAAAAATGATCCCTCTGACTGGAAAAAAGAAAATGGATTCTAGAAATGGAATAGTTGTTTCTCCTGACTAATGATGAGTTCAGGTGAGAAAAGACAGGTGCTTAGAATAAGGCTAGTGTGGAAGGAAGAGATGTGCATATATTCAAAACTTCATGTGTAGGGTCAGGAGGATCTGGGGATGAGCTATAACAGGAGGACAGGCATTATGATAACTACTGAGTTACTGGATAACAGAGTAGATAAAGTTCCAAGAAAACAGACATAGAAGGAGCAGGTATTAGAGAAGACTGTGTGCTGGTTTGGGAAATTCCCAGAATGGATTTGAAATGACTGGGAAAAAAAAACTAAAAATGATAAAGTGGTCATAAGATCATTTATTCTGTATTTTACTTTGGTTACTGAAATAGCGTTCTAATTCCCATTCCCCTCTCTCAATTATAAATTGCCCCCAAAACAGCTCTATTTTAGTTTGATACCTCAAAACACACAAAACTGAGTACCCAATTAAAAAGTATCTTCTTGGACTGGGGTTGTGGCTCAGGGGTAGAGTGCTCATCTAGCACTGGGTTCGATCCTCGGCACCACATAAAAATAAATAAATAAAATAAAGGTATTGTGTCCAACTATAACTAAAAAATAAATATTAAAAAAATATTTTCTTTCCAACCAGATAGATGTCTTTTCAATTTAACTAGATTCCACCATGTATATCTAATGCAGAATCTCTGCTTCAACTTCATTTGAGCTGCCTACTTACTGTGTACAAAGAGAATTATATAAAGCAGTAGAGAGTTTGTTACTTAGACAATGTCCCAGTATTTCAGCATTTTTATATTTAGGACTTGTGCTCCAAATTATGATTTTTCTATGCCATTAGCCTTAGGTCTTTCACCCCAAACTGCCAATAATCTATGAACCATAGTGCAGATCCTATTCTCCAGTCCTCCCAATCGCATCAAGAAAAGCCAAGTGTTAGGATCACAAAAAGGAATGATGAAGAACTTTGTTGTTGCTATTCTCTCGTAGGGAAAACAGTTTTATTTCAAATGCCCTTACCAGTTCTTCTCCAATCAGTGGTAATGAAAAAATATCATGACTGTCTAAATGTAATTATCACAGGATGTGGAAAAAGGTTCCTATATTCTTTAAATCCTCTATGTAGGCTGGGCGCATGGCACACGCCTATAATCTCAGCAGCTCTGGAGGCTGAGACAGAAGGATCACGAGTTCAAAGCTAGCCTCAGCAATGGTGAAGAGCTAAGCAACACAGTGAGACCCTGTCTCTAATAAACATATAGTTTGATATATTTTATATATATACATATATAGATATAGATATATACACACACAAAATTGGGCTGGGGATGTGGCTCAGTGGTTGAGTGCCCCTGAGTTCAAGCACCACTACCAAAAAAAAATTCATCAATGTAGGCTGCTATTCAAAAATGCAATCACTTCAAGGGAATAGACATTGTCTTTTTCATTGTATCCACAATTTTTTTAAGGCTTAAAAAAATATTTCTCATGCTCTTCCTAAAAATAGAAGAAAAGGAAATACTTCCAAACTCACTGAACAAGGCCACACAAAAACTCTAGTACACTGCAAGAAAAGAAAATTACACACAAATATACCTTAAGTACATAAGTCCTCAACAAAATACTAGGAGCCCAATGCAGCAGCACATTAGAAATACCATTCTCTGACAGGATCAAAGAAAATATGTTCCTGTGATACAAGGATAGTTCTAAGTATGCCAGTCAATGAATGTGATACACATTAGAAGAACAGAAGAGAAAAAAATCATATGATCATCACAATTCATGCAGAAAAAACATCTGAAAAAATTCACCATCCTTTGATGAGCAAACACTCAAAAAATGAAGTATAGAAGCAATGAACCTCAACACAGTTTTATATTACAAACCCACAGCTAACATCAACTGAAAACTTTCCAGTCTCACCCCCATTTTAGACAATAAGAAAATATGGCCATGTTCATATTTGATAAGAGTTATGGAAGATATCCTCCATAAGCTTATTAGCTCAAGTTAAAAACTGAACATTTAATATATAACACATGAAATACACATTTCTTTAACATGCAAGGAGTTATGAGGGTGTGTGTTTCCAAATTGGAAAGTCAGAGGTAAAAAGATGTGTTTGCAGATTATATGATACTATATACAGAAAATCCTAAAGACTCCTCCACCCACCCCTGCAAAAATTAAACCAATAAAACAATTCAGTGAATTTGGAGGATATAAAATCAGCATATAAAAATCAGTAGTTTCTGTACACTAATAATAAACACTCTGAACAGAAAATTTATGAAAACCTCATTTACAATAGCTACAAAAACAGCATAAATTAAATTTTTCAAACAGATGAAAGACCTGTACACCCTAAGTTATAAAACATGAATGAAATAAAGAACACAGATTTAGATGAAAAGATATTGTGTGTCCATGGATTGAAAGAATTAAAATTGGTCAAATGACCATATTACAAAAAGCAATCTGTATATTCAGTCCCTATGAGACTGCCAATGATGTTTTATTCAGAAAAAAAAAATCTGAAATTTGTATGGCACCACAACAGACAACCAACAGTCAAAGCACTCTTAAGTAAAAAGATCAAAGCTAAGGACATGACATTAATTGACTTCAAAATATGCTATAAAGCTACAGCAATCAAGGCATCATGGAACTGGCATAAAGACAGATGTATAGCCCATTGGACCAGAACAAAGAGCCCAGAGTAAGTACATGCATTAACAGTTATCTGATTTTCAACAAAGGAAACAGGGACATACAATGGAGAGAGGGGTAGTTTCTTCAATAAATGTTGGAATAACTGGATAGTCACTTGCAGAAGAAAATGGGATCCTTATCTCATATATAGAAAATCAATTCAAAACGGATTAAAGGCATAAAAGAAAGATCTAAAACTGTAAAACTGCTGCAAAGAAACATTGAGGAAAAACTCCATGACATTGGTCAGGGTGATGATTTGGGGGGTTATGACCCCAAAACCCAGGCAACAAAAGCAAAAATAGACAAATGAGATTACATCAAACTAAAAAGCTTCTATACCATCAAGAAAGCACTTAACAGAGTTAAAGTGCAGAGACAATTATAGAATGAGAGAAAACATTTGCAAACCACTTATCTGAAAAGCTTTAATATTCAAAATATACAAAGAACACACACAAACACACACACACACACACACTCACACACACACACATACTTGAACTCAATAGCAAGAAAACAACCTGATTTTAAAATGGGCAAAACACCTACTATGTATACATTTCTCAAAATAAGACATATATATAAAGCAATGGGATATATATATATATATATATATATATATATATATATATATATATCTGGTATATATATGGTAAAAGTTCCCCTCAAAGTGCCCCTCACTTAAATCCCCCAATGGGGATTTAAGAGGCACTTTTACCATTGAGCCACATCCCTGTTTCCAACCTTTTATTTTTTTATTTTGAAAACCAAATGAGATATCACCTCTCACCCACTAGAATGACTATTATTTTTTAAAAAATACAAAAGATAACAAGACTCACTGAGGATGTGGAGAAAATAGAACCCTTGCACACTATTGATGGGAATACAAATTGATACTGCCATTGTGAAAAAAGCATATAAATTCCTCAAAAATCTCAAAATAGAACTGCTATATGATCCAGCAATTCCACTACAGAGTACATATGCAAAAGAATTAAAATCAGTATGATGAGAAGATGCTTGCATTCCCATGTTGATTTCAGCATTATTACAACAACTCAATCTAAATTTCCCTCAGTGCATGAATGAATAAAGAGATGTGACATATATACACAATGGACTACTGTACACCCTTAAAATACAGGATATCTAATTTGTGACAACATGGATGAATCTGGAAAATATCAGGTTAGCTTAAAGTATTCAATCACAGAAAGAAAAACACCACCTGGTCTCACTTGTAGTAGAATCTAAAGTTGAACTCAAAGACGCAGAGAGTAGAATGCTATGGTTACCAGTGTATAGAAATAAGGGAAGTTGGACAGATATAGGTCAACAGAAACCAAAATTCAGTTCAACAGGAGAAGCATATTCAAGAGATCTATCCTACAATATGGTAACTATAGTTAATAACAACAACTGTATTCTTGATTATAAAGAGAGTAGATTGGAAGTGTTCTCATCACAAAAAATGGCATTTAATATGTAGGCATTTGTTAATTCACACAATTTATAAAATACACAACATGTACATATTTCAAAACACCATTTTGTACAAAAGGAATATAAATACTTTTTATTCGTCAATCTAAAAAATAAATTATTTTTTATAAAGAAATAGGCAGTGAAGTCAAAGGATAGTTTGGGTTAGGAGATGACTAAAGATCTTCAGTTGTCGAGGACTGGGAGACTGCTACTTCTAGGGCAAATTTCACCCAGTTCAAACAATGCAAAAATGACCTTCCAAGAAGGGAATATGCTCATAAAAAGAAAGGAGCAGAAAACATATTTATCTGAATAGAGCAACTTAAGTGACTCACAGGTAGGCTGATATTGGAATTGGTGGTCTTTGAAAACTAAATTGCAGAGTTGAGTCTTGT
Source organism: Spermophilus citellus (assembly GCF_964194105.1). Lineage (NCBI taxonomy): Eukaryota > Metazoa > Chordata > Mammalia > Rodentia > Sciuridae > Spermophilus > Spermophilus citellus. Next base: position 139,472,741 of record NC_138187.1, on the reverse strand, counting down.
CCTTTGTATCAAACAGCAGACAGGGGAAGCACAATAAACCATTTTAATGAGAAACAGCATAATTAAAGCATTTTATGAATAGGAGTATGTCACCTATGTGCAAGATTAATCAAAGGGTTGGAGCAGGAAACCAGTGTCTTATGAGGCTATTTCAATGAGCTATATGTGAAGAAATAAAAAGGCAAACTAAGGTGGTAGGAGTAAGAATGGGGGGGAAAGGAAATGTTATAAAATCTAAATGGATATTTACCTGTAGTTTCACAATGAATAAACTGTTATTATAGTTTCACCATGATAGTGTGAACTGGCAAAAAAAAAAGCTATCTAAAGGACATTTCCATAGAGATAAGAAGGAAATTATATATCACTACCATAGCTAAATGTGGTAAATGAATGCTTCATAAAGATGTCAACCTAACATGGGTACCTCCTGTGAGAAAAATATAGGATGTACATAAATAGATGATGAGATTTAACAATTTGTTCTACTGCAGATATTTTTAAAGCAAGATAAAAATATTGCTAGATCTTTGATTATATTCTGTAAATGTCTGATGCAATGTTTTGCAAAATCAATTGAAAAGTAGGTATATATATGATCCATAAACTAAAATCTGTACTAAAATTCATAAACCAGTAAATAATACACAATACAAGGTTCAGAAATCATTTAATTGAAAAGTCATGAATCTGCATTCTCATTACTTAAAAACTTCAGTGGCTGGATATTAATTATAAAATTGAATATTTAATTCCTCAGTTTAGAAAAGGTGCATCTTAAGATGGTTCACTCTGTCTTGTAGTCATGATTCTCACTCCTCTTCTTGAATGTTAAGTTTTTAATTGAACTGCACTACATGATGCACCATGTCTTGAACCTCTTCCCTCTACCTGGAATATCTTGTTGACAGTATAACCACTTGTAAATCTCTTTATCCATCAAGGGCAAAACTTGAATGTCTTCTTCCCTAAATTTAACCTAATGTTTATGTCCTATGTGAAAAGATTGAATCTCAAATATTGTTGCTGACATAACTCTGGGAACTTCCAAAGTTTCTCTATGATTTTTACCAACATCACTGATGATTGACGTTTGGGATTCATCACGAAGTGCAAGGAGATGGGATCCAGAGAAGGTATGGGGTTTGCTTCCCGGAAAAATGCCTCTTCCTCCATGGAGGAGAGAAAGAACATTGAGTGGGAGGGTGAAAGGATAGGAAAAGGGAAGAAATGAGGAATGAATTTGACAAAATTACATTATATGCTTATATGAATATACTACATAGAATTCCATCTTCAGTGATGTGTTGATTATAAAACACAGATTAAAAATTATAAAACACAGATTTTAAAGTAAACAAACACTCTGTGCATTGTGGCTCACATCTGTAATCCCAGGGCTCAGGAGGCTAAGGAAGGATGATCACAGGTTCAAAGCCAGCCTCAGCAACTTAAGTAAACCATCTCTAAATAAAATATAAAAAGGGTTGGGAATGTGGCTCAGTGGTTATTCACCCTGGGTTCAATCCCTGGCACCAAAAAAATAAGTAAATAAACAAATACATAGAAGGAAGACAGTTGAATAGAAGAAGGGGGGAAGGGCTGGAAAGAGGATGGAAGGAAAGAGGAAGAAGTCAGTACTAAAATGGAATAAAGTATGTTCCAGGCAGGTACAGCTATGTCAAAATGAACTCCGCTATTCTATATAACTATAATGCACTGATAAAAGTGTTTTAAAAAACTTCAAACACACACACACATGCACACACAAATACCTCTCCCTAGTGTCTAGAGTAATTAGTGGAAATGTGTTCAATTAGAAACAGTTATATAAACTTGAGGGAGCTCCCCTGAGTGATGGCCTCTGTCCTATTCTATCCTATTTAAAGGAAGGTGAAAGTAGTGAAGAACTATTGAGGAGAGTGGAGAACATTCCAAAAGTGTTTGCATAGGAAGAGAACATTAAGGGACTGCAATAAACTGCTGGAAGGCAATTACATTCCTAAGCATCCCTCAGTACCAAAGCCTTCCTTCATCCCCAACTTCAATTCCATTTATGATACCTCTGTGCCCTTAGCCGTAGGTCTTAATTTATGTGGTTGTGGTTTTCTTTACAATTTTTACCAGGTCTAAAATTAGAACCCACAAGGCATCGCTTCTAGCAGAAATAAACACAACAAAATTCCCTGAAACTTACTCCTTTTCAACTGGGTTAAATATCCCTTCGATGTTCTCTCTCAATATCGAGTACTAATCTCCATATGTATTTTCCACAATTTAAAGTGCTTTCTTTACTTTACATAATACACTTTTTTTTTCCTTTCCCACTGCAGGTTCTAATATAACTGAAGCAAATATTTAAGTGTTAGTTGAATTCATTCTAGAAAATATCATACTTGGAAAAGAGATAAAGCTCACAGGTCTGGGTTTAAAGGACTTTTAGTCTGCATAGCCAAATCTATTAATATATTTGTATTTTATGGTAATTTTCTATCCTTTTAAAGAAATATTTTTTCCAAGATAAGGGATGTGTGAGTTAAAGAGGTAGTAAGTGACTGTTATTTCAATTTTATTCCTGAAAAGTTGTTGATATCCTAAAGATTAATTTATATTTTCTCCTACTTTTTCTATGACTTTTATTTGATAGATAGCTTTTTATTCTATTGAAAAATGTGTGAGGTGATTGACTTGATAGTTATATTTATAAACTTATTTCTCTGCAAGTTAATTGATTACTTCTTATGAGATTAAATTTTATATCAACTCTGTCATTTCAGAATTGTATACTGTTTCCTTTATCTATTTGGATACTTTAGAGCATATAGTCTATCTAAAATATGCATTAATATTTGTTAAGTGTTCTGTTTTTCAAAATGACCTCTTAAATTCTCAAAATTTATTTTTCAGATTATTTTGATAGTGATGTGTTGATTTTTCAATAAAAGTACTTTTATTAGACTTATAATAAGGCTATGAATTTATCTGATATTTGGTCAACACATTGAAATAAAGCTAAACTTTCCATTTTTATCTCCATTTTATATATTTCAACTAAATTTTATAGATTTCTTCAGGACCATTTGGAACAATTTACTGCTAAGCCTATTTATGGCAAAACAAGACTGAAGGCATTCAGACTTCTAGAGGGACCTTAAAATGCCCCTGAATTTGTCTTTGTTAATGAAGTTAATTCAAAGGGATAATCGCAGAGAAATAGTGTTGGCTACCCATGGGGAGGGAAGGGAATAGCAGACCTGGAACAGTAGGCCCCTATTCAAACTTAGGCAGCTGGAGTTCCCATTGACCCAAATTGACCAGATTGGGGACAAATTAAAAGATGTGTATTTTCTATGCCACTAGAAACTTTTACTTAAAAAGTGAATTAAAAGCCTAGGAGTAAATCCAAATATAAATAGTCAATATGGGTATTGCTATGGTTTAGATTTGAGGTGTCCCCAAAACCTCATGTGTGAAACTATGCAAGAAAATATAAAGGGTGAATGACTAGGCTATGAGAACTTTAACCCAATCAGTGAATTAATTCACTAATAGGGATTAACAGAATGTAACTGTAGCCAGGTAGGGTGTGACCAAAGGTGGTAGATCACTGGGGACATACTTTTGGGGTATATATTTTGTAGGAGGTAAGTGGAAACTGTCTGCTTCTCAGAATGATGTCTTGAGCCTCTTTCCTCTACAACACCCTCCCCACATGATATTCTGCCTTGTGGTGGAAGACCTTAGCACAGAAGAATTTCCCAAGCTTTCCCTGTTCAAGATGTTAATTTTGGAGCAGAAATAATGTAAGGTGCTAAGGCTATCCTCAGGGAACATCCTAGAATATAATAGTAGCACTGGACTCAGACTGAAAATGCTGAAAGAAATGTGGGAATACATCAAGTAGGACTCTGTATGTAGAAACTTAGTTTTGGAAAGATTACAGTTAAGATAGTTTTCAATGCAAGATATAATAGTCTTCAAGACATCAGGTTCTCTGTAATTAACCACATTGGCTATCTGCATCTATTGTGGAATTCTCATTTACAAACAAGATAGTTCTGACCAATAGCTCAATCATGCCTTCATGCGTAGCAAATTACAACTGAAACAATGCAAATCCAAGGAAAGTCACAGAGCTTCTAAGACCCATGTTTCAAGAGACTCAGTAATTTGATAAATGCTCTAGACATGCAGACATCCCTTTTCCTGGGAAAAGTCCAGCTCAACTTGGAAGGAGATATATTTATGAAGAAGTAGTGTGTGTTCTTGAGACTCCATATAGCAGAAATAACAATTATATTAATTTAGTAGTGGAAACAGTATATATTATTGATAATGTGTACCCAAGTTAAAAATATGACCTTGCTTGCTCAGATGTTAAAACCTGCCTAATGGAGACATTAAAAGTGAGAAGCAAGGCCTGAGTGGTAACGACTTAACACCATGAAAGAAATGATCCAACAGACACCACTAACCCCTTGGCTTCCATACCCTAAGTCCTTTTAAATCTCTTTTATGAGTAGGCTGGATAATGACAGCAAACCATTTTCCACAATAGATACAGATAACCTTCACTATAGAAGAAAAGGGAGGGGGCGCAGGAGTTGTGGCTCAGTGGTAGAGAGATTGTCTAGCACATGCAGGCACTAGGTTCGATCCTCAGCAGTACATTAAAATAAATAAATAAAATAAAGATATTGTGTCTGGCTACAACTAAGAAAAAAAATTCTAAAAAAGAAAAGGGGAGCATGCAGTATTAGGTCCATGAGTTTAAATCTGGTCCCTGTGGTGGCACTACTGGGAGGTAGTGGAACATTTAGAAGATGGGGCCTAGGGTGAGGTCCTTAGGTCATAGGGGATGACCTCAAAGGGAATTATGGACCACCATTCTTGCTCTTTCTCTAAATTTTCTGGTTCAAGGTTCAACCATATGCTCCTACACATACTGCCATCAAGGTGTGCTACCATTTACCACGCTTACCAGCAGTCAAACAAATGGGGCCATCCCACCTAATCTTCAATTTTGAGCCTCCAAAACCATGAGCAAAATAAACCTTTTTTCTTTATGAGTGAGTAACTTCAGATAATTTATTGTAATTATGTAGAGGTTACTCATACAGGTAGTGACATATTTTGAAAGTTTACTCAGCCTCCCAGTCAAAAACAAACCCTGCAAGTTCAAGTTCTCAATCCATTACACAAAAATCCACTAGGGACTTGGGCTTTCTCCCAATGAAGAGAAAGCTCTGCCTGACAAAGGATCCTCAAAATCCAGAGTAGTCTAAGTGTGGGTAGTAGAGGTTGGTATGATAATGACTGGATCAAATGAATGAGGATCTCTCCCCAGCATGTAGAAAAGGTAGCAGATGAAGAAAACAAAACACAAAGGGATCTTAGGTGTCTCACCTGGGTCTTCTGAAAAGTAAAAGAGTAAGAGAATGTCATGAAAGAATGAGAGAAGATGTAAAAAGGTATAGTAAAGCAAGAAAAATAATATACTTTTCATATTGTCAGTAATAGCATTCAACATCAACACTCTTGATGGGAAAATTTGTAAAGTATAAGTATTACGGAATGCAAATGCTCTCTGATGGGGACAGATACTATTATTTAAAAGCTATGGTATTTGGGCTGGGGATGTGGCTCAAGTGGTAGCGCGCTTGCCTGGCATGCATGCGGCCCGGATTTGATCCTCAGCACCACATACAAACAAAGATATTGTGTCTGCCGAAAACAAAAAAAATAAATATTAAAATTCTCTCTCTCTCTCTCTCTCTCTCTCTCTCTCTCTCTCTCTAAAATAAAATAAAATAAAAGCTATGGTATTTGATTGAACACCAATATACATGTTGATAAATAAATAAAAGCTTTCAATTAATTCTGGAAAAGATCTTCCATGGTCATAAAATGGGAGAATTATTACTGTTAAAATAACCATTCTACCCAAAGTAATCTTGAGGTTCAACACAATCCCACTCAAAATAACTTTCTTCACAGAACTAGTAAAAAAAATCCTAAAATTCAAATGGAAACACAAAAGACCCCAAAATGCCAAAGCAATCTAGGGTAAGAAGAGCAAAGCTACAGGCATAAAAATGTCTCATTTCAACACATATCACAAAGCCAGAAGATATTGGTATAGAAGCAGACATGTAAATCAATGGAACAAAATAGAGGATGCAGAAGTAAATCCATGTATCTTCACCCAACTAATTTTCCAAAAAACTGTTTAACATGTTTATTGGAAAAAGGGTAGCCTCTTCAAAAAGTGGTGCTGGGAAAAATAGGTATCTGCATGTAAAAGACTGAAACTAGACTGCTATTTCTTAGCTTGTACAAAAATTAATTCAAACTGGATCAAAGACCTTAATACCTAAAACTCTGAAATTACTAGAGTAAAACACAGGGGAAACACTCCAAGATATTAACACAGGTGATGTTGTCCTGGATTGGAATCCAACCACTCAGGAAACAAAAGCAAAAACTGACTAATGGGATTACATCAAATTAAAAAATATCTGTTTACCCCCCCTCAAAAAAAAAAAAAAAATAACAAGAGAGAAAAGAGACAAGCTACCAGAATGGGAGAAAATCTTTGCCAGCTATTCATATGACAGAATATGAATCCTCAAAATAACAAAATAACACAAAAAATTAATAATAAAAATAATCAAATCAAAAAATGAATAAATGATGTGAACAGACAAATTCTCAATAGCATAAATACAGATGGCCAATAAATATATGAAACAAATGCTTATTAGGGTAGAGGAAGAGAATTACGGGAATATGGGAGAATATGGAAACACTGGAGAACAAAACTGATCAAATTATATTTTATGTACGTACAAATATGCCACAATGAAGTCCACCATTCTGCATAATTAGCATGTGCCAATTTAAAAAACATGTAATGTCTTTAGCAATCAGGGAAATGCAAATCAAAACTACCATGAGAATCCGTCTCAACCTAATTAGAAGGGCTATTATCAAAAAAGCAAAATATAATAAATGCAGGTAAGAATGTGGACATAAAAGGAACCCTAATACATTGTTGGTGGGAATGTAAATTAATACACCCACTATGGAAAACAGTGTGCAGTTTCTTAAAAAAAAAAAAAAAAAAAAAAAAAACAGCTATAGCTGTACCACTCCTGAGCTTATATCCCCAGGAAATGAAGTATGCATACAGAAGAGACACCTATATTGCGTGTTTATTGCAGTCCTGTGGCACTGTTTACAGCAGCCAAGACATGGAATCAGTCAACAGATGAATGACTAAAGAAAACATGGTGCATCAACACAATGGAATTCATTCAGTCATAAAGAAGAACAAAATCATTTGCAGGAAAATGGACAGAGGACATAATGTTAAGCAAAATAAGTCACAAAAACACAATTACCACGTTTTCATGTTTTTTTCAAATGTGGAAACTAACCAAACTGACTCGAATGGGAAAGAGGGTCTATAAGGGATTGGAAAGGAAGCAAACAAGATGGTGGGATGGACATGCTGGTGGAATGCACAGTGTATGCATGTATGGAAAGGCCAGGGTGAATTCTGTTAATTGGTACAAGTAATGTTTTAATAATTATACATTTAAAACAAAAAAAAATCCTGGTAGAAAAGCAAAAGACGATTTACTGAGATAAGGGAAGGAACACATTTTGTGGAATGAAGTAACACACGGGAGCCGCTGAAAGAAGCTGCTACAGAGTTTTATGAGTGGAAATGTCTAGTCTATGCTTTTCAGTTGTTCTTTGGTAGATGATAATTCTTTCCTACTTCTCAGAAAACCCTAAGCATTTGTTCCATTCCATAACGGGAAGAGGCTCTTGTGTTTCATTTTTAAATGGATGCTAGGAGAAAATACAAGCACACACGTAAATCAGAAGGAAAAATACCTCCCGTAACTATATATCTGAGGTGGTGTTAACCATAGAAGGTCTTCTCTCTTCTGAATTTCAAAAACCTTGGACGTTGGTTTTGAATTTCTATAAGACTACAACAGGTATCAAAATAAATCATACCTGATGGGAAGTCAGATTATCTGCTTACCTTAACAGAGATTTGTTCTACTGCATTGACCTTCAAAGAATAACCTTAGCAATGTTTGCTAAAATAAACAAATAAATAAAAACACAAGTATGGCTAATTTTAAGTTTTAAGAATGAAAAATACATGAAAAAGAGAGACTTTTGAAAACTGTATTTAAAATTCCATGATAGCACAGAATTCATAAAGATATTTATGTGTTTCTTCACTTCACAGTTTCCTTAAAACTAAAATCAACTGCATTTTTTGTAGCAAGAATTAGCAAAAATAGTGCTTTTGACTTGATTATGTATCCAGCACTATAAAATCATTTCCAGGAAAATGGACAGAAGACATAATGTTAAGCAAAATAAGTCACAGAAACACAATTACCACGTTTTCATGTATTTTTTAATTTCTGATTTTTTTTCATGTTGGTGATAGGTAATCTCAATTTCTAATCACACTAGAAGAAAGTGACTTTAAGCACTTTGATGAGACACGGTGTAGAAGTCAAAGCTAGATTGAAGATTCTGTTACAGGATCAACTTTTTTTCTAGATGTTCTTCTAGTATTCTTCAAAGTGTTTTAAACATGAAATAATGAATGAATAAAAGAAGAAAAAAAAGAAGATAAGGAAAGAGAAAGGAAGTGACATCTGAATGTGGCAGCCCATCTGTTTTTACAGGAAACTGGAAGAAATATTTATAAGATTTACTAACTTAATTTATAATAACTTGTTTAATGATGGAGCCATAAAAACTGTCTTCCCACAGAACATTTTGCATACTATAGTGCAACACCAAAATCAGAAATTGAAATTGGTACAATCCAAGGACTCTCCTCAGATTTTACCAGTTATAAATGCACTCACTACAGGTGTGCTGTTTATCTATGGCTCTGTTCAACTTTATCAAATACATCTTCATATAACTATCACCACAATCAATATACTCAATGCAGCATCACAAAATGCCCTCATGCTATCTGCTCAGAGCCACATCATCACCATCCATGTGACTAACATCTGGCAACTACCAATCTGTGCTCCATCCCTATAATTGTTATTTCATGAATGTTAAGTAAATTTACTCATGTAACATATAATCTTTTGAGATTGGGTTTTTCTCCTTCAGTATAATTGCCTTGATGATCATTCAAGTTGTAGAATATATTAATAACTTATTTATTTTTACTTCTGACTAGTGTATCCTAGGATGGATGTACCATAATATATTTAACCAGGTGGCTATTATAAATAAAACATTCGTGAACATCTGTATACAAGTTTCTGTATGAAAATTAGTTTCATTTCTGAGAATGAAATTCCTCATTATATTGTAAATCCATTTTCATTTTTAAAAGAGACTGTCAAACAATTTTCCCAGTATGGTTGTACCATTCTGTATTTCCACCAGCAATGCATGAGTGATCTGATTTCTTGGAATCTTTGCCAGAATTAGAAGACATCACTATTTTTTGTGCCGTTAGCCATTCTGATAGGTAGTAGTAATACCTTATCATGGACCTCATTTGCATTTCTCTAATGGCTAATAATATTGAATGTCTTTTTATTGCTCATTTGCTATCTTTGTGTCTTCTATGGTGAAATGTTTGTGCATGTCTCTAAAGTTCTACCCAGATTCCTTTTTAGTGTTGAGTTTTGAAAGTTCTTTATGTATTCTAGATACAACTTCACTGTCAAAATGTGGTCTGGAAATTTTTCTCTCAGTTTGTAATTTGTCTTTTCATCCTCATGATAGGATCTTTTCCAGAGCAAAAGTTTTGAATTTTAAGAATGCATAATTTGTTCTTTCTTTCTTTCTTGTCGGGATTGTGCATCTGATGTCAGATCTGAGTACTATTAGCTATATTCTAAGTCCTCAAAATTTTCTTCTTTTTTTTACAAGATTTATTGTTTTATATTTTATATTTAACTCCATGATCGATTGAGTTGTTTTGTGTTGCATGTGAGACTTAGGTTCTATTGTTTTAGCTATAGATATCCAGTGGTCCACTGCCACTTAAATAATGGTTTAAAAAGGCTATACTTCCTCCATTCAATTGCTTTTGCTCTTTTCTTAAAAACTAATTGGACATTTTTGTATGGTTCTCTTTTTGGTTTCTTCATTTGATTCCACTGGGTTATGGGTTCCCAAGATCACACAGTCTTAAATACCATAGCTAAATAGAAAGACATTGAGAAGACTAATTCCTCCCACATTATTGCTTTTATTCAAAATTGTTTTGGCTATACCAAAGACTTTTCCATTCAATATAAATTTTAGAATACAGTTGTCAATATCTACTGAAAACCTTGCTAAAATACTAACAAAAATTGCCTTAACCCTAGAGGTCAATTTATGGTGAACTGACTCTACTGTGTTGTGTCTTCTGATCTAGGAACATGAAAACTGTTTTCTAAACCACAGTATTTCAAAATGCATTATTTTATAGAGCTTTGACATCTTTGTGAGGCCCCAAGGGGAGAATGTCATGCTTCAGTATTATAGAATTAAGAGATCAAGCACTAGCCTTTGGCAATTTTTATAATTTTCATAAATTTAATATTGGATAAGCTTGTTCTGATCTGGGTTAATTCCTTATGTGCAATCATTTACCATAATTTGTTATAGCTGTTGAGCTGTTGAAGTGCATGTTATTCCCACCTAGGAGGATTAGAGACAGTGTCTTTCATCACTGTATCTGCAATAATTACTTGAGCTCATCTTTCATGGTAAAAACAACAAATATTAATTGCATGAATGAAACCATTCTTTAATCCATAAAGTAATTACTAAAATATCTCAGATTTTTAAAAACCCAGGGGTTCTGAATCTTGAACAGATCAAGAGATGCTCTGTCTTCTCTTGAAATCTTAGGTCACTTCATGTCTTACAACCATTCAATACTCTCTCTCTCACCCATCACATTGACTTAAAAAGTTCAGAAACTTGAAAGAGATAGACTGCTCTCTTGATCAAAAACCTACATAAATTCACAATGTTAACTCCTGACATTTATCCACATTGTGTTCTTAGCTTGTGAGTTACTTAAGTTTCTTGGCTCCCTTAGAGTTCTATACATTTGTGCTTGCTATATTTTCCTCATCTTCTTATCATAATGACCAATGTGACACACTTGAACATCTCATCCTCTTAAAATCCTCCCCCAGTCCTGTCTTTTACTCTGCTCTCACCATACCCATAACTTTATCATAGCATGCTACATGGCCTTCTGTTTATTTTTCCAAATATGTTGAGTATGAATTCACTTATAATGGTGCAGAATCCATAGCAAGTATTACAGTTTCTTGAAAGAGTGAGAGAAAGAGAAAGAGAGAAGGACAGAGAATTTCATTTCCAAAATAAGGGGAAAGCTGCTAAATATACAAAATTTGGTGTAATGGAATAATCCAGTAAAGTTGTGTTAGTCAACTTTTCATTACTGTGACACTATACTTGAGAAAAACAACTTAAAGGAGGAAAGATTTATTTTGTATCATAGTTTCATAGGCTTGAGTCCATGGGCATCTGGCTTCAATATTTCTGGGCTTGTGGTGAGACACAACAATATGGTGAGAGGGGAAGGGTACAGAGGAGCAAAGCTGCTCATTTCATGGTAGCCAAGCAGAAGAACGGAAGAACGAGAAAAGGGTAGTGGACAGGGAATGCTCCCTGTGACCTACTTCCTCCATCTAGGTTTCATCACCTATAGTTTCTGCCACCTCTCAATAATCCATTCAATTGTGAACCCATCAGTGGATAAATCCATTCATGAGATCAGAGCCTTCGTGATCATTTTCCAAAAGCACTACACCTGAACATTGATGCATTGGGGACCAAACATACAAGAAATGAGCCTTTGGAGGACATGTCATTTCCAAACAATTACAGGAGCAGACCTAGGTTTGAATTTTAGCCCTATCATAGCTCCATGGTCCTGAATGAATCATTGACTTTTTCTGAGAACCACTTAAAAGCAGTAGTATTATTTGATCTTTAGAAATGAGAAAATAATATCTTTGAGGTAAACTGGTATAAAGAATAAAAGGAGTAAATATGAAAAAAAATGTTCTGGCAATAAAACCAACAAATGGAATATTGTGCTTTATTTTATATAAATTAATTTGAATCTATCTCCAGAATCATGAGTCCATATATTTGTAAAACTTCTACCAATCATTCTCAAAGATATTGTCTAGGCTGAAGATATAGCTCGGTGGTATTATGCTTCCCCAGCATTTGTGAGGCCCTGTATTAATTAGATCCCTAGTATTATAAAACATAAATAAATAAGTAAATAAAACAAAAATTATTATCTAATATGATTCTCACAACAATCCTATGAAAAAGTAAGAATTCTATCTCACATTTTTTTTTAATTAGAACTGGTAGTGAAGCTTAATGGCATAACACTTGTTTGGCATGCATGAAGTCGTGGGTTCAATCCCCAGTCCTTTGAATGAATGAATGAATGAATGAATAAATAAATAAATATTTGGAGTTATGGTGGTTAAGCAAGTAACTAGGAAGTAGGAACAGAAGACCCAAAATCTGGGGACCCAGGTAGTCTCTTGTTCATTTTGATAATGGAATAAATGAAAAATATTCTAAATAACAAGTAGTTTCTCAAGAGAGGTAACTTCCTAATAAGGTCTTCTTAAAAATCACACAATTTTCTGACAGAGGTTAAAAAACTTTTCTAAGATTTAAAGAGATGTATTTAAAACTATATAGGTAATTATTTTTAAAAAATATTTAGGTAATCTAAAACTTTGGAGATATTATAGATACATCATATATATGACTTCTGTGTAATTTTCTTTGTATTATTTGATTATAATTAATGAATACTGAAATTAAAACATTGCATGAGAAAAAATATCTTTTTCCTTCTTAAAACTTCATATTAGGTAAATAAAAGTTTTAACAGAGTACTTCCTATGTTTTTCCCCAATTTTCCCCAGAATTTTGAACAAGTAACATGCCTTCTGTTCAGATAAAACTCAATGCTAACAATCAGTTGATGGTGATTCCTATATAAATAAATTTCATCATATTCAGTTTGGAGAAATCTAAAACTTAAACAGTTTTCAGAATCATTGAAGGTATAAAGAATAGGGAGAGTTTTAGAAGTGAAAATCTGCTATTTTCCCAAAGAAAGGATGAGGTGAATGCTATTAATTGATTAACCAAACAACAAAATATTTTTAATGATCTACATTCCATATTGTTTTAAATCCCTAACAATAATCGAAAGATCTTTATACACAACTATTGAACACTCTCTTAAATTTCCTCTTTCAAATTCAGAATTCTTGCTGTCTAACATAATTTAGGGGCTTATTCAGTGGTATCTATGTCATTTTGTCCCCTTTCACTTAATATGGCTTTTGAGATAATGCACATAATGGCATACTACAGTTTTATGTTGAATGAGTCATAAGTAAAATGTTCATAACACTAAACTATGTCCTTTGATTCTAGAAGAACTGTAAGAACCCTAATCTTACAGTCATAAAACATTTATCATAAAACATTTCATCCATTGTTCAGAATAAGAAAGTTTGTGCTAAACATCTGTGCTGAATACTTATGCTAGAAACCTTCCGATAACACACATATACATATATATAGATATTGATGTGTGTACATGTATACTTATGTATAAGTATATATGTGTACATGTATACTTATAATCTGAGATTCTTGTTGAGGAATAAATTGCAACTAACCTGAATTGCAACTAACCAGCTAATGAATATACATGAAGTATCAGGATGCTAGGTGCTTTTTATATGTCTCCTCAAGGACTGTGCATATCAAGGATGCAGAACGGATAAAGTTACACTCGTTTTACAATGGCAAGAATGGAAGGTCCCATGATTCATTAACTCAAGGGTAGTATATACAAAAAGAACAATATAAACAGATATATCTGATTCAAAATCCAGTTTGCTTGTCTTTACTACCATTTTATAAAGAGAAAATTGAGATCCAGAGACATTAGACTAATTATCCAAGGAGATACAAGCAGGGATAACACAGCCATTTGAATGAGTGTTTTTCTATTTGAATCCACTGTCTCCTGAAGGACCCACAGGAAAACATTCCAACACAAACTCATTAGGAGTACCAATTAGTAGCTTACTTTAGAATAAAACAGATATTGTCATATACATACTCATGTGAAATTGTTGCATATTATTTCTAAAGTAAACTTCTAAGAACAACTGTAAATTCTCGTGATCAGAGTATGAATAACCATGTATGTCATCATTATAAAGTAAATGGAAAATACTGCTAACATGTTCTCCACAAACTCATTTTACACTGTACAGATCTTTCCTTTTGAAATGAAAACTACCTTGGCTTCATTTACACATGTATCTTTATAGTACAAAGTTAATTAAAGCTTTTTAAATACTAGATATTGTTGGGTCTTAGAATTCATCTTTAAAGTCCGCTAATTGTAAACTCACAGCAATCAATCCAGTGATATTTCCTTTCCTTCTTCCCTATACTTTCTTAAGTGATTAAAAAAATGAACTCTATTAAATTCTTCTTTCCCAGCAAAACATTCTCTTAGAAAAGTGACCTATTTTTCTATCTTTGGACAAATTAATTGCCAAGTTGATGTCCACCTAAGAACATTTGATGATATACTAGACAGAAAAAAAAAATCTCAAAGGCATTTTGGTATTTTTAATTTGATAATGCCAACACATTACTCTTAATATATCAACTATTTATGAAAATATGAACTTCTTATAGAAACAATCCACAGTAATAATCAATTAAAAAGCAACATCTATCCCATAGCTTCTACTTCTGGCTAAGATGAAGAAATAAGCAGGAGATTTACCACCCTGCCGAAACAAAAAACTAAGATCATATACATGCAAAAATATTTCCAGATATTGCAAATCAATTTAAAAAAGATGATAATCCCTGGGGTGAGAAAAAAATGAAGCAATCTCCTTAGTTTCCTCAGTGTACTATTACTCTTTTGACACATTTTCCCACAGAGAAGAAAAACCAGCAGATCTGTGAATGAGAAGACAGAGCTGTGAGTCTGCAAAGATCAAAACCCCTAGAGTTTTCAAAACAGAGGATCAGAAACAGAGAGATGCATACAAATAAACTCCAGAAATCAGCATCCTCCCCTCCCCCACACTCAGCTGACCACCAGCTAACACATGCATGTTAGGAAACTTCCCAAGGCTGGGAACAGACCCTGTGGTGATTGGACCTGAACCAAACACAGAGCCCTAACTTGGGCCAATTTGATTGGAAATCTCAGGATTCTCGGGCACTGGCTAGAGTCCTCAGAAGGGTCTGGACTCAACTAGTAGAAGATGAAAGTCCTAGATGGATTCATTGCTGTGGGTCTGCCCAAGAATCTTCAGAAGCAAGACCTACAACCATGAACCCCTCCAACTAACATGTCAAAACAAATTCAACATTTTTCAAAATGTCCAATCTGCCAAAAATATACAATATCTGCCAATGTCCACATCCAATAAAACTTCCTAGGAATAAAAAGAAATAGGAAAATATGATCCACTGAAATTTTAAATTCTTTGTTTCTCAAGAATGCTGTTTTTGTTTTTACTTTTTTATTTATCGGTTCTTTTTAGTTATACATGACAGTAGAATCCATTTTGGTGTAATAAAAAAAGCTTGGAAAATATCTTTTTTAATTTAGTCCCCAGTATCTCTTCTTCCCCTCCTTAATTTCTTGTGGATATACATGATGGGAAATTCACTGTGGTATATTTATATATGTACACAAGAAAGTTACATCAGACTCATTTCACTGTCTTTCCTTTTCCCAACCCTCCTCCCCCTTACCTTCATTCCCCTTTATTTACTTCACTGAAATTCTTTTCTTTTTTTTTCTTTTTTGCACCCCACCCCTCACCACATTGTGGGTTAGCTTTCACATATCAGAGAAATCATTAGACCTTTGGTTTTTTGGGATCGTCTTATTTCACTTAACCTGATAGTCTCCAGATTAATCCATTTACCAACAAATGTCATAAAGTCAACAATACCATTTTTAAAATGTATGCATTCTCTTATTAGGAAAAAAAAAAGTTCAATAAGAACAAAAAAAAATGCAACCTGCACAGATTATGTTATTTGTCTGCTGTTGTAAGTCACCAATACAATAAAGCACTTAAAGCACATTACCAATATTTGAAAAAAAAAATGCACTCATAACCAAAAATTGGAAACAACTGTTCCATATTCCATAGTTAGGAGGAAAGATAATAAAATGTGACTCAGAATTGATATAGATGTCACGCAGTCCAGGACAAGGAGAAGTACCGCATTACCTGATAAGACATTGTTACTAGAGAGACAGGGAATCTTGGATGTGGAGCAAGAGCTACAGTAGAAAACAGAACAATGCAAGATGGGTTAGAGCCAATATTCCTTTCTCAACCAAATGAAATTGGGCAATATCATTCCCTGACCTTATAGGACACTGCGGGATGAATCTGAGGAACTGCAGAATGAGGAATCCGGAAGGAAACAAAGTGGGAGGGGAGGTGACAGGTCTACTTATGTGACTGTCTTCATATCAGAACTTATTGCTTAAAAGACTCCTTTCCCACTAAGCTTCTAAAAATAGACTAGAAGGCAGGACTTTGAAGAATTCAGATCTGGAGATACTTACCCAAAAGACTACAAATACTAGTATTTGAGATTTGGAAGGGAGGGGAGAGAAGGATGAAGAAACAATAGCTCCTCTCCTGATCTCAAGGTGAGGTCCAAAGGCATCAAATTCCAACCATTCACAAAGGACTGTCAGTTACTTTTTAGTATTATAATCATAAATAAATGAGGGGGAGAAAAAGAGTTATGTTAATGCATGTCACTGTGAGAGATCAGAAAAATGGAGATAAAGTTTTCATTAACTAGACAAAGTTTTCATTAACTAGACGCAAGTTTCATTCAAATATTCATGGTCCTTCCAGAAGAAGGGAAAGATAAAACCGACAATGGAACAAGACTGCTATGGTTAGAATGTGTCCCCCAAAGTTCATGTGTTGGAAATGTGACACCCACCCAAGGTAGCACTGTTGAGAAGTAGAAGCTTTAGGTGGTAACTAGATCATTGGGACCCTGCCCTGATAAATGGGTTATTGACATTATCCAAAGAGTAGTTTCAGTATTGCAAGAGTGGTATTCCTACAAAGGAGGAGTTTGGCCCCCTTCCCACATGCTCTGCTGTGTACTCTCACACCACGTGATACCTTCCAGCATATGATATAGAGAGAGGTGCTCAGCAGCAGCAGCCTCTCAATCTTGGACTTCCCCGCTTCCAGAACTATGAATCAAATAAACTATTATAAACTACCAAGTCTGTAACATTCTGTTACAGCAGCACAAAACATAGACATATGCTTTCAAATTATGAAATGAGTTTCCAAGCTAGAATTTTCCAGTCACGTGGAAACGCAGAAGAAAAAGATTTTCAGATATGTACAAGCATATTTTTTTCCTCCTTAAAGCCTATCTAAGGAAACTTCTGGAAGCCGTGATCTACCAACACCAAGGAATAATTTTAGGATATAAGAGACCAACATAAGAGCAAGTGAGGGGCATTCCCAAGATGATGGATTGATGATGAACAGAAGTTTTGTCTCCACAGTTCATGAATGGAAGAAATAATGATGAATGGAAGTCCCGGGTAAACAGAGCAAAAGAGATAAACAAGCCTAGAAAGCTGAATCCAGGATGGAGCTCGACAGTGATTCATTGGAAGGAGGGAGTTCCTGAGTAACTCCAGAGGGCGGAATCACTGATGGTTTGAGCTGTTTTTACCATAGCATAATCTGGACCAGGCTCATTGATTCATCCCTGATGTGCTAAACTACACTGAGAAAAGCTTTACTAGTTCTCTTTGTTTGTGGAAGCACTATCAATGGGTCACTAGAAAACTAAGTAAGCAACAAAATGAAAAAATCACATTCCTAAGAAACAAACAGTGTGAATAAGAAAACTATCATCATGAGACTCTACAGTACTCAGTTCTGAGGAGCACTTAATTAATATACATGGTTGGCATTCCTCTAAGCAATAATCACTAGTGCATTGGGAGGAAAGGGAGTGAAAGGTGTATGATGTCATCATGTAGATGAGACTGTTCAGTCCTCACCTTCCACACTGGAAGTCAATGCATTCTGCCTAAAATGAAAAAAACTAAGAAACTTGCCATTTGAACAAACTTTAAAACTGGAGAAAAAAAATCCAAACATGGTTTAAAGAATTAAAATTATTTCTGTCTGAAAAGTACATCATGAAAAGCCTGAGAAGATAGAGACAGGGGTCAGCAGTTTTCATTATTAGTGTCTTTGTTGTTGTTGTTGTTGTTTTCTTGCTGCAAGCTTTCTTATAATAGTTTATTTTATGAGCTATGTACATATAGTACTTTTGTTAAGAATCAAATAATTTTCTTCCAAAGGAATCATCTAGATTACAGCTACTGAGGCTATTTACAAAACACATGTTTGAAATAGATTAAAGATTTGACATTAGTATATGTGCAATAGAGTCATCCTCTTAGCATATTAGCCTTTTGTATCACATAGGCTTAGGCTAATTTCACACAAATGCTATCTGTCGTGAGAGAATCCAGGTTAGGTTCTAGTGCTTCACTCTTTCTCACTGTTATAGAAAGATTATTTTTACATGATACCTAGTGATTGGGAAGCAGAAAACAATTCTCCCTAGCATTTGATTTTTATAGCTTCCCAAATCCATATGCTTATACATATTTAGATTTGGACTAGTTTAGTAAAAGCACTTCTGTTATGGTTTAGATATTAGGTGTCCCCCAACAGCTCATACATTAAGACAGTGCAAGAGAGTTCAGAGGTGAAATGACTGGGTTATGAGAGTTTTAAGCTAATCCGTGCACTAAATTCCTGGCAGGGATTTACTGGGTGGTGACTGTACACAGGGAAGGTATGACTGGAGGAGGTGGGTCACTGAGGGCTGGCATGCACAACCTCACTGGCTTCCTGACTGTCCTCCTCCACACCCTTCCACCATGATATTCTGCCTCACCTTGGGCTCAAAGCAATGGAGATGGCAATCTACCAAAACTGGGAATGCCAAATAAACTTTTCTTCCTCTAATAGTTTTTATGAGGCCTTTTGGTCATAGCAGTGAAAAAGATGACTAAAACAAGTTGGATTTTTGTCTCTATGTTAAATAGACATGTTCAAAACTAATCAAAATAAAACATTAAATTTAATAATGTGAGTTGTTTTGAGTTCTATTTGTTCCTTACTGAAAATGAATACCCCAGGTGAACATCATCTGTCTATTTTATTTCTCATCTCTTATTCCCTGAAGCTATTCCAGAATTTTAGTTGAGGGAAGTTAACATAATCCAGAGTTCTCTCAGTGGCCTAACTCATTGCAGACATTCTGAAACAAGCACCCCAAGGGGAAGAGATGATAGGGAGAGAACAATATTGGTAAGAAGAAATTTGTTTTCACTCATTTATGAAAATTTTCCAAACAGAGAAAGAAATTCTACCCAAATGCAAATTATTTTCAATTAATCTAAAAAGTATTTGTTAAAACTATGTGTTTTCTTTTTAATACAAAAACACCTAATTTACTGTCTTCCATTACTTAGATTTTGTAAACTGTCTTCTGTTTCATTGGTCTCCTATTTAAATCATGTGTACAGGAACACACAGATGCTACTGAATAATGTGCATTACAAATACTTAAACATTCAGGCTTTAGACAAAATAAATCTCCCTCATAAGAAAAGTTCTGTGGGAGAACTAATAATATCATTAGTTCTTTCTGCAGCCCTTAAAACATTTATTACACAGTTCCAAATCAAGTGTATTTATATGGTATCTATTTATCAACTGCTTTCTTATACGCCAGTAAAATACTAGATTTTGGATAGAAACATCAAAAGTCTCCATTCCTGATTTCTACATTATCCTATCCCTTCCCAGCATAACCTAATAGCCAAAAAAAGTAGTTTGACTACTTGGCTCTGTCACTCTAACTTAATAATCATCAACCAGTTACTTCACATCTCTACACCTCACTTTCTTCACCTATAAAATAGGAATAATAATTCATCATAAGATATGTAAAGTACTTGAAAAATAACTGGTGAAGAATAGTGTTACGTAAGCGTGCTACTGAGGAGTTCAGGTCTATGAGTAGATTTCAGCCTGTGTTACTTAGAGAAGGAGAAAATACCCTACAGTGAGACCTAAGATGGTATGCTTCCTGGATTCTAGGTCCTGCATCCTTGTATCTATTTGTTTTCTTAAATTTGCATGTTGTCCTATACTTAAAAAGGGGAGGGGAAGGAGGAAAAAAAATGAAAAGCCACATCATCTTATTTGACACTTTATGCCAGTTAGACTGTACATGATACAATTGCAACTTCTGGCCACGTGCAACTAATGACATGTCTAGAAATGTAATGAATAATATTACCAACCTTAGTATTAAATAAAAAGATCTACCTTCTTTCTAATGCAAACAGGGACAATGAATCTGTGAAAGCAAAGCCAAATACCTCTCTAGAGGTATGGATTGTAGAATTCCCAAAACAGGAAAAAAAATAAAAATTCAAAAAGATAACAAAATTAGTTTGGGGAATTCTGAATGGAGACATCTATCACACACTAATGCCAAGATACCCAGTAGCAAGCAATATTAGACCTCCAGATATAGCAATAAGACAAATATTGAGATTTGGAATTTATTAGCGTATCATTATTAAAGCTATCGCTTCAGCGAAGTAAACTAAAAAGAGATCAGAAGGGAAAAGAAGAAAACACAAGGGAGACTCCTTGCAAAACATAATTTTTAAGAGAAAGCAAAAGAAGTGAAACCTATAAAGGTGAACGAAGCAGAGGCAGGACACATAAAAGAGTATGATAGTGTCGACCTCAAAAGAAGAAAGTTCCAAGAAAGAGAAGAATCAGAAAAAAAAAAAAACAATTAATTGGATTTAGCTTGATAGAGATCTCCAGAAGCTCTGAGGACAGTGCAGCTGTAAGGCAGCAGAATGTGTGCAGGAGGTAGAAAAGTAAGAAAGAAATAGGAAAAAAAAAATCCATGTCAAAATTGAGGGAAAAGTATACAAATGAAGTGGGCAAGGGACTGAAGGTCTTGGTGACCTAAAAACAAATCAGTTTATTGTTAGCAGTGTGAGGGCTGGAAGGACAGGCTGGAGTGGCAGAGTAGCATGCTTTAGTATGCATTTCCAGAAGTAAAGTACTTCTGGTCACACTAAATCCCAGCCTTGAGAGGGTGCTCAACAAAATAAGATTTAAAAGTCATCAAACTAAAGGGACTATAAAGGATCTTGAACATGTTGTTCACTAAGGCAAAGAATGTTGAAAGGGTGAGAGCAGACACACTCAGGTAAGGAGGACAAATGAGAGCTGACACTCAAAACACCCATGAATGTGAAGGTATCAGCAATAGGCTGAAAGAACATAGCAAAAGGGAAAAAACAAAGGCTGCAATAAAAATCATGCCTCAAAGACGCAGAGATAAAACGCTCTATAATCTGCAGGCAGAACAGCAGCAGCATACTCACAGACCCTGGGGGATGGGGTACTAAAAGAAAAGAAGCAGACTCCATTCTAAAGACTCAAATGTTAGAACTTGTTCCTATTAAAATAAAACCATCAGTAAGCTCTTAGAAAAAAACAACAGTTTAGGGAAGTTTGTTTATGAGGGTGTGGGAATTCCAGAAAGTTCAGAAGAAAGAAGGGTTAACAGAAAGGACAATGCCTGGACCATTAAATCAACAGAGTGGGAGGATGAGACAATACAGATGAATGAACATATTCTCAGAAAATTTTATCATCAAACATTGTAGTGTCTAGCAATGTTGTCAAATGAAAATCCTGGTCAATTTGTTTTCTGATCAAATTTTAATAGTAAATGTTGTAGTCTTTGCTGGACCAGGAACTGGGGATTCAAGATGAAATTAATTAGCTTCAAGATTCCAGATGGAGTTTTGAAAAAGTTTTGCAAAAGCAAAAATCTAATTCACAATTTATCACCCAGTCTAATAGTCAGGATATTTTGCTCAGGGTTCCAAACAAAACAAACAGCTGTATATGTTTGTTTGTTGTTTGGGGGGGCAGTGGGATTGCAAAGATGAACACTAGGTAGGACAATGCTTCTGCTAGTCTGGGCCCCATGGGAGAAGAGTCAGCACACACATTTTCTGCTCACAATAAGAATCATTCCCAGGTTAACAAAAAAAAATTGCTCAGTATTTGTCAAGCAATTATTATCTCCACGTATGAGTGTACCGCATAAAAGGAACTTAGAGTCTAGTTGAAGAAAATAAGAGTTTAAAAAAAAAACTATTCAAAGGAGTAGTTATAAAAATCAAGTAAAATATAAGCATAAAAAAGGTAGAATAGGAGGAAAGTTCAAAAGAGAAAATGGAGTATGTGAAACATCAGAAGAGGAGAACTAGCAGTGACACTCTTGGGTTGCTTTGATACCTTGGTTCTGTGTCAAATACATTACCTTGGTTCTGTGTCAATATACATTACAAAGAGGGGCTGAGACTTGACTTTTATGTCAAACAGTGGGTAGTGTGTAAATAAAATTTGAAAGGAGGGAAAGAAATGTAAAGTTCTTTACAGACATTCTACACATTTATTTGTTTTGTATGCTGATTATACAAACCAGGAAACTTTCACCTAACAATTAATACTAATGAATTCTCTTTGCCTTTCTGCCATTCTGTGCCCCTCCAATATGAAAATTATCCAACTAAATAGAATTGAATGGCCAATTTGGTAGAAATTATTGAACTATTTGTTATAGCTAAAGGGATAATGCTCATTGTTTTTAAAAAAAATCACAAAAGGAATTCGATAATTTATGAATAACAGAGGGGAAAATGGAATTACTTTAGAATATTTTTTCTTTCTTTACTAGAAAAGGTTATTTATTCACTCATTTCATTAGTCAACTTTCTATCACTATAACAAAAAAAATACCTAAGATAAGTCAATTCATAAAGAGAAAAGAGTTACTTGGAGTCCATAATAATGAAGATCCATTGCTTTGGGGCCTGAGCAAGGCAGCACATTATGGTAGCAGCAGGTGCAGAGCAGGATCATTGACCTCACTGCTAGAAAAGAGAAGGGGAAAAGCGGGACAGGCCAGGATCCCAATATCCCCTTCAAAGGCACACTCCCAACAATCCATAGACCATACTGGAAGTCTTCCTAAGGACTCTACCACCTCCCAATAACAATAAGCTAGGCACCAAAATTCTCTAACACATAGGACTTTGGAAAATACTCAAGATCCAAAGTATAGCACCCATCCATTATGCTTATCAATTTAACTCCTTGGACATAGTCTTAGTAATCCAAAGACTTAAAATGGAGTAACTCATCAAGAGGTTCTGGACTTAAATATTAGAAACACTTCATACTTCCAACTACTTCATACTGTCCATCAACAACATTTGACAGGGAAAATAAAATGGGTCAAAATCAACATTTTATGAAAAGAATATAAATCTCAGCTCCACTGAACTCTTAATCATATAGTTAGCAGACCAATCAAACACTTTTCTCTTTTCCTATTACAAAATTTCCTATTTTGTAGTTTAAAAAAAAAAAAGCTCACAGCATGTTTAGACTACTGCATCATGCTGGTTTTAGTCCAACGCAAAGCTAGTTTGCCATACACAAATCAATAAAAATAATACAACATATAATAGAATAAATGATAAAAATAGCATGATCATCAATAGATGCAGAAAAAAAAAACTTTAAAATATCATTATCTGTCATGATAAAAACCATGCATAAACTAGGTATTGAAAGATCATACCTCAAAATAAATTTTTTAGAAAAGGTTATTTGTGACAAACCAATATCATCCTGAATGGGGAAAAATTTAAAACATTTCCTCTAAAATAAAGAGGAATGAGATAAGAATCTGCATGCTCAACACTCTTACTTAATATAGTACTGGAAACTTCAGCCAGACAAATCAGGCAAGAGAAAGAACTGAAAGGAATGTAAATAGGAAAGGAGGAAGTAAAATTATCCCTGTTTGCAGATGACATGCCTAGAAAACCCTAAAGATTCCACCTAAAGATTCTTAGAACTGATAAATGCAAAGTAACAGAATACAAAATCCACATACAGCAATAATGAATTCACTGAGAAAGAAAAAAGAAAAATAATCCTATTCAAAATAGCCTCAAAAACCAACAAAATTATGAATAAACTTAACCAAGAATGTGAAAGATCTCTTCTAAATGAAATTTATCAAACACTGAAGAAAGAAATTGAACAAGAAACCAGAGGATGGAAAGACCTCCTATGTTCATGGATTGGAAGAATTAATATTGTTAAAATGGCCAGAATATCTAATGCAATCTACAGATTCAACACACACAAAAAAAAAAAAAAAACCAGTGATATTCTTCACATAATTAACAAAACAATTCTAAAATTCAAATGGAAGCATAACAAACACCCAAATATCCAAAGCAATCCTGAGCAAAAGGAACAATACCGGACACATCACTATACTTGACTTCAAAATATACTAGAGTCATTGTAACAATAACATCATGGTATTGGCATAAAAATAGACATGAAGACCAGTGGGATAGAATGGAGGACCCAGGAATAAAGCTTTGCATCTAGAGTTATCTAATTCTTAACCAAGGAGCCAAAAATACACTTAAGAGAAAAGTCAGCCTCTTCAACAAATGGCACTAGGAAAAGTGAACATCAAGTATGTCAAATTATACTCCACTGACTTGTAAACTAAAAAGAACAAAAATAAATTTAAAAAGAAGATTGAAATTAGATCCTTATCTCTCACCCTACATGAAAATCAACTCAAAATAGATCAAAAGTCATAATGTGAGACTGAAAACTTTGAAAGTACTAGAGAAAACAAAGGGAATATTTGGTACTGGCCATGACTCCAACAGCCCAGGAAATAATAAAAAGAACTAACAATTGAGATCACATCAAATTAAAATCTTCATCCTGAGAAAGTAAACAATCAACAGAGTGAAAAGATGGAGTATAGAATGGATTAATATCCATAATATGTAAAGAATTAAAATAAAAGTCAACACCAAAAGAAAGAGTAATTTAATCAATAAATGGACAAATAATCTGAAGAGATACTTCCCAAAAGAAGTACAACTAATCAATAAATTCATGAAAAACTTTTCAACATCTTTAAGAATAAGAAAAATGCAAATCAAAACTACCATGAGATGACAATTCACCCCATAAATACAGTTATTATCAAGAAAACAAAGAAATAACAAATGATGGTGAGGATGTGAGGGAAAAGGAACTTTTTAACACTGTTGGTGAGGCTATAAAGTAGCATAGCCACTCAGGAAAAAAATATGGAAGTTGCTAGGAAAACTAAAAATAGAATTACCATATGTTCCAACTATACCACTCCTGGATATGTATGTACACAAAGGAGTGAAAGTCAATGGGAAAAGAGATAACCTCCAAGCCTGTTTATTGTGTCACTATCCACAACAGCAAAGTTATGGAATCAGCCTAGATGCCCATCAACAGATGAACAGATATATAATGTTCAGCCATAAAGTAAAATTAAATTATGTCATTTGCAGGAAAAAATGGATGGAACTGGAGAGTATCCTGTTAAGGAAACTCAGAAAGGCAAGTATCACATGTTTTCTCTCAGGTGTGAAAATCTATGGGGGAAAAAAGAACACGCAACATAAAAGTTGAAGGAGACTATAAGAAAAGGGGAAGGGCACAAAGGTCAGGTAAGGACACAAGGGTGGATAAAATCACAGCATGTTGTATGCATGTATAAAAATGTCATAAATAACTATTAATTTGCACAATTAATAAGCATCCATAATTATAACACATAAAGTTTTAAAATTTTTGTAATAATATTTGGAATATTAGGAATTTAATCATTTTTGCTATGCCTCCCTTGTTGCTGGAAGAATTACATCTCTTATAGGCATTAGTATTCTTTTTTGTGTGTGTGACATTCTTTATTTTTATTAGTTCTAATCAGTTATATATGACAGTAGAAAACTCTTGGATTCATTGTATACAAATAGAAAAAAATTTTTTCGCTTCTCTGGCTGTACATGAAGTAGATTCACACCATTCGTGCAATCATACATGTACCTAGGATAATCATTCCACCATGTTTCCTACCCCCTTGGCCCTTCTCTCCTCCCCTTTGTCCCATCCAAAGTTCTGCCACTCATCCTATGCCACCCCCATTATGAATTAGCATCCACTTATTAGAGAAAACATTCAGCTTCTGGTTTGGGGGGATTGACTTATTTTGCTTAGCATGATGTTCTCCAACTCCAACCATTTACCTAAAAATGCCATAATTTTATTTTATTTTAATGCTGAGTAATATTTCATTGTGTATATATACCACAGTTTCTTTACCCATACATATTGAAGGGCATCTAAGTTGGTTCCACAGTTTAGCAATTGTGAATTGTGCTGCTATAAACATTGAAGTGGCTGTGTCACTGAAGTAGGCTGTTTTTAAGTCCTTTGGGTATAGACCAAGGAGTGGGATATCTGGGTCAAATGGTGGTTCCATTCCAAGTTTTCTATTCTGTTACCATTAATGGCAATATTTAACTTATTATGGAGTCACCTTCTTAGCCCACTACTGAGAGAACCAACATCCCATCACCTTGTAAGACATGAGTTTTCAGCAACAGAAGAAGAGTAGCAGAAGAGGCAAGCTTTCAAGACTACTAAAATTAAAATAAAAGGGAAAATTTTTAAGAAACCTAAATGGCACTAAATTTCTTTCACTAAATTTTACCATTATAACAGTTTTCTTCATACATACCTCTCTTGAACTCTTATGTTGATAAAATGTGTCTACATTAAATACAAACTGCAGTATTTTAAAAGAACTATTTTAAAAAGAACTCATATGTGAACAGTACTCTATTGCCTATAAATAATGAGAGAAAAAAATTTTGGACTTGGAGATGAACAATTCACACAATGACCACATAATGTGGTTCAAATGAACTCTGAATTTATGGAAAAAATAGTAATAAACTTTGGCTATCAAAATTCTACTTATCTCTAGGGCAACTTAATGAAATATAAGAACTATTCTAAATGTGGAAAAGTTGCAATAAAATTTTAACAAGAACTAGACTTCATAAAATTAAACCCTGTTTTCAAAAATAATTCTCCAAATTACATTCACCAAAAAGTCAAATGAACTATTGATGACACATCTAATGGCTGACAAGGTATTCTAAAATTTCCAATATACTATAAATAACAAAATGGCAACGAATATTTATTAAGCAGAAATTTTTATCCATACTTAGCTAAGGACTTTTCATGAGCTACTTTTTATCTCACCAAGACAATAAGATTGGCATCCATGTTTTGCAGATGAGGGCACTTTTAAATAATTGCACAAGATGCTGAAAGAGGGACATAAGTTCAGTAAGAGTTGGTTAAAGGTTTACATCCTCAGAAGCTCTACTGTACTAACATTTAAAAAGTGTTTGACCTTTCCCTTTTAATTACTTAATTGCATACCATAATGCCACAACTCGCCAACTTTCATCATTTATTAACATTCTGTATCATTATTTAGAGGGCTAAGCTTCATGTTTTAATTTCAGACTCCTAATTTAGCTAAATGCTTATGTGATTTAGCTCTACAGGTTTTAATTATAATAATTTATAGAAACCTGTTTATATAAGTACTTAATATAGAAATTTCTTACTTTATATTTAAATTTCAATCTTCTATTTTAACAAAAGGAAGTGCCATGAATAACCAATAGTGTATGTAACCCCAACTCTTTGATACTTATTTTTAGAATTAAATGAACCATCTATTTAATTTACATTGTAATGGCCTGGGTAGATATAACATGATGGAAAATAAAATAAAATAAAGGTCCACTACAAAATTAAGACAGCTCAAATTATCCTGCTTTAACACACTGACATGGTCCACTGATTCCAAATATCTAATTCACTCCAGAGAAAAATGGATTCATCTTTTCAAAAACAGTAAAGCTCTCTGGTTCAATGCCTGCGTTCCTCTTGCCTTGATATGATAGTGTGGAAAAAGTATATCATCATAATCATCATAATCAATACTTTAAAAGCCTCTCCGTCAGTTGAGGCAGGGTGAGAGGCACATTTTCTTATTACTAATCTAAACTGCCATTTCAAGACAAGGTGGCTTTTGAATATTCCAAATATTCAGTTCAACCCTTGTAGAATATTTGAATACAGTATTTGCAGTATTTGATTTGTAGTATTTGATTGAAAGGCGGTATACTGTAGTATTTGAAGGTGGATTAAATAGCCACACTTGTGCGCGCGTGTGCACACATACATACACACACACACACACACACACACAAACAAAAAAAGAAAAACAGGGCAACAAACATATAAAGCAAAAGCTGTTGCCCTATTGTCCCAGGGGAACAGCCCACCAATATGATAAATTACTTGGAAAAATTAAAACCTGGATATTATTTCTTTACATCATTAGCTTTTCTGAGGGGACAATGTTCATGTGATGTTTATTTTTCTTACTAGCACACAACAAAACAGATTTTATTAACAAAATAAAATCACTGTCTTATCGAAAGCATTTACTTTTTTGAAAGTTGAATTTAAAAGCAGTTACTTTTATCAATTTCCTTGTTTTATTTCTTGTTGGCTTTAGTTTTGCCAATAATACAAATACACAGTGATATAATAATACAAATGGAAAAATAAAAAGAAGTAACATAGTGCTTTCCACTCTACCATTATGTAGGCACATTTCACAATGTTCTAGAAGCAGTATAGTTATGGGAACCAATTAATTTCTGTCAAATAATAATAATACATGAAACAACTATTGTGCACAGAAACAGTATTTCTGAAGTACAATAAAAAACTATGCATTAAAAATGTTTATACTCATATTCTTGCTTATTAACAAGGTAATTTTACATTTAGGAATTTATTTTAGAAAAATCTCCAAGACCCCAAAGACGCCTATAACTAATTAGGTTAAAAAAAAAAGAAAAATATCAACATAAAAACAAATGTCTAGCAACAACAATAAAAACTCATTAAACAATATGACACATACATATTATGGAATATTACACTACCAAAAATAATCTTTCAGGGAACTACTTAGAAACACATTTCACTAAACTCTTAACAGATTTAAATATGTCTACTTAACAACATGTTAAGTAAAAATGGCAGTCAACAAACCTGTATAGTCTAGGGGATATCTCCATCTGTGTAAACATAATCCTTCCAGCCACTAAGTATAAAAAATATACATACATATATGCATGTGCAAGCAAAGTATTTTACATACTTTTCTTTTAAAGGTTTTGCACATTAAAATATACCAAGTATATTTTTAAAAAGTGTTCTCAAAAAAAGTGTAGCATAGGGCTGGGCACATACCTCAGTGGTAAAGAGCTTGCCTGGCACATTGTGAGGCCCTGGGTTTAATCCCCCCACACACACACACACAGGCACGCGCACACACACACACACACACACACACACACACACTCATACACACACACAAATGTAACATAGTATTTACAGTCTAGAAATATTACAATTAAAGTTCAAATTTTTTTTAATTAAAAGTTAAAATTGTTTGCTTTATCAGCAAATTTTCTAGTAAGTTTACACAATATTTTCCTCATTCTTCTCTTCTGAAACTTGATCTTTGGTGGGTCCATCCAGCCAAAAACCAACTCCATTATTATTAGTCAAAGAAAGTATTCTCTTTTTTATAAAGGCATACATAATGAATATGTGCATTTTTTGATACATCATGTTCATTAACACTATATTTGGGTACTTGCACATTCCTGATGTTCTTGAGTCAGGGTAGGTATTCGAAAAAAAATCCTGACTGTTCCTTTTATTTACCTTGCCAGCTATTGAATATGCAGTCCATCAAACTTAACCCATTTCATTAACAGAGCTCTTTAATTTGAGCATACAGATTTCTGTCAATTTGTCCTAGGTATTACCTAGAATGTGCCTCTACAAAACCTTACTAAAGCTGTCTTTTGAAAGTAAAATGACTCTGGTTTTCCTCTCAATTTCTTCACTTAAATAAAAGAAACCAATTTTCTAGCCATTATTGTTTTAAAAATAGTGTGGCCCTCTAGACATTTGGAAAATGGAAAAGTGGTTATTGAAAGGAATACAGCCAAGTGTACTACTAGGAGCCAATCTTACATTCTCCCACACATCTGACTGGTTATGGCTCTTCTTCCTTTTAAATATGCCAAACAGGCAAAAATATACAAAGAAAGGAAGAAAACAACTATATACAAACTTCTTGTCTCCCATAAGTGATTAACAGATGCCTGTTACTCACAGACAATATCATACTTATATTAATCAGGAGGAGAAATTTTAACTGTTGGAATGACCTGTTCTAAGAAAGAGGAAATAGTACCAAGGTTACCACATGGCCCAGGTGTCAGATGACAGCCCCAGGCCCACTCCCTTGCTGTCCAGAGCTCTCTGCCTTCCCCCCTTTGCTGGCAGAACTCTCTCTCAATCTCTTCTTCACCATTCTAGATAATTTAGGATGTGCTCTACCAGGTGAAAAAAAAATAGCTTTTCAACAAGGGGCTGGATGATGTGGGCTTCATAACTTACCATCCAAGTGGTTGCTCTCCTTTTTAAAATTTTAGGCAAAATAAAGTTCTTGCTCCTAAATTGAGATTCTGAGGTTACTTGGCAGTAATGAAGAGTTCACACAGCACAGCTTATAGGCATATATTCTTCTATTATATACTACCCCAGCACCCAAAATACACAAACCTTCTCAATATCTATAGGATTAAATGATGGTTTTATGTTTTATTAGTGCATTATAGTTATACATATGGAATATAATTTATTCCACCTTAGTTCCCAGTACTCTCTCTTTCCATCCCTTCCTCCCTCCCCCTCTACTCCTTCTTCTATTCTACTAGTCTTCCTTCCATTTATTTATAGTTTTTATTTAATACTTTATAGATGGACATAAAGGTGAAATTTACTGTAGCCTATTTATAAATGTACATAGGGAAATTTGGTCAATTTCATTCCACCATACCTCCTTTTTCCAACACTCCCCATCCCTTTCCTCTGCTCCTCTGGTCTCCCCCTTATTTTCATGGGATTACACACACACACACACACACACACACACACACACACACCACCCCTACCCATTTTGGTCTGGTTTCTGCATCAGAGAGAAAACATCCAACCCTTGACTTCCTCAGTCCAGCTTATTTCTCTTAGTGTAATGTTCTCTACTTCCTTCTATTTACCAGCAAATGCCATTATTTCATTTTTCTTTATGACTCAGTAAAACTCTATTGTGTATATATACCACATTTTTTAAAATTCATTTATTTGTTGACCGGCACCTGGGCTGGTTCCATTATTTAACTATTGTGAGTTGCACTGCCATAGCATCAGTGTTCCTGTTTCACTATAGCACTATAGTATACTGATTTTAGGCTTTTTTATTTCCCTCTTGCTTTTTTTTTTTTTTTTTTTTTTTGGATAAATACCAAGGAGTGGGCTAGGTGGGTCATATGGTGGCTGTTAATAATCTTTTAAGGCATCTCCATACTGCTTTCCAGAGTGATTGTACCAATTTACAGTCCCACCAACAGTGTATAAGTATACCTTTCTCCCCACATCCTCACCAGTGTTTATTATTATTTGTATTATTGATGTTTGCCCTTCTAACTGGAGTGAGATGAAATCTCAAGCTAGTTTTGATTTGCATTTTCCTGATTGGCAGGGAGGTTGAACAATTTTTCATATATTTGTTGGATATTCATATTTCTTCTTCTGAGAAGTGTCTCTTTTGTTCTTTTGCCAATTTATTAGTAGGGCTATTTG
Source organism: Spermophilus citellus (assembly GCF_964194105.1). Classification (NCBI taxonomy): domain Eukaryota; kingdom Metazoa; phylum Chordata; class Mammalia; order Rodentia; family Sciuridae; genus Spermophilus; species Spermophilus citellus. The sequence continues at coordinate 139,440,714 of NC_138187.1, read as the reverse complement.
TGTGTGTGTGTGTGTGAGTGTTAAGTTTTTTGAGTTCTTTATGTCTTCAGGATATTTATACCTTTTCATAGGAGCAGCTAGCAAGGATCTCCCATTCTGATGATTTTGTTCTAAAAAGCTTTTTTCAGAAGACTGAATCATATCGCAGGGACAATGTGGAATGACTTACAATTTTCCAAAGGGCCTTAGTACAAGTTGGTGCAGTGTTTGTTACATTATAATTGCCACAAGGGAGTATCAAAACATTCACATTTTGGACCATTCTGTTTGTCAAGAAAGGAATTAGGAATACCGGCAAAATTATAATTTTCTCTGATTATTTCCCAGAAGTGAAAAAAAAAACAATAAAATGATTAAAGACGTATGCTTTTACTAAAAATTATGATTTCTGAACCTCATGAGACCATTATTCCATCCCTACCATCCCTTCCTACCCACTTAGCAAAACACACACACACATACACACACACACACACATACACACTTTTCCATGAATAAACCTGATTCACACTCTTTAAGATGGTAAAATTCTTCAGAGGAGGTTGAGTCTACCTCTTCTCCCAGGACAATAATGTAACTATTCTAAGCTACTCATAGTGGTCTCACTGTTTTTACCATGGTTTGGTTTGGCATAGCCTGGGAATCCAAGAGAATTCTAGCCAATAGGCACATGAAAATCAATCTGTTGGTATGCCTCTAGCAAGACAGTTCTCACATTTAAGAGAGGAAATACTCTAGGATAATTCTCTTCTCTGTCTCTGTACCTGAACATCAGAGTAGCCATTTAGCAGTAAGGGAAACAAGAGCCAGAAACAACATATATATCAAGGGATGCTGAGGAAAAAATTAAAGAAATTAGGACTTCGAGGTCAACCCTGAGTTTCAGAATCCTTCTTTTGTTGAGTGTATTAATTATTCAGGATATCTTAGCTGGCTTTTCTGTGATTATTAAGTGAAAGAATCAATAGAGATTTTCTCTTATTTGTATATAGTAGTGGAATTTTCTTTGTAGTGGAATTTTCTACCTATAAAGTACACATGGATTGATCACTTTCTCAATCATATGTTGAAGAACAGAAAGACAATAAATTTAAAGGAGTTTAAATCCAATATTTAACTTTTATAAATTATATAAATTATGTGCACATAATCACACAATTGTTTTTCTTGTTAACTCTAATTCGTTCATACTTTTTATTTTTATATAGCATGCTATATAATAATTACCTTATTTGCTTTTCTGTACTAAGTGGAAGTTAGGGATATCTTATTTTCAGAGGCATCAGAATAGATAACCCATGGTCCTGCTTTAACTATCGCTTGTTTGATTGAATTAAGTTTGGTCAATAATGAAAATGAGTGTGCTAAGTAGAACTTTTCTTGGGTGTTTTGGAAGGTGTATCAATTACATGTTAGAAAGCTCATCCTCTGAAATTTATAATCGAAATGAATGATATCAAACTGCACTAAAAAACACAACAAACAACACTAATACAGTTGTTCCTTTTGTTAAATCTCCTCTCATCTTACAGCACCAATAATGTTCTTCCCAATCCATTCTCAAGTCTGAACCACCTTCCAAAAGTTTATGTATGGGATTTTTTTTCTTTGTCATTTTCACTCTCAATGTCCTACATTTTTTAGCTCATTGAAGTAGCTAAATTAATGAATCTCCCTACTTTTTCACTTCCAAACCATTCCACAATCTTATGAAATACTAATTCCACTAAAGCAATAACTTCAATCACATCATCTCCTTATTCAAAACATTTTAACAATCATGCTATAAAAGAAAAAAAATTACACTCTTTCACTTTTCAGTATAAATTCTCCTAGAGTCTGCCCCAACCTACCAATAAGATGTGGTACCAATCTTCACATATACTGTTGTTTACAATTGGATCTATTTTCTGAATTTTTTTATAGAACAGATCTGGAAGATTCACCTATTGTGACTTTGGGCTGGCCTTTACAATTATATATAATATATGAATTGCAAAAAATAAAATTTAATTTCTCTACAGGATTCTCTATCCATGCAGACTTTTTTCATTATTTTCATATTAACATCCCTTGTGCCATATTCTAATTTACATAATAGGTATTCTATGTGTCTTATCTCTGCCACACTATATACTCTCAATAGTGGTGAGATCATAGCCTTCAAGTACCTCTCATACATTACTCCCACTTCCTATAATAGCATAATTAAGTTCATTTTGAGAAGGATATAGTGGTGCATGCATGAATCCCAGCGACTCAGGTGGCTGAGCAGAAGAATCCCAAATTCAAGGCCAGCCTCAGCAATTTAGCAAGGCCCTAAGCAACTTAGCAAGACCCCATCTCAAAATTAAAAATAAAAAAGGGGTTTGGGGAAGTTCCTTAGTGGTAAAGTGCCCGTGGCTCAATCCCCAGCAGCCCCCCCCCAAAAAAAAATGAAATTCATTTTGAACATAATTTGGGATACACAAAAAACTTCCTTCGTAAAAGGAAATACTACTTGGAATACTTTGTAAGCAGAATAGAATCTGCAAGTCAGAGATCATTGTAATAAGCATTTTAGTTAGTCCTCTTTGGGGACATACATTTAATTACATAGTTCTGTGAGTAATTAGAGTTTCTATTTCTCCTACATTTCATGTCATAGTAAGGCTGCAAGGGTAAAAAGAGTATTTACAAGCTTCTTTATGGTACTGAAAAGGAGAACTGAGTTAATCTAAAGTGGGCACTACATGGAACAAACAAAATCAGGAAAGGATCTAACTTGGTACTTAGAAAAATAGAAATATGGAGCTGGGGTTGTGGCTCAAGTAGTAGAGCGCTTGCCTAGAACATGTGAGGCACTGAGTTCAATCCTCAGCACCATGTAAAAATAAAATAAAGATACTGTGTCCACCTAAAACTAAAAAATATATATATTAAAAAAGAAAAATAGGAATATATATGTTCTAAAATAATGTGCCTTCTATTCAGTCTTGGGACTTGCTTAGATAACTGTCATGGGTACACTTCACATATTTTCTATTCAAGAAATCAATTTTTTATTTATGTTCACAATAAAACACTAAACAGATCCTAAACTATTAGAAGCACTGTCCTTCAATAAAGAAAAATACAGGATTTAAGATAAAGAAGAAAAAATTCCATTTTGTTCACCCAAGTAAATATTACTATCACTACCTATCTTTGTGTGAGATGGAGGTGATCATTTACAACACCTCCACAAGTCCCGTGGACAATGGCACTGCTGGCTGTCAGAAGCAGATTGATGGTTTTCACTGAGCAGCTCTCCATGTAAATTTCAGAATTCACTTTAACAGTTATTTGAACTGTCACAGTATGAATTATGGACTGAAGCACATTCTGCTTTGCTATTTCCAAAGGAAAGCTCATTGTGAATATTAAACTAGGTGTGGGAAAGACATTTTCAAATCAAATGACTTAAAATACAATACCTCAGTTTAAAATGAGCATTAAAAAACTATTTTGTTTCCACAGAAGGAAAAAAATTCCTTGAATTCAAATGACCTCTTATTTTTATTATAATACTCTATATATGTGGGTACACATACATATTCATAGCTGTGACTTTTTTATTTTGGCAATATCTTGCTTATATTATAGATTTAAAATTCTTGGATCCTTTGTATAAACTACTTATGTTAAATAATGTAGGAAGACTCAAAATGAATAGAAGATAAAACTTTTTCCCTAGTAAGTTTTATGTTATACCTGCAAAAACATGAGCCTAACTATATAACAACACAACGACACATTGAGTATACTGAATTACTCTGAATATAGATTGAATATTGATTTCAAATATCTCATTATTAACTCTGTAAGCAGTTTAGAGTCTCGTCACACAGTGGGGGATGACAGGGATGTGAAGAGGTACAGGACAGCCGTAGATAATGGCATGATGAAAACAAAGGCACCCATAGGCACATCAGCATAGAAGATGAGAGAATAGTTCTGGGAATAACTCCAGCCATTAAATTTCAAAAAGCATTTTCAGAAGAAAAGTCAATTAATGAATTGAATGTTCAATTGAGCAGTTTAAGTTTCATATAATAAGGATTAGTGGCATAGCACAGCCTTTAAAACATAAATATTCTAGGGCAAAATTATGTTTAAGAAGATTATAATGAAAACCTACAGGTTGAACCAAGTCATGAGCTGGGCATTGAAGATTATTAGACATAGAGTGCACAAAACAGACTTGGAATAATGAGATACACTGGCAAGTTGGAAACTAATTTTAATAAGAAAATATGAAACACTATCAGGAAAGAAAAGGTGAAGCTCAATAACTAAAGCAAGCTGAAAAGTAACATAAAACTAAAGTTTTGAAATGGAAATTTGGGATGATTATTGTGATGCTGAGCAGTTTTGGATAAATTGTAAAAATGTTCTAGTTTTAGGTCATTTATAAAGTAAATGAGCAACCCAAAAGCTGGTTATAGTAATTATGCAATTGATATAAAGAAATAGATATGAAGATAAAGATATAGATGTGTGTATATATACACATAAATATATGTGTGTATATCACATGTAGGTACATGGGATAAATAAATAACTAAATTCATGGTAATTAACAAGTCTCAGTAGAATATGTAATTGTATGACACTTACTTTGAGGGTTTTTGAAAAAAGAACATAAATTAATTCTGCCAAACTATATAAGGAACTGAAAATCGCCACAATTTGAGCTTGTGTTTTGATTGAATCCTAATAGGTCCTCCATAGAAGGATGACCATCCTAATCTCAACTATATTTCTACTTCAGGTTTTCAACAAAGACTATAATTACAACCTCTTTATATTCTTAAATATTAATCAAATTCATATGCATTTAAAAATACTTAGGGAAGATTACATGAAAGATTTATAATCTATCAGGAACTTCACATGTTCCCTGTTTTCTTCTATAAGATATTTTGTCCTACAAGATACATCAGAAATGCATTTATTTGTGGTCCTGTAGATTTATTAAAGTAGATAATTCTTTCTAGTTACACCAACACCTGGCAGGAAGAATGTTGTAAAAGCCTTATAAAACTTGCTATTCTTTTATGATAGAAGAGTAGGTAAGGACATTGTACACTAACCAAAGATCCATAGGAACAATTCCTTTAAATTTGAACATCAGGAAAAACTGTATTTCACCTGAAATATCAGTTTTTCTCTCATCCTATGAGACTAATCATGTCTTCTTTCTTGCTCTAACTTTGTGACCCACCTCTAGCAATCATATAGGAACTCATGGAATTGGCTCTAGAGCTGACTTAACTTTTCCCCATGCTATCTTTGTGTTCTGCTGTGTTTTCTGTTTATTTTATGCTATACTGCACATATTTCTGTGAACCACTGCAAATCTTTGGAAAAGATGAAGCACACAAACAGACTGGCCTAAGTGTTGAGCCTTATTAAATCAAGTAATTTTGCATTATCACTACTAAACTTCATAACATCCCTGCAAGTGAATTTTTAATATCACCAATGCACTGGTTCAGAAAAATGAATTGCTCTTAGGTACAATATTTTAGGAAGTAGACAAATATTTTAGGGAACTCCAAAGTCCTGATGCAAAGAACTGAATGAACTCAGTCGGCAAGAGAGAGAAAACTGTTGTGGATTAACTAAAGTAGCAAAGAAATGACCCTAGCCAAAGTTCCCAAAACAAGAGGATTTTTAAAAATATATATATATTTTAGTTGTAAATGGATATAATACCTTTATTTTTATTTATTTTTATGTGGTGTTAAGCATCAGACCCAGTGCCTCACATGTGCAAGGCAAGTGCTGTGTCACTGAGCCATCATCCCAGCCCACAAAACAAAAGTTTTTACATGATGTTTCTGTGATTCATGTGTGCTCCGATCTCACTTATTTTTCACCTATTTTTTTCACATTAGCCATTCTATTATTTTTATTTTATTCCTTGGATACTAGTTATGATAAGTCTATTTCAAATTAATAAATAAACATGCAATCTCTGTCTTGATTGTTTTGCCAATTTTCTACTTCAATCCATTTTTTTAGACTCAATGAACACTGTGCTACACTTAATGGAGAAAAAGTTTCCTTCTTAAAAATATTGCTGACTTCAAAAATTATATAACTTTCTTTTTAAACTAGCAATTGTTACACTGGCCTAGAAAATGAAAAATTTTGTGATTTTTGTATCCTGATAAGTCTTTATATTTGTTGTATTTTGTTTCTTCTGTTATTTCAAGAGCATTAAATGATATTAATATATGTTACAGACATAGTTGGTAAGCATATTAGATTCTGATTCTATCTCTTATGGGTAATATGTTGGAACAGTTATATACTTCTATACCTTGAGTGATTCATCTGTAAAGTGGAAAAAAATTATAGAATTCCTCCAATTTGGTGAACATTAATAATATATGTAACATACCTAGAACAACATTTGTCACATACTAAGGTCTTTGTAACACTCATCATCTAATAATAAATACTAGATTCAAAACTACCATCTATTTTCACTGTATCTTCTGAATTTTCAGTGGATATAGATGAAATACACATGAAATCATTTGTTGGGATATAGGTAAGGTATACAAACAAATCACTGAAAATTTCCATCTACACTTTGCCAGTGTAATAACCACATGGTGTGGCCCGTGACCAAAGCCATTATCGTCACTCCTTAATGAAACCTGGGCAGCTTGCTGATCACCCTATCTGATTCCTAGGGGATTGAGTAGTATTTCAATTTTGACAAACCTGAGACAGCAGGCTGTCCATTGTTAAACCACACATCTGGCTCCTGTTGTTAATAACTGCTTGTTTGCAACATGTGGACAATCTACAAGTTTTCCCACAGGGAGTTAAATGAGGTTGAAATGTGTTAATCCGCTTTTATCCCTATTCACACACTGATTTACAAGATGGGTTAAGTGTACCTTTGTAATAACAATTCATCATTATGATTCTGTGTAAGTCTAATACAAGAAAGCCAAGAACAAGCAGTCCTTTATGTCTTGGATTCACTGTGGTTTTTGGCTTTGTATGCAAAGTCCATTTCTTACACATATTTACATACTGTGAAAATTGGAAGTAATACAAGTCTGAGTTCAAGGAATGCATACACAGAGAAAAATGATTCTCAGTTTTTAAAGCAGTGGCATAATTGCAAATGCTGAAATCACTGAAGTGCTGCTTGGCAGAGAGGTCAAGCTAAGACTGTAAAGAGGAAAGGGGTCAAGAGTTGGAAGACTGCTGCCAGCCACTGTCCCTTACAGATAAGTCAAGCTTGACAGTTGGGTTTCTGTTCCTGTTTCCTTCCCTGCTTCTCTTTGTCCAAAAAAAAAAAAAAAAAAATGAAGATAAATATCATCAGTGCAAAATTCAATTTGAAATTGTGAAGAGAAATCTCCCTCTTCTGGGTCTCCTTTCATTCCCGTACTCGTCTTCCCCAATCTGGAAGCATTTTCGCACTTTCTTTCAGGCAACTTGGACGTTCCAAGCTCTAACCTCTTCACCTCCAGCTCTAAAGGAATCTCCTCTTCCTAGTCAAAAGAGGCAAATTTAACACCACTGGTGCACTGATTTATTTAACACAAATGATTTATTTTTCCGAAGTATGTGCAGCAGTTCCTCCTTCGCTTGAAATTATATACATCTATGACTCTTTATGAGTCACTTTTTTCTAGTTGTACCTAGTTATTGAGGAGGCAAGTTCAGAAATCGAATGCACTCCTCTGCTTCTTTTTGTATAATGAGATGCAAAAGATCCATTGCCATTCTCAGTGTTTTTCTTTCGTGGAATCTTGATTTCTATTAATCTGCCTCAAACATACACATGATCACTTTTCTACATGAGACATATGCAACCAAATGTCCAGTGGTTCAGCATCTTCCATTATCAAGATTCTGGAACAAATTACAAGATCAACTATACATGAGCAAAGCTTTAAGTTGGCGAGATAGAGATGGCTAGATATAGGACATGTGAGGAAACAGTAGCTCCCAAAGAATTGTAGTTTTTGTTCTTTAATACACAAATCCTTAATTAAGAAAACTACAGAAACATAATACATAATATTAGGATAGTTGCCAGTATTAATGATTGTTTTAGGCAATGAAAAATTAATAATGCAGTTTAGCTGACAAAGCAAAATTCATGATTCTGATTAGTGGTACATTTCTTGATTTCTACATTAATTAGAATAAAATAACTTACTTATTACTATATATTAGCTTTAAATATTTAATACAGATTATATTAAGTACTTGACAGATTAACAGTTTTTATATTTTATTTAGTTGCAAGAGTAAAATATACATCTATGCATATTTGTTCACATAGTTTGGTCATATAATTGCAACTTTAATAACTTCCCATATAGCTACCACTTCTCCAGAATTTTCTGGCCCTGGTTATACATCTACACCTGAGAAGCACAATCAATATGCAAAAGGGTAGCAATTCCCTGCCTTTACTTGCAGCCCACCTACAACTTCACCTGAGCAATTGTGACTTTGGACCAAGGATCAAATTTGGCAGAACTCCAACCTTGCCCCCCATATTCTTTAACTATGGAAGACTCCAGGAAGAAGTTCCACATAAACCCTATCTTTCATTCTCCCGCTTAGACCTGTCTACTGAACTCTAGAACCCACCTCCAAAGACCCCCAACTTTCCTCAGTTCCTTGAAAATGCTTTGTTATCTCCTTCTGCTGCCCCTTTCAACAACCTGGCCTTAGCCTGACATGTTTATTTCCTATTTCACCTATTAACATCTTCCTATCCTTAGCATAGATTTCTTTAAAAACTTCCCAAACCACCCACTTGTCTGCTGGACTAAACAAGGTCTTGCCTTCTCACAGCATCTAGCAATTTTCCTCTGTAGCCCATCAAAATCATATTTAAGTCTATTTCTGCAATTTTTTAAAAAATTAATGTCTGATTTTACTACTGCAAATTTCATTGTTGTCAGAACTGGATCCATTCCATTCATGATTTGATTCCTACTAATTAGTGTCCTTCTTCATAGTTGGTAGTTGTTTAATGCATATAAAGGAATAATGCCAATGGGATTAAGCTTTGTATAGTATGTTCTTATATGGGTTAGAATTAACTTTGAAAAGAGAAAGACCCAGTTCTCCACAACTCTGTCAGAATTTTCTCCTGGGAGAGGTTATTTGCAAAAATAGAACTGACTTTAGTAATACAGAGATAATATTAACCTGCTTATTATGATGGTCATCCACCAATTTTATATAGATTGTACCAATTTTATGACCCTATACATTGATCTATTTCAATATACTTTCAGGTTTACCACATTGAATTGACCCATTTTACATTTTTATTCCTAGCCATTTTATCTAAAAATCCTCTTTCTTCAATAATATAGCTATATTTATATTTATCCTATTCTCAAAGAACTTGAGGAGATACTGCTATCAATATGGACATAATTTATTCTGTTCACTAGAGTTCACAATGTTTGCAAGTCTTTTCATAAACTGCAGCTTGATTGCTATCTAATGATTAAGATCCTTTGGTGATTCATAAAAATATCCCATATGGCCAAACATGGTGGCCCATGACTGTAATCCCAGTGTCTCAGGAGGCTGAGGCAGGAGGATTGCAAGTTCAAAGCCAGCCTTGGCAATTTAGGGAGGCCATAAGTAATCTAGTAAGATCTTGTCTCAAAAGAAAAAAGGGCTGGGATTGTGGCTCAGTGGTTAAGCGCCCTTGCGTTCTATACCTGATAAAAAGTTATATATATATATCCATATCCATAATCCCATATATAATCAAGGAATGTCAAAATTGAAATGAATCATCTTGCTGGATCATTATCTTTGGTTTTGATTACTTTTGCAGAGAAAAATTTAATTATTTAGGAAAAGTCTCAGTTTTTAAAAAATCTTGATGAAGAATATTAAATATTACTTAGAAAAGGCCAGACAGACTAGGCCTATAATTCCAGTTTCTCAGAAGGCTAAGGCAGGAGGATAGCAAATTCAATGTCAGCCTCAGAAACTTAGTGAGGTCCTGCTTCAGAAAATAAAAAGGGCCTGCACTGCAGTGGTAGAACACCCCTGGGTTCCATCCTCAGTGGGGGTGGAGGTATTGGAGGGTGGGGATGACACCCAGACTGATGTAATCTCATACAGTAAGTACATAAAGCAACTGGTTAAATTTCAGTGTATAAAACTCTTTTTTTACTTCCAAAGATAGATCAGGCAAGCCTGGTGCAGAAGTAAGATGGCATTAGCAACACATAAATACACTAATAAAAAACAGATGGACCATCAATGACAAAATGATTTATGAATTTCTGAAACAGTTTAATTAATAGGAACATGAATTGTTACAGTCCACAGAAATATTCAGTGCTAACGTCAGCAAAGAAATAAAATCATGATCTAGTTTCTGGTATATGTTAACACATATATTGTTCAATTTTTATTTTATTTCAAAAATGAAGAGCACTTAGCTAAGAGTATTTAGCCTTCATTTGTATATTTTTAATATTTTCTTTTAAATCTATTTCTGCAAAAGTTAATGTTAAGAAGTTTATATTAATAACAGAGAAGGAAAAAAAGTATTTTAAAATTTTGGTAGAATTAAGTTAGTGAAATAATTTCCTTGGATATCACTATGTTTTGCATCCATCCTCAACACCCATTTGAAGCTGCAGGTGACTACTTAGTGGAAAGTGTTGTTACAAAACTTAAGTAGAAATTTATATTATTGCATTCTAAACTCCCCAGTCCAAGTCTTATTACATGTAGACATATTTTCAGAGTTGAAAGTGCAAGATTCTCAGGTATTACTAATACATATCTAAATACAGAAAGTGGGTATATGAGAGTGGTTAAATGGACTCAAACTTTTAAAATAAATTCTAAGTAACTTGAAAACCCACATTTCAATGTTTTATGAGTTGATCAAAGGGAAAGGATCCTGTTTTTATATAATATATGAATGTCAAATTTTGGTAACTACTGAAAAACAGTAATCATCATCATATTTTTCTCTGAATTTTTTGAATTACATTGTATATATTTAAAGGGTCTTTGGCACCAATGTCTACCTCAGTTGCTAATTTTTATTGCTTTATTCACAAAAATTGATCTTAGTATAACTGACAGTGTTAAATGCACACAATTATCTACATTATTTTTAGAAAAATAAATGTTAAATCATTTTTACAGATATTGCATATGTGTGGGTAATTCCATTATACAACTAAATAGTAAAAAGGAAAAAAAAGTTTATTCATTTAATGGCACTCAAAATATCTTAAAAGCATATTTATTGACCTGAACTTGCAAACTTAGAAAAAATACTCCATGATAAATGGCTACTCTGCAAAACAAAATATAATTTATTTGGGGAGATAAAATTTTCCCATATGCCAATGGAAAACCACTTCCCTTAATTTTACTTCATACACTAATATATTTTGCAACCTATAATAAGTAAAATTGCACATATTCCAAAAGCTATTCAAATATTTTCTCTATTTTACAATACCTCTTAAGTTGTTAATTGACTTGTACTCTTTGTTCAAATCCTTTTATGTTTTAATCCTAGGGGACTTGCATTACTTTTAAATGCTGCTATAAAACCTGAGAGATATACTTAAAATTATTGAAGTTGAAACCATTGACTTGACTTTAAAAAATGAGAATGGTCTTAATTAAATAAATGGCCTACTCTTTTAAGACTACAGGTGAGAATGATCCATTGACCATAATTGGAACTGTGAAAGTTTATTCACATGAAGTGCAATGTGTTCTAAATTTAAAATTACTAAGCAATGGTGAAAGAGGAGAAGGGTTTGTATTAACTGTCTGAAGGTGTTTAAAAACCTGACACCTATCTATCTTTAACTGCACAAGAATACTCCAAATCTCTGTTATTTTATAAATCATACAAATAACAAAACAAAAAAAATAATAGATTTTAATACTACAATAAGTCTACATACATATCACAGAATGTCTTCCATATGAAATCAGCTAGATTGTCTCTACTCATATGTCAACCATAGGATAACAATGAAAACTAAATATCATATTCAAAATCAATTGAATACCTTGAGCCATTGCTAATGTGGTGACTTTGGCTATCTTATTTTCAAGCAAATGCTGAATATACTATCTACAAATAATGAAGGATTTTCTTGACAGTCTTAAAAAAGAAATTGTACAAGGACATCATCATAACATAAACAACTCTGCCATTGTTCTGGGGAAAATTCACCTCTAATTACATCGAAGGCCACCTCCTTAGCTAGAAGCACTGTTTCATATTTCTGCATTTTTTCCCAAACCTAACTTAATGAGGTCCTGAGATGCAGCAAGCATTCAAGTATTACCGAATGGATAAATGGCCACTAAAGACATTTAAAGCATTGTAATAGATTTTTGTTTTTAACTCAGGAGGCCAAAGAAATCAACGTGCATCTTATGTACATTTGATATAGCAGACATCCCCAAGGCATAAGTAATTGATCATTTAGCAGCCCTCAAACTTACTTCATGGCATCCTAGAACTAATGCTATCCACATGCTAAATTCTCTGCACTGCTGTGTCTAACTCAGTTTCCTTCTACTCAGATATCAGAATGCAACTAAAGTAGAGGTAGTTATATAAGGATAGCACTGAGATAATGCATCTGTATCCATTAAATATATTAAATATTCATTACATATCTATTACACATACTATACATGTGTGTATATGTGTGTTTTATTCATTTATTACATATATGTGTTGGAGGATATGTTTACCTACCAAAAGGTAACACAATATAAATTTAGGAGACCTATCTATCCAAGGTTGTTTCAAAGAAAGTCTATGGTGTGGAATATACACTTTATGTATCCTAAAAGGCTTATCAGTATTTTCTCTTTCACAACTCCTTTCCATTCATTTATCATATGCCTCACTTATTTTCACATCAATCAATCATATTCTACTAAAGTTTAGCTTAAAATTCAAAAAACAAGTATCAAGTAGAAAGTGTCTGTCTTCTCACAGTGGAACTCAATTCCCCCATCCTTTGTAGTATGCAACTCTAAATGAAGAAGACAGACCCCTTGATTCAGATTCCCTCAGAAGTGGAACTTCAGCTAAGACTGAAGAATAAGAAGTTTATTTAGGCAATGGCTCCAGAAAGTAACAGTAGGGCAAAAGAGTGTTCCAAACCAGCAAACTCGAGGTATTAAGCCAGTTATCAATGTGAAAACCTGGAGCTAAGTCCTGTTGGACACCAGGTAGAACAGGCTTCAGAATGATCTCAATCAAGGAGCAAGGCAACTGAGGTATATATTACACAATTCCCTACTTACTCTGGAGAACTGTGGCTTGCTCTCCACTATGCAGGTGTAGTATGCTTCTGAAGTTAGCAGGGGAGAGAGAACCTCAGAAACAAAGCATTCATAGAAAGTAGCATAAGGAACAAGAGCAGAGCACTTAAAGAATTAGTTGGTGGAAGCTGTCTACCTACTCATATCTAAAAGTCTTCCGTGTTCAACTCTGTAGGAAATCCATCCAAGATGATAACTGAGTAGAATAAGATTGCTACTCAGACTTAATTGCAAAGAGGAATCTTTCACCTTATTAAAGATAAAAGAGATGGCTTTACTTACTGCAAATTAGTTTGGGATCCTGGAAGAAAAAATAATTCAAACTACAAATCAGAACAAATCAGAAGTGAAGAAGGGAACCGATATTTAATGAATCATGCTAGGTGCTATAATATTATTGCCACAAACTCAATGAGTTAAGGGGAAAAACTGAAAAGTTTCCCTTTTTCTTGAGTTTCTTGAGAAATCTGAGTCACAACGAATTGAGCTCAAGTCATATTTATCCTAAGATATATGAACCAAGACAAATAGTTGATTTCCCAGAATCTCAGTTTCCTTTTCTATAAAATACCTTCAATTCAGGGATTATCTGAGGATTAACTGAGATAACACACAGCACAGTAAAGCACTTGGCAGTCTTAGTACCAACTGTTAGTCCTGTGCCTCTCCTTCTTCCTTCTTGTCACAATTTTATGAGATAGACATTTATGAGGTATATATTCCCACTACAAAAATAAAATCACTGCCTCTCATAATGGCTAAATTAGTTGCTCAAGACTACTCAGTAAGATTGAAATCTGGGTCTCTCTGAGTCTAAGGATCTTGCCTTCAAAGATTAACAATTAAGATTTAGTTTGGAACCCAATTGGCAGTATTAATTTTTATAAAACAACAAAATCAGTTACATCTTTTCAAATGGTCAAACATTTGAAAATGTTTAATATTTAGTTGTGTAGTAAATGTGGCTTAATTTTTAAGTTAAAAGTTGGGCTAGCATAAATTCTATTACAGTAGAAATTTTAAATGACTGTGCAAAACTTTTCAATATACCAGTGATTTCTTTAGGTCCTATTTAAACAAAAGACTTAACTACTGACATTATCTGCAACATCCTTAAAAAAATAAGGGCAAACACATGAATAATTAACATCTTGGATATTACACTTAAAAAGCAAACCTTGGCCAAAGTATGCCCTTCTTGTAGTCAACCCACTTCACACTTTCTACAATGAAGATTTCCATTCTACTTGATGATTCTAAGGTATTGAAATAAATATAAATTCAATTTCAATTAACATGAATCTGCCTTTGAATAATCATTTAACTAAGCTAATACAGTTTATCCACATGTCAATTAGCATTATAAACTTGTTTAAATATTCTTGTAATTATATACAGTTAACCAGAATACCCTAATTCACAAGCATACTGAATAATACCTCAGGTTATTTCTTCATTAAATTTTTAACCAACATATGCATTTTTACTAAAAAGAAGAGATTTAATTGAAATATTATCCTCTACAAAATATCCATTTTAAATTAGTAATATGAGATCAAGGAAGATGTTCATAACTGATGTCCAAGATAAAGTCCCCAGTTACTGGATTAAGAGTTAACATTGGAAGTCCAGCAGGTAAGGAAAGGAAGAAAGGTGTGCTGCACAGTGTGACTGCAGGGGGATTCCTAATTGGACCAATAGTGGATCTTTTATTTAATTCAAACAGAACATTAACGCCAAACTGAACTTCAGGAAAGCATTTCAATTGAACTCAGAGCTAAGTTAGCACACATATTATTTTAAAAACATGTGTGGCATGTGATACATGAAATGACTATTCCAGAAAAATACTGAATTCAATGAAACACAGTGCTCTTTAAATAATGAGACAGAGATACCAAGAGGAATTTCATAAGTTCAACTGGACAAAGCAGCAGTGCGATTGCTAAAACACATGAGCGATATTTTCCTCATAATTATTCTAGTTGTGAAACTTTATTTTGAGACAAACTGTTTAGGTTAAAATTATACTAATCATAGAAAAGCATTATGCTATAGAGACATCATTATCAGTCACAGTTACATGTTCAAAGTAATTATTTTCTAGGTCAGTGGTTATTATATCCACCAAGTACCTGTTACGTATTTAAAACCAACTGTCTACCTAGAACTCCAAATGTTTAAACAGTATAAAATTCCTACTGACAAGTAGACACCTAGTCAAGAAAAAGCTGACAAGAAACAAGGGAATAGGTGTAGGGGATTTTAAGTTTCCAAAGTGCTTTTTCGATCAACTTGGATAAATTTTTGAGATGGATTAACCACACCTAAGAAAAACAGTGAAAATTCTCGGGCACTGATACTGTGTGCCATTTGGATGCTGGTACCTCTGATACAGCCTTATACACACCCGAGGAAAGCACAGACAGACAAAGAATAAGCATCGAATAAATGCAATAAATGCATCGCAAGAATAAGAAAGTGGAAAGGCAAAGAGTTCCTCATCTATAGCAACTGGCTCTATAGAGTCAAAATGGAGAGACACATCAGAGCCCCTTTTACTCCCTCGCCCAGTGTTCCCGTCTCCCTTTTGGCTCTCTCCATCCCCCTCCCCAGCCCTCCCATCTCCGTCTCTTTTTCAGCAGTATTTACAGAACAACACTGCACCACATCACTCACCTGTCGTCGTTTTGCCATCCTTGGTCCCCTAGCAGCAAATCCCTAAACCTGTACCTGGGAGGCAGAGGGGGCACTTCGCTCTCCAAATCAACCATTCTTCCTCAAAGAGTGGGAAGCATCAAACAACAAACGGGGAAGAGGAAGGAGAAAGAAAGAAGATGTTGCGGGGGTAGAGGGAGGAGATGAGTAGAATGCTAAGGCCAAAAGAAAGAGGGATGCGAGGAGGGGAAGGGGACAGGAGGGGGAGGGGTCGGCTTAGCGCCGGAAGCCGAGGCTGGAAAGGGGGCTGGCTCCTCTCTCCCGAGGGTGTGATGGGATGATGCAAACCCAGCCCTGGAGCAAAAGTCTGGCTCAGTCTAGAATCAACGCTGCCAAGGAACCGCCCCCAGGCTGGGCACCGCCTCTGGTCCCCAGGACTGGGGGGGAGGCGGGATGCAAAAGTTACTTCTCCGGGGAAAAAAAAGAAAAAAGAAAAAACGCGCGGTGCCTAGAAAGAGGGCAGAGGGGTGGCAGTTAGCGCCCGAGAAGGTGAGGCACTTTCCTAAAGGCAGGTAAAAGAGCCTCCAGCTAGGGCGTCCTCAGGGCTGCAGGTCCCCGGGGAGGGCGTGCACCCCGCACGGCCCAGGGAAGGCAGGAGGAAACCCGGTGGGGTTTTGGCCCCAGGCGCCGCCAACCCGGCTCTCCCCGCACTCGTCCTGCGGAGCTGTTGCTGGAGGCCCAGCCAATGAGCCTTCCCTTCATTAGCATAACACAGTGACGGAATGGGGGTGCCTGGGGACAACCAATGGGGGCGAGCTAATTAGCGAATTCCGGGCTCCAGACTTTTCTCTGGGAAGCGGGGTGCAAGGTGCCCAGAGCGTTCCTAGATGCTCCTTGGCTTGGGTAACCTTCAGCGCGGGTGGGCGGGGTGGAGGATGCACGTTCTTTGAGAGGGAATCCCCGCTCTCAGTAGCAGGAAAGCCCCATTTTTTTCTCACAATCTGAAAGAAGGAGGTGTTTCCCTGATCTCCGGGGAAAAAAATGCATGGCCACCATTTAGATGATGAGTGGCAAAGCATATTGAAAGGCAGAGAGAGTTATATAGTGGTGAACTACTATTATGGATTTGTAGCAGTACGTGGACTTCCAGGTTGCATGACCTTAATTTTAGGTGTGCTCCTATTAGTGATTTACAGAGGAAGAGGCAACCCAAGAACCCAGAGTTTGCTATTCATTACCAACCATTGCTTATATGAACCCTGCTATAGAAGCTTTACATTGACACATACTGTTCTTTCCTTAGGGAACTGATTCCATTAGGTACATACAGACACAGAAATACTTAAATCACTTGACAATTGTGCCTGAGGAAACGACATTAACCACTGCCCCATCTTAGAAATTTCACACTTTGCTTGGAGGGACAAGCTCATAAAGAAAATGATACAATATGGAAGTCAATAATCAAAGAATATGCAAAGATATTTCAGAAATACCTGTGCAATAACACACTTATTCGTCTTGTGGTCAAGGAACACAATGAAACTAAACTAAGCCTTCTTTATTCATTTGCAATCTGCTTAAGGGAAGGGAAAAAATATGAAAAATGCAGAGAAAATACAATGAGTAGAGATAAAGTGATTTTTTTAAAAAATTAATTTTTTTGCTTATCAAGGAAATAGTGATTAATTTAGTATGATTAACTCTCAGTAGAGGTCAAGTAGCAGAAAGTTTATGAAGTTGAAGTGCAGAAACAAGTTGGCAAAAGAGTATCACCAAGTGAAATGGGATGAGCATCTAAACCTGGAGAATAACAGTTGAAAGAGATTGATTATCTCCTTTGCTTTAATCTTCAAACTAGATTCCTCTAGACCCATGTCAAATGACATTTCCATTAGATTTCTTGATTTTTGCAGGTGGTTAATCTTCCTTCAACCCTTAAATGGTTTCATACTTATTGTGAGCATTTTTCTTGTTATTTTTTAAACTGTTGCATGACTATCTATACATCTTTCTTAAATCACTTCCCCTCTCCTTGTGGCTTATCTTTCTAGCACAGTGCCTTCAAAATATCAAAATCTTATCAAATGTCTTGAGATGCACTGAACACTATTAAGCATCCAGGTCCAGGGACACATACCTGTAATCCTAGCAATGCTGGAGACTGAGAAAGGAGGATTGCAAGTTACAAACCAGCATCAAAAACTTAGCAAGGCCCTCAGGGACTTAGTAAGACCCTGTCACTAAACAGGGCTGTGCATGTGCTCAGTAGTAAAGTGCCCCTGGGGTCAATACCCAGTACAAAAAAAAAAAAAAAAAAAAATCTATTAAGCCACTTACTTTAGTTCCAGAGTTATGTATCTGTTCATGAAATCATTATTCATCATGAACATTTGTAATCATTTTGCCAAATGAGAAAATTATATAGTTACATTATTAGTTTGAGAGAGAGAATATATCTGGTTTAGAATTTGAACCTTATCATCTGCTATTAACATGGCTCTAGGAAGTTTATTCTTTTAATGTTCCAGGTTAATATTTATATTATGACAATTTTTACTCACATATTTGGACAACTCAAAACTCTAAAATATTTACAATCATTAGAAGACTCAGAGAACGCTAAAAAAAGAGGAAAGGGTAGTATAGCTATTGAAAGTTAGAAACATGAGATGCTGAAAGTTAAGAATAAAGCAACAATTTACTTGAAAGAAAACTGCACACCTTATTTTACACTTTTGTGTCAATCTCAATTATTTAGCTTCTATGTGCCAAGATAAAAGTATAGGAGAGAGCATGTAATTAATTAATTAATTAATTAAATCCTTCTCAGCTAACAGAGTCATAACACAGCTGTTATGCATGATAACAGTTTCCAAGTGCCCCAGTGTGCTGAACCAAACTAGTTGAACACAGCTGCCTCAATGATACATTGATGTGCTCTATGCCTTAAAATTATGAAAATGAAAAATCTCCAAATTTTAAATTCAAGAAAAATTTTAAAACAACACAACCTAAAAAATAATATCCTGACATTCTTAACAATTTATAAAATTGGGGTCATCAAAAGTTAAATTCATATCCTTTCACTTTCTATATATTTACTGTCTTCTGTAGGCAGACTTTTTATGTTTGTCATTGATTTTGACTTCTAGTTCTACTACCTGTCTTTCAACAATTTTATTCTTTTATTCCTTGTCATGTCATTCCCTGCTCTTAAAATGTATTTTCCTCTCGTACTCTTTTCACCTTGCTTTCCTTTTTTCCCTGTATGCTTTTAATCTTTTATTTCATTGAGTCTTTTTCTGTGTGTGAGAGAGAAAGAGAGGGAAAGTTTTTCTTCTACGATGACATGAGATTCAATTTTTGGAAACAATTTTAAAAATGGTTCTGTAACATTGCAAAGCTGTACCTTACTGATGTTCTTAAGTTTTCTAACCAATATCTAGCATGGCTTAAGAGCAGTACAGGAGATTGGTTCACTTCTGAAAAAAAGAGAAGTTAAAAAAAAAATTCTGAATGATTACACTGATGGACTGGAGAGTAAGTGTCATGAATGAGAATTGAGCCTGGCTCTGTGGCTCACACCTGTAATCCCAGCAGCTCCAGAGACTGAAACAGGAAGATAGCAAGTCCAAAGCCAGACTCAGCAAAAGTGAGGAGCTAAACAACTCAGTGAGATGCTGTCTCTAAATAAAATACAAAATAGGGGTGGAGATGTAGCTCAGTGGTTGAGTGCCCCTGAGATCAATCCCCAGTACAAAAAAAAAAAAAAAAAAAAAAGTGAGAATTAAGGAAAATGTTTTCTTAGTTATAGAAAATTTAATTTTACTGGGGCTGTTATAGCTCAGTCGTAGACCACCTGCCTAGCATATGTGAGGCACTGGGTTTGATCATCAGCATCATGTATAAATAAATAAAATAAAGATCCATCAACAAAACTAAATTTTTTTTAATTTAATTTTACTTTACAGAAAATAAATCATCTAATTTTTCCCACTTTTAACAAAAAACATCAATTTCTTATTTTTGATTTCCAGGTTATTCAAATGTCTTAACATAAAAAAGAAAATTATCATTTCTGTGGGTAAAGAATGATTTTATTAACAATTAATAATTTATTGGTAATTATCTTATGCATAACAAACATAATTGCAATCATAGAACATTGACAGAATTTGATCCAAAATTCAAAAGTATATGTATCTTGCATAGATACATATAATTTTTATGATAAAATTCCACAAACTATTAATTATTGTGTCTACACAGCCCTGTAACAAACTGTCCAAAAAAAAATTTTTTGCAATGCTTGAGATAGAAACCCAGTCACACATATAACTATGTAAGCCCCTCAAAAACAAAATTTAAAAAGAAAAAAATATTCTATATATTAGGCTACATACTTCCTAGATGCTTCATCTGTAAAGGCAAAAAAAAAAAAAGGATAATCCACTCAAATAATCTCATTAAACTCCTTAACATCTCAGACTGAATGCATTCTATTATTTTTTTAACAAAGATTTACTAAAAGGTTACAATGAATTAAGTTTTCAAAGTCACCCAGATGAAGGAAAGGAAGGTTAAGAGAATAGATCATCCAGGAGTCAGAATAGAAAGCAATGGGTCACAGTAGTGATCTGGACTGGCTGCTGTGTTACTAAGGAGCAGGTAGAAACACCTAGTTCCAGATTTGGAAAAAAGGTAGTGGGGGGATGGAAGAAAGGTTCTGGCAGAGCTGCTATTTGTACTGAAGAATGACAATGAGTGTGTAAGGTGGGGGCAGAAGGTGACAGCAACAGTACAGCTAAAACTAATTGCTTTAAGAAGGCATGGGTGATTCCAGCAAATGAAAGGTATCATACAGTTTCTGTTTGGGTGCATATTTAGGTAGAGGAGGGACAGAAAAGGAGGGAGGGAAAATGGCAGGAAGAAGGCAGCTTACCTTGTCTTCATTTATTAAGTATATCTTAGGGGATTTGTATACCTTTGCCAATGAGTTTAATGAACCTCTTGAGGATTTCAAAGTAGGTAAATGAAAAAACCCAATTCACACTTTGAAAATGTCACCTGTAGTGGTAGAGCCAATTGATTGGTAGGGAAATCAAGAAGAGAAAAAAGGGAGACAGGAACTCTATTGTAATTTAGGTTAAATAAGTAAATTGTTTGAATAAGACAATGGTTATAATACAGATAGAAAGCAGGGGGAATTAGGAAGACAGAATTTACAGTGCTTGAGAGTTAATGGAGAGTGAATCAATGATGCTTTCCAGGTTTTCTGATGTGAGTAGGTGGAGGATAATACAGTTGGGTGAGATGAGGAGAAAGATGTAGGTCTGGATGCGAAAATGGTTTCACTTTGAGCCATCTGCAAAAGGTCAGATGGAAAATTCCAGAAGGTTTGAAACTGTGGATCTGAATATCAGGAGTTAATGCTTGCCCAGAGATCTAAAACTGAGAGTTGTCAGTATACAAGTGGCTGTTGAAATTGAGGAAGGATAAATGCATTTGGCTCTTACACTGAGAGAGAAGAGGAGGGCAGAGACAGCCCATAAAGATGACTAGGGAGAAGAGATAAATCAGACAGAGCAAAACCAAACAGGAATTCAACTTCTACTGTCAGAGTAAAGGGACATGTGCTCCTCTTGATTAGTTTTATTCTGTGACCCTTGAATCAAGCTAAAATAGATTCTAGCTACAGGAATAAAAATTTAACAAAACCTGTCCTATATTCTAAGCATGTTCAGCAACAAGAAAAGAATCATTTTTTATTTCAACAACACTGGCAATCGGAAGCAGTAGACAGAAGATGGAAAAGCAGAATATCACATTTGTTTCCTAAATTCTACCTGAAGAGCACAATTAAGTAATATGAAGAAAGGCCATCTGGAGATTTTATTAAAATAACCCAATAATTAATACATTTACCCAACATTTCTAGTAATTGTTATTAGTTGTTATAAAATATCATCTATTATCATCTATGAGGTTAAATATATATGTAAACCTTATAACAGACAGCGATCAGGAGACAGTTAAGTTTCTGTTGTATGGGTAGTCATATTCTGTGTGATCTTCCTGTTGCTCCCTTTCCTTGTTTCAGAGCTTTCTCTTGAAGCACACATCTTATTCAACATCACTCTTGATGATCACACCATGTTAGTCACCCTTTTGTCACTGTAACCAAAATATCTGACAAGAACAACTAAGAAGAGGAAAGCATATTTGGGGCTGATAGTTTCCAAGGTCTCAGTCCTTGATCATCTGGTTCCAGGGCAGAAACCTCAGGGTGGAAGGGTGTGGCAGAGGAAAATTGCTCAGCTCCTGGCACCTGGAGCAGAGAGAAAGAAGGGACCAGGGAACAAATAGAACTTCAAGGCCATACCCCTAGTGCCCTACTTCCTCCAGTCACATGCCTCTTGCCAGATACTACCAGATAGTCCATTCAAATTATTAATCCATCAGATAGACTAATCCACTAATGAAGTCAGAGACCTAAGCATAATCTATTCACCTCTGCACAATGCCACATTGCCTAACATGAGTTTTAGGGGATATATGCCAGTTAACAAATGCATAAAACCTCCATTTATCTAATTGACTCAGTTTGTGGGGGGGTGGATAACATAGAGCCAAAATGGGAATTATTTAATACCAAATGTCATTAATAACTTTAAAACATGCTTTCTTATAAAAATCTAGAAATCATACCCATGTATGGTTTCATATGCAAAACATATATTATTTATGAAAAAAATCTGTTATTATCTTGAATTTTTCCATATTTATGTTAGTGTCCTAGATTCTATTCCTTTGTATATTGAAGGAGGGACCTCTATTCATGATTATCCTCCACCTTTAACCTAAAACAGGTAATGGTTAATTCACCTTTGCCATTTTCACAAACTTGACAATAAGTGAATGATTGGTGAATGTTTAAAGAATGAATAAAAAAGCTGAATAGTTGAGTGAACAGGCTCATAGCATTGTTACTACTGAAGAATAAAAGCATACAACTATTAATAGTAGTAGAAAAACTAACAGCTACAGTGTGAATAACTATTATATGTCAGGTATTTTGTTAAAAGCCTTACAATAAAGATAAAAATATTATCCTAATTTGAAAAATGAAAACAATTAGGCACATAAAATATCACTAGCATAGAAGATACAAGATTCAAATACTTGACTTGCTGACTCCTTAACAAGGAGAGAAATGAATTACAGTAGATGGGGTAGAGAGAGAAGATGGGATGGGAGGGGAGGGGAGGGGAGGGGGGGTAGTAGAGGATAGGAAAGGTAGCAGAATACAACAGTTAGTAATAGGGCATTATGTAAAAATGTGGATGTGTAACCGATGTGATTCTGCAATCTGTATTTGGGGTAAAAATGGGAGTTCATAACCCACTTGAATCTAATGTATGAAATATGATATGTCAAGAGCTTTGCAATGTTTTGAACAACCAATAAAATAAAATAAAATAATTGCTACTAAAAAAAAAAGAAAATTTGTGTTCAATTACTAGTAAATGTTGATGTGTACCAATTGGCAAACTAAATTATAAGATAAAACTATCAAAGTGGACTACCACAATCTTACTCATCCACTATGTTCCATTTTCAACTGCCTTGTTTCATATTGTAGGAAATACATTACTCTGTATCTTTCCATGGTTCCTAAGACTTGGCTTCTTAAACCCTTGAAATCTTTGGAGAGATGAGTGTCTTTTGTATGCTAGTATACTGATTAGTGACTGGTAGCCATTAGGTAGCATTGGGATGAGAGCGGGTTACCCGAAAGACTACTCCACTGCAGTATCCTCCAAGGAGGGAAGAGAAGATGTAAATGGATCACCAATAGCCAATGATATAATCAATCATGCTTATACAATGACACCGCCAATGAAAAACGACTAAAAATTTTTAAAAATGCAGGACAGAGTTTGGAATCTTCTGTGTTGCTTGCTGAGAATATAGAGGTCCCTTGGAAGGTGATTTGCCCAAAGAAGGCATGGAAACTCTATGCCCCTCCCCACATAACCTTGTCTCATGCATCTCTTTCATTTTGCTCTTCATCTGTATCCCCTGTGATATCATTTATTATAAACCACTAAATTTAAGTAAAATGTTTCCCAAAGGTCTGTGAAACTTTAGCAAATGAATCAAGCCTGAATATGATGCTCCAATTTATGTCCAGTTGTTTAGAAAAACCAGTAAAACATCCTAGGGCTCTCAGTTAGCATCTGAAATGGGAAGTAGTCTTTTGGAACTGTGGGATCTGAAACTATCACCAGGTGGGTAGTGTCAGAATTTAGATCAAATCTAGAATATCTGACTGATGTCTGCTGGAGGATTGATTGGTTATTTGTGCAAAAAATACCCACATCGATTTTGGTGATCACAGGTGAAGTGTTGTTGCGTTGTGAGTGTGTAAGAGCAGAGAGAAAAGAATCAGTTAGTTTCCCCTCACTCCAAACAATCTTTTCCACCTTTTGTTACTTGTTTGTTTTCCCTAGACTGATCCTTCCCCATCTTCACAAGGCTGCCTCACAACTTCAGTATCATTTCCTTGTATGAGACCTACAGGATCACACAATACAAAGCTGCCATTTATTCACTGTATTATAACACACTATCACACCACCAATGTTAACAGTATTATTAAATTTTTTACCACTATGCAATTTATTGTCTTTTTGTTTTTGCATATTCTCCTTGCTTCTCTACTCCAATAATAATACAAGCTGGGCAGGGAACTTGATTATCTGATCAGCATGCAGAACAGAGCTTAATATATGACATAGTTTATAAGTGCTACCTTTGCTCTCCCAGATCACTACAGCCTGAGTAGCATGGTGAAGTGTAATTTGTAAAAATTTACATTCCAGCAGCATCTATTAGCAGCTTGACCTTGGGCAAATTACTCACTGTGATTCAATTTCCCTATGTATAAAATGAAAATACTTATTGGATAGAGGATCAAATATGTTAACACACATAAATATTTTAGAAAATGCTCACCATAGTTTCTGATTGTTATTATATGTGCTTTTCCAAGTGTAAGTAAGCATCTACATTTTTAGAAGACATTTTCTTAATATAAACTCTTCTTTGCTATTTAGAAACTAATGAATTTAATTATGCTTTTCAAATTTCACACAACTGGTTGAACAGCTTTGATTGCCTTTGAAGCAATACACTAAAGTATGTACCCTCAGAACAATTGAAAAAAACATAAATGAAAAACTGTGTTTGCTCTGTAATTTTCTGATCTCCCATAGAAATAATAAATATAAATAATCAGAAAAGTGCCTTAAATATTCTTTAGTTACAAGCCATATCACGTCACATAGGCATATAAAATTAAAACAAGCATCTTAAATTTTATTCACATGCACAGCAAAAATATACATACATATTTGCGTGCACCATATTGTGTTCAGATGCAACAAGAGGAACATGTGCTGCAGAGCTAAATGAGTAAAGCAATTTTTACACTGAGTCCATGCAAACTTTATGGTTGCATAAAATAAGGATATGACAAAAAAGCAATCTGGATTTGTCATTGCCAAATCAATAATTTAAAAAAGTTCATCACCTCCTACTCAAATATCAATTTAAAATATATTGAAATACTAATTAACATGAAAAATAAAATATATGATATTTAAGAATGGAAGGACTAAAATTTTTGACAAGGCATTTACACAGATTTAGAAAACAAACTCTAATTTGTCCTTTTTATTTTATGGTTCCTTTCTTTTTGCCCACAAGCTCACTTGGACTCGAGCCCTGGGGAAAATACCAAGTTGCACAGAGTAGAACAGAAATGCTGAATGCCATCAAACGTTAACAATCTAAGAGTTAAAAGTGAGTTTTTAACTAATTTTCTCAGGAATGGATTATTGTCCCAGGATTTGACTACTAAATTCTATAAGGCCATGTTTTTTTCCTATGGAATATCAATTTTATTAAGTCAATCCTTCAAAAATATATTATCCATAGTTTAATTAAACTAGAACATGGGTCAAGTGTGGCAAACAAAAGAAACATAATGAATCAAATAATTTTCTTTTAAATTTCCCTCCAAGTGTTCCCTCCTTCTATCTCTCTCTCCCTACCCCCACACTCACCTCCACATTGTCAAACACTCTGACAAAAGATTATCTCTTTGATAAACACAACTACAGATGAAGGATTGATTCCAAGTTCCTACATGAAGTTCAACTATCCTTAGAGCAAACCAGAAGCCAAGTCATTCCTGCTAGAATCATAAGGGTTTCCTTATGTATATTCTTATTGTGAATGGCTTGGAAATAGCAAATACATTGCAGCAAGACTTAAGTATCAGGATCTGATCATGACTAAAGTAAGCACAAATCCTAGAATACCCAAACACAGGAATCGATAAGTTCTCTTTGCTTAAGATGACTTGAACTGAATTTCTATTATTAAAACCTAAAAAAATTCTAACCAAGAAAATATGACAATCTCAAAAGTGCCATGAATAATTATCAGTCATTGTTGGACCGGTGCTAGAATCTTTTCCTAATAAAACAAAATAGTGTAACAATTTTATAATATTTTTGTCAGCAAATTCCATTGCCATTTGGATGCAAATTTTCTAATCATTATCATGGGATAATATTCCATGTTCAGGCCCTGACTTTTACATTCTGCAGTAATTACATTGGACCACCTGATCCCTTAGGGAAAAAAAATGGAAAATTTCACAAAGGCAGACTTTCAAAATTAGCAAGTAAAAATATATTTTTTTTACCAACCAATGCTTTATGGAATTTTAAAATATGATTCTAGTATGATTTTTAACTTCCTAAATTGAGCATTCTTCCCTTTGATAATTTTATCCATTTTTTCCTATAATGACAACTGAAACATTAACCCAGTATAAAAATAAAACTGCTTCATCTTCAATGAGACAAGGAAATGATGACACCCTAAATCACAAACTCCAAGTACAATTAAAAAAAAATTAGGAGAAGGTGTTAAAAAGAAGTACACTCCTGAAGATATTTTAAATAACATGGAGGTCTCTCAAAGTAGATAGCACAACTCTGAAAGGATAAAAGATAACTTACACCAGTGGTATGAATGGAGTACAGTGCTCTAAAGTAAGGATGATGGGAGAAGGAGGCTGAATCAGAAGCTGAATAGACTCAATATCTTTCCAGAAAGCAAACACTGTGGAGTGCACATCCCACAGGCATATTCATGACTCCTGAAGTCAATTGAAAATAAATCATCAGGTGCTAAATACGTCATAGACTCCTGGGACAAGGGGCTATACTGTGAAAACTCTGAAGATGTTCTGTTCAGCAGACCAGGGTAAAGGTAAACTAGAGTGGAGTCTTTTACAGAGTACATGACAAAGCAGAGATGATGAGAATGTATCCCAGCTGTTCATTGCTTCATCCTTAATTATATTTCTTCAAATATTTAATCCAAATGTTTGTGACCCATCCTAGATTGATTTTTTAAAAAAAGAAAGAAATAGGCAGGGATGGCATACTCAGAAATTTTTAAAAATTTAATAAGCATAAAAAGAACAAGAAAAAATAAAAATATTACTAGATGAATAAACCATAAATGAAAACTTCTAATCAAGTCTATTTTGAGTTCAAATAAATTAAATTTGAAGAAAAACTATGAGACCAGAAAATAAAAATAAGTTTACAGAGCTTAGAAAAAGATGTAATAGCCCGGTGCAGGGGTGCATGCCTGCCTGTAATCCCAGTGGCTCTGGAGGCTGAGATGGAAGGATCTCGAGTTCAAAGCCAGCCTCAGCAAAAGTGAGGTGCTAAGCAACTCAGCGAGACCCTGTCTCTAAATAAAATACAAAATAGGGCTGTGTATATGGCTTCATGGTTGAGTGCCCCCTGTGTTCAATTAATAGTACCAAAAAAAAAAGATAAAAGAAAGAAACCATGTAATAGAGAAATAAAATACAATACAGAAAACAAGTCAACATCAAAAGCCCTGAACACGTTTGCTTATTTCTATTCTATATTTTGGGACATTTTAATACAGACTCGAAAGAATCAAAGTAGAGTTTTTAAAAAGTCTAAATAAAATTGATTGGAAATCTAAAATTATGGAAAAGTTATGGAAGACAAAGGAAATACAATATAGGTGTAAGTGGTGTTACTAAACATGAGAACATAACATATATTTAGTAACAATTATAAAAACAACATGTAAAAATTATTTGAAAATAAGTAACATTTTTAAAATTCAAAGTATAACTACATTTTTCAGAAAAGAAAGAAATCCTTTATTTATAGACTAAAAGGTGATAACATATTCTAGGAAGAGTTGATCCAGAACAATAAAACTAAGAAAAATACTAGAGCAGTTGAATCAATAGACAACTCTCAACACTGATAAGAAAGTCCATCAAGATTATTTGACCAAGGTAAACTTACAAAATCAATAGCTTTTCTGAACAAAGAACACCCAGTTAAAGTTAACAGATCAATGACAGATTGAGAAAAGCTGATATTTACAATATCTAAAATCAACAAGGGACTAATTTAGAATGTATAAGCAATATACCCTATGATATATTTCTGAATATCAAGCACATTAACAGTCAAAAGTTATGATTTCTCACACAAAAAGAAAATAATATGAATAGAAATTTGGCAGAAAAGGAAACCAAAATGGCTAACAAATATATAAAGTACAGAAAAATATTGATACACGTTAGTAACTAGAGATATACAAATTAAAACATTAGTGAAATATAAGGATATATACACAATATCCTAACTTTATAACACTGTACTCTAATATATATTATATTCTTATACATTATAAGAAATTTTGCCTACTATGTAGGAATACAGACTGAAGTAGCCACTTTGGAGAACAATCTATTAATATAAAATCATATTTTCAGTATATAAACTATTTGGACCAGGAATACAGCTCCAAAAACATATGTAGAAATATCTTTATAGTCATCCATTAAGACACATGTAAAAAAGAATGTATTGCATCATTTTGAGGTAACAAGAAGTTGGAACAATTTCAATGACTATCCATTAGGGAATAGACAAATTATGTAAGACGGGTACATTTTGGAAATATATGCAACAATACATTTTTGAACATGGGTAGATATTAAAAATATAAATCTGAATAAAAACACTTAGGAAGTACTTTAATATGATTGGTAACTGATAGGAGGGAAAGATGAATAGTAGAAGGAATGACAATAAGAGTATATAAAGAAGATGAAACAAGTAAGGTGCTTTGAACCAAAGAGTATTATTATCTAATAAATAATAAATCATATGTTACATGTTGAATAACAAATTAAAACGGAATGGAAGAAATTTGTTTATCTTTGTATATGAGCATAGAAATAAAGATGTGAAATAGTATAAAACTGTTAAATAAGTGCTATGTTCTGAATGTTTATGTCTTCCCCTACATCCATATGCTGAATGCCTACCTCCCATGTGAAGATACAACAAAAAACCAATCATCTGTAAACCTGGAGGAGTACCCTCACTCAAGGACAAAACCATGCTGGCAACCTGATCTGAAACTTTAAGCCAAATATATGTTTGTTAAGCCACCCGTTCTGTGATCTGCCATGGTAACAGCCTGAACTGACTCAGGCAAAGTGTCACCTCATACTATGATGGATAATTGCAACAAACCTATTGAACAATTGCAAAAATGAAAAAGTCAAGCAATATTGAAGGCTGAGTGGAGAAAACAGAACTCTCATGTTGATAATGGAAATGCATATTTGTGCAATTACTTTTAAAATTTTTTTCAGAGAATCCACCAAATCTGAACACATATGCACACTATGATCCAGCAATTCTATTCCTGGGTATATATTTTAAATTTTATATGCATGTTTACCTTCACCAAAAGACTTATGACATGTATTAAAATGCAAAAGCAGCACTATTTATAATGATTTTTAAAACCACCAAATGTTATCAAGAAGTGAATGGATAAATTGTGCTTTAACCACACAATGGAATATGATAACAGCAATGAGATAAACTACAACTACACACAATAATGAAAATGAATCTCATAATTATAGTCATCCTGGGGTATTGGAGAGGATTGTTTCTGAGATGTACCAAATATCAAAATCTGATTATGCCCAGGTTCCTTATATAAGAAGCATATTTTTTACACATAACCTATATACATTCTCCTGTATACTTAAAATCATCTCTACATTATTTATAACACATAAATGCAATGTAAATGCTAGGTAAATATTTGTTATGCTGTATTGTTAAGGGGACACTGACAATAGAAAAGTTTACACATGTTCAATAAAGATGTAATTTTTTCCTAAGTACTCTTTATCTGCAGTTGATTGAATGCATAGATACGGAAAGCTCATGGTATAACATTGAGTGAAAGAAGCAATGAAAGAATAAACAGTATATATCATTTACATACTGACAGAAACCAGGCAAGTCACTGTTATTTGAGAAGTGAGGATAGTGAAGAGGGAATTCTAGTGTGCTGGCAGTTTCTTGTTTAATGATATTCATAGTATTTAATGTGTGTCCTGAGCAATTATGACTTAGGCTCATTTATATGTGAAGCCAAAAATGCCTTGCTAAGAAGGCTTGTAATCATTAGAATGAAGTAAAGCAAAATATTATTAAACATGGCAATTAATCAAAACTCATTGATCCTTTTCACATAAATATAGTCATTAATACCTATGAATATGGAAATTTAGCCTTCTTTAATATAACTCACAAAATTCAATTCAAATATTATTTTTTAGAATTATACATGCCTCTTTTCATTTAATGCTACATTGATAGACAAATGTTTTTATCCATAGAATATAAATTTAATATTATCTTTCACCTGTTATCTTTCATCTGTTTATCATTGTATATGAGCATAGATATAAAGATATGAAATAGTATAAAACTGTTTAATAAGTGCTATGTTCTGAATGTTTCAAAATTTTATTTGCCAAAAACTTATTCATTTTGTTTTGTTTTTGAGAAAAAAATAGGTAAATTTATTTTAGCTGTTAAAAGTTAGAATAGTGGTTCCTGTTCAGTGGAAGAATGATTGAAAAAGTGTATGCAGAGACGTCTGGAATGCTAATATTGCACAGTTTTGATCTGTGTGCTGCTTGCATGGGAATATTCACATTTATAAAATTAATTCACTCTAGACATGTGATTTCCACATTTTCTCTCTCTGTGCTTAATTTCAATAAATGTTTGTATATAAAAAGAGGAAAAGCCAAGGGAGATGAGGTTGGTTGGGAACATAAAGGTTAATAGACTTTTCTATACCTGTGATATATAACTTGTCTTATTTTGTGACTTAAAATGTAAATAAAATTATATTAAACTAATTAAAAATTTTAAAAAATCCTATGGCACTCGGGAAAAATCACAGAAAGGAGAAATATCTGAATGACTTTAGACTCTTACGTAAACATGTTAAAAATGTAGCTGTACATACTTCATTGTCTTTGACAATAATAATGCTTTTAATGACCTAAAAAAGGAAATGTAACTATAATTTTTTTCACTCAAATTGACATTTAAATATAAAAGAAATAAATTCATAAATATGTAAGAAATCAAGGAATAGAGTCCAAGAGCCTATGCTTAAAAAATGATTATAAATTTCAAGTGGAAAGAAGAGGATTCAAAATTAAGATCTCAACCACAGAGGAGCTATATTAGGAAAATACTGGTAGGAAAAAAATTCACTTATATATAAAACTAAGACTTGAAAAAAATAGAAAAATTAGTTATGATATTAAATGTAAGTGCTACAACCATTGAATAAATGTTAAACCTAACAAAAATCAGAAAGTAATGAAAAAAGGGTGTTGGAGACTGTAGGACTATATATCACAGTTTGGATATTATATCTACTCTTTGAACCTGCTTAAAACAATGAAATGAAAGCTGAAGTGATTTATGTGATCTTTAAGCTGAAGCTTTAAAAAATAGCATTCAAATGTCAGATCTCTTCCATTCTTGCCTTAGTGACTGGTAACATACAACATGACCTAAATCTCAGGGCAAGAACAACAGACACAGTAAGTTTGTGAGCTTCCCATTAAAAACAAATAGAATGAGTGAGATGTAGCATAAGAAATATAACTGGAAACCAATCACAGTGGTGCACACCTGTAATCCCAGATTCTTGGGAGGTTGAGGCAGAATGATTGCAAGTTTAAGGCCAGCCTGGGCAATATAACAGGCCCTTGTCTCAAAATAAAAAGGACTGGGGGTGTAGAACACTTCTTGTTTCAATTCCCAGTACCACAAAATAAAGGTGGTCGGTGTGGGGGTGGGGGAAGACAAAGAAGAAAAGGAAGAGGGGGAGAAGAAAAAGAAGAAGTAATTTAACAATTAAAGATTATCAGACACAGAGGGGGTCTTGCCTTAAAGAATAAGAAGTTAAAAAAAATACAAGGTTTTACAATCACATAGACTTCAGATATTGAAATTGTCAGATCCAGAATATAAAATAAATACCCAGAAGGAAACACAGACAAAATCACATGAAAAGGAAATAGAAGCTAGAAATAGAAGGAGTGGAGTGTCAATGAGAAACCACTTGGCTAGATCAAGTGGGAAGTAGTGTATCCAAACTTGTAAATGACTCATATTATGAGACATTGCCAAAAAGATTTGTATAAGGGCATTTGAGGCTATTTGTATGAATCTATAATAGAAAAGGAGAATATTATGCTCTCTCTTCCTCCCACCCGTCTCCCAGGGTTGGACATTTTCACACCCAACCAATTAAAATCTGTGTTTCCTCTTATGAATGAGACAGAATGACTCCTTTATCCAGAATGGTGAATTCTCCAGTGTCCCCCTATTTCCCTCACAAACAATCTATGGAGGCATAGAAAGGGATCCATGAAACAGATTGGGGCAAAATGTCAAAGACAAAGTTCATATTCTCTCAGGTTTCTTTGATTTTTACAATGGATCTTTTCTGCTACCAGTTGAGGTTAAACAAATCATTTAAAAAGTTGTCCATATACCTTCAGAGATCATAGTAAACACAAAAGAGGAAGATGCTACATGTATTCAACAATATGGTTATCAAAATGAGGGAATATATTGTTCCTTTTAAATTTTTCTCATTCTTCGCTCCCAGACTCATGCATTTCTAGGAACATTGCCAAAGCAGAAGGAAAATATGGACATGTGAAACTTAAAAGAATTTGATGACATTTGGATCAACTGGCCCTGCAGAAATCCTGGCTTATGCAATCACAAATAGTAAAACCTTTGAAAATAACACTGAATTTATGTTTTTCATTTTATCATGGTGCATTTGACTATAGACCCTATAGGGCTATTGAGTATTTTGTACATACTTCATTGACTTTGACAGTAATGATGCTTTTACCGATATGTAGTAATTTATTTGGGTTTTCATATGTGTAGCATAAAGATTTTTATCTGAATTTATATATTTTTAGTATTACAGTCCTGAATACATGAACAATAGCCTTACAATTTTTAGGTTGTTAGTGTTGGCCCAGGAGTCTAGGTAAAGGTAAATTTTAATTAATATTAAGATGATATGTTGTATGTCCAGAAACACCATTTGATGGTCAGTCCATTTGGGAGAACAATGTCATGGATTATTGGCAATCCATCATTATGTTACAAGGCTATTTTATTTCATCATATTAATTTTTCTGGAGGCAGGCTAATAGTGAATCATGTTGTTTTTGTGTCTAAAGTTAAATTTTTGAGGATACCTAAGTTCTGCCGTTTCCATTGGAGAGTTATGCCTACTTCTGGTGAGATCATCTGAATATATAGGGCAATTTAGAGGTGTGTGCAGCAGGAAGAAGTCCAAGAATGCAGAAATCTGGAGGCTAAGTGGGTATAGTTGGTCTGTGCCAAAGGTTTTAATTAGCTGTGAGGCTGGACAAAGGTATTTGTAATGTCATGGGATCTGAAGGAGATATGGGCTGCAGGAAGCACTTGTGTAACAAATTCTTGCATTGATTTCAAGGCCACTATCTCTAGAGAATAGTCTGAATGTCTTTTGAATTAATGCAGAGACTGAAGAAAATTTTCCAACTGTGATATATGCTATGGGTAATATCCAAAGCAATCAATTAGGTATTGAACATCTTTTTAATAGTTGATGGTTGCAGAACCAGTGGTTCACCTTTACCGTTTCTTTAAATTATAGTTTAAGAAGCTCCCAACTTAGTAAGTGGAGTAATGTCTTAAACTTCAGCTTCATTTCAAAGTCAACCTGTTCTAGTCAGATGTTCTAGGGTTGCCTTTGATGTGCTACAAGCTTATTTTTTAGTAGAAGTCATTATTAAAAATCATTGCTAAAGGAAGGAACCACAACAAGAACCACAGTGAAGTGAAGTACTTAAGGTGTTCAAAGAACAACCTACCAAACTAGAATTCTATATCCAGCAAAATTATTCTTCCAAAGTCAAGAAGATGTGTTTTCTTGCACAAAAAATAATAAAATAATATAAAAATAAAATAAAACCTATATTTATTTTAATTGATCAATTACAGTATCAAATGATACTATATCAAATGATACTGTAGTGGTAAATTCAGGATAATATACATTTGCCACAAAGTTATGAAAATTTCTATCACTAAGAATAAACATTAATGCACACAAATGTATATAAAAAAATCAACTAAGAGGTTGGAGAATTTCAGGATGGAATGTGGATTTTAACAAAACAATTAACTATATCCAAACTTATCACATAACCTCATTGACAGGGAAGTAGAAAATATCCTAATAACCTATGTAACTTTGAAAATTATTGGAAATTGTAACACTAAATACCAAAGGAGCTGTACTAAGCACTACTCTAGTTGATAAAGTTATTTTTCTTATGAGTGTAGATTAATAAATCTGAAAATGCTATGCCTATCTAGTAGGATTAAAGAAAGGTAAACAGAGGTGAGATGATAGTAGCTGGCTTCTCACTGCTGGAGAAAGATGTTACAGATTGCAAAAAGGGAGAATAGAATAAATCATTTTAGTCTTGAGTTAGAATCAGAGCCATTAGTCTGAATTCTATTTAACTTAATATAAATATTAATAACTATTAATTGAAATTCTTATTAATAGTTATTTAATATAAATATTAAATAACTAAATTAATATAAATCACACATATCTATAAAAATTATTATATCTAATAAATATGAGAATTTTTATAGATATGTGTATATTCACAAATTAGTAAACATATATGTTTTCTAGCTCTGCTGGCTGGAAAGGCCTAGAAGCTATAATACGTTAGTGCTAACAAGCACACTCAAGACCCAAACTTGGCTTCTAATACTATCCTCCAATAGAGGAACCAGGGCTTCTTGCAGAAATAGCTTGCACTAGGGATAAGGGAGAAAATACACAAAAGAAACCCAGATGATCTTGTGTGAAAAAGTAAAGAAGTGCTAAAACTGAAATGATTGGCATGCCAAAAGCACATGGAAAATACTAAAAGAGCTCCCAAGGACCAAGGACCAAATGAAGAGCAATTTGAGAAACAAAACAAATAAATAGTACTGAATTATAACCCAAAGTATGAACTAAACATACCCAAGTCCATGCTGATATAGTTGAATAATTGAATAAAAAAATGGAAAAGAAATACCTTTCTAGGACTCAAGAATTTGAAATAATTAATGTAGATGTTCCCTACTCAAAGAGGTAGAGCACAATTCCTCTGCCCTTGAATATGGGCTGTGCTGAGTAAATCACTTTTAAACAAGTAAAGAATATAAAGAGGAAAAAAAAGTAACTTGATGGTGTGAAAATACAACAAGCACTTCTTGATTCCCGTTAACAGCATCAGAGGGGGCATGTACCGTGAAAATGATGTAATGAGAACACTGCATTCTTTTGGGTCTTCCTCTACAGACACATTACCTAATCTAATCATGAAGGAAAATATAAGACCAAGTCCACCAGAGGAACATTATTCAAAACACCTTATCATCACTCCTCAAAACTGTCAAGGAAACAAGAGAAGTCTAAAAAATTGTCACAATCTGGGCAAGATAAAAGAGACATGATTACTAAATATAATGTGATATCCTAGATGGGATTCCAGGACAGGGAAAAAGACATTAGGTAAAAACTAAGGAAATTCAAGAAAAGCATGGAGTTTAGTTAATTTTAATATATCACTATTGACTCATGTCTACATAAGTGGTGACAATTATACTGCAGTAATACAAGATGTTGATAATAAAGGAAACTGGGTAGGAAGTATCCAGGGAGTCTCTATATTATCCTTGCAAGAGCTCTAAAAGCGGAAAACTATTCTGAAATTAAAAGTTTATTTTAAAATGAATGAAAGGAGAGATAGAAATGTTAATATTATATCTGTTATATAAATTTACTTTATAATTGTGTCAGTCAACATTCTATCACTATAACAAATACAGAGAAAAGAAACTTATAAAGAGAAACCTTTTATTTTGATTCACAGTTTGGGTGGTGTCAGTCCATGATCAATTGGCCAGGAAGGCAGAGCATGGAAGGCAGAGCATGGCAGGAACATGTGGCAAAGAAAAAGTGCTTATTACATAGGCAGCAATGAAAAGAGAGGTAAGAAGTAAAAGGGTCTGGTGTCAAATTATTCCCTTTAAGGGCACAGACCCAATGACCTAAAGACCTCCCATTAGAACCCCACCTCTTAAAGATCTCCTAATAGCACGATCTAATAACATCTTCTAACAGTACCACAGGCTGGAGACCAACCCTTTAATACATGAACTTTTGGGGGGTCATTATAGTAACAAGACTTTTTTACCAAAAGAAAATAGTTTTGTAAAAAGTTGCAAAACCTGTCCTCTTAAACATTGTCATGATTTAGATGTAATGTCCCCCAAATGCTCATTAGTGAAACAATGCAAGAAGGTCTGGAGGAGAAATTATTGGGTTATAGCTTTAACCTAATCTGTGAATTATGCCCTGATGGGATTAACTGGGGTAACTGGATGCAGGTGGTGTGTGGCGGTGTGTGGTTCATTGGAGGCGTGGCTATGGGGTATGTATTTTGTATCTGGAGAGTGAAGTGTCTCTACTTCCTGATCACTATGTGAGCTGTTTCCCTCTGTCATACTATTCCACCATGATGATCTGCCTCACCTCAAACCCCCAGGGATTGAGCTGGCCTTCTATGGACTAGCACCTCTGAAACTGTGAGCCTTTAAATAAACTTTTCCTCTCCTAAAATTGTTCTGGTCAGGTCCTTCAGTCACATCAGTGAAATAGCTGATAAAACATTTACCCATTTTCTCTATGTGAGGTTCTTATCTATTTATATAAGGGTTTTTTTCCATTATTTGTTTATTTTTAGCTCAGTGATGCACTTATTGGCATATTTATATGTGTCACTCTGTTTTACTTTAAGTTCCTTAGGTCAGGAAGTATGATAAATTTTCCTCTACACAGACAATGCCCATCAAACACAGCATATATAGTTGCCAATATGTGCTTATCAAATGCACAGAGACAGAGACTATGGAGGAAAAATCACTAAAGGCAATGTTACATGAATGCCATGGAAATGACCACAAGAAGACAAAGAAATCAAGAAGATATAGTTACCAAAAAATTAGAGAATAATATGAACAGGAAATGTCGGTATTGTGGAAGACAGAAGGGAAAGTTTAAAGAGAAAATGTCAGTAGTGTCAACTGCATCAAAAAGACTGAAAAATTCTTATCAGGATAGAATGTTATAGGATGAATTCTGTGCCCCCAAAAAAGTCATGTTTGAATCCTAACTCATAGTAACAGTGAATGTGGACTTATTTGAAAATCTATATTTTATAATTATATATATATATATGAATATTTCCTTCAAGTTATGATTATGTTATGTTATAATGAATTAGGTATCTTTATAAAAGAAAGAAGAGGGAGATTTAGAAAAAGAAACAGTGACCCATACTGAAGAAGGCCTTGTGGTCACATAAGGAGAGTTTGAAGTGATGTTGCTGCAATCCAGGGAACTTTAAGGAATTACAACAATAAATTGAGAAAAAGCACTAACGGATTCTTCCTCATTAGTTATAGAGGTAGAAAAACTCTAGGGATACCTTGACTTGAGACTCCACCATTCTGAGAAAACTTTCTAACTGGTGGTACTTTGTTACAGCAGCACTAAGAAACTAATACATTGAAAAGAACTGAATGAGAGCTGGGTAGAGTGGTGCACACTTGTAATCCCAGGTACCAGGGAAGCTGAAGCAGGAGAATTAAAAGTTTGAACCCAGCCTAAGCAATTCAGTGAGACCCTGTTTCAATATGATATAAAAAGGGCTTGCAGAGGTGGGGCTTGTAGCTTAGTGGTAGAACATTCCTGGTTTCATTACCCAATACTACCCCCCCAAAAAAAGAATAATTAGAAGAACTGAATGATTACAGCACATACTAGAGGCATTTTAAGATAATTGTTTTAGAGGAACAAATGGAATCAAGCTAAATTACAAATAAATGGGAAAGTGTGTGGGTGATGAAATTAATGCTAAATTATAGCCCATTATTTTAAAAAAATTTAAATGATCAAAATAAAAAATGTTTATCTCTCATACTAAATTATTTAAGTTTTACACTAAGTGATTTTACAAGGTTGTGATAAAATATATTCCTTTAGATACTACTGGAGTTTTGAGAAAATAATATTCTAAGACAATAGTTTAAAATATCTTTTCAAAATAAAAATTAGTGACCCTGACCTCACAAATTTACTCTTATTTTAAAAATTTCCTTACTCAGTGTATTTTAACCAACATTACATACATCTATCTTCACAGTCAAGTTCGTATTGACAAGGTATTTTTTTTCTTTTCATCCTTCTTTTCTTTTCCTGCTGTGTAATTGAACTCAGATTTTCTTGCAATCAGCTCTGTGTACAAAGAATCAGGATGCAATTTCACTTCATGTTCCTAAGGTCAATGGGTAGTTCAATCTTAAAATAACATGAACACTATACAAATACTTTTGACTAGCTACATCCAACCTGTAAGCATGTACTGTGCAGGCTATTACTGCTAGAAGAGGGATTGAAACAACCAGAGCAAGCATTATTTTCTCAAGGATACATTCCAACTGACTTTGAACTTGTTTATGTTTTTTAAAATCACTTTATCAAGGTATGATTGACATATAAAAAGGTACATATTTAATGTATACAACTAATTTTTATGAATTAAAAAAGGTATCCATTACAAATCTCATCGTAGCAATTTCCTTTACATAGCCAATATTTTTTCTATTCTTTTCTAAAATCAAATGCTGTAACCATTTCAAGACATCATATAAAAATAGTCATCCTTACCCTTCTGTCCCATAAAATAAATCATTGCAATTATCCTGACTTTGGACCGCTGCTGAAACAAGACTCAAGATAACAATGGAGAAAAGTATAATTGGCTATTTTGTTCAGCTGTTTGATCATTTTTGTGTGTGTGTACATAAAAACATAGCATCATAGCCTTCAAGGAATATGGACTTTATCTATAAACAATTAAAAATAGTTATTATATGTACTCTAAAGGCATCTTTATTACCTTGGCTTCAAATTAAATTCTAATCATTTGCATTACAGAGAAAAAGGAAATCTCTACATTATTAAGAAAGTTCCCAAGTAGTTAAAAGTTTGCTCCTTTAATTTATTGAAACTATGGCGTGGGTTTGTTCTTAAACAACAATATTTCTAAAAGTATACTTTAAAATTGTTTTTGAGAAGAAATGTGTGAATGATTTTAATTCTCTTAGACTATCTAGTATAGTTTCTGTTGTACAATCAGATGCCTTTTTGTTGATTTGCTTGTATGTTAAATAGGGATATTATTACTAGCGTGATGCTTAACTACTTATAAATAAGTAGGATCCTTAATAGAATTAATACTGTAACAATGGAATTAAAAGTAACTATTTCAATGCCATAGATACAATTTACATCTAATCTCCTAATACCTGATCATGTACCCAGTGTGATATGTGCATGTATCTTTTGCTTATTGATTTAAATTAATTAGAGAAAGACGGATAGATTTTTCTTTATTCCAAGGAGAAAATATAAATAAAAGAATATATGTTAAAATTTAAATGGCTGGGAATTTTTAAAAAAAAAATATTTTTTTTAGTTGTAGATGGACACAATATCTTTGTTTTATTTATTTATTTTTTAATGTGGGGACTGAGGATCGAACCCAGTGCCTCACACATGAGAGGCAAACACTCAACCACTAAGCTACAACCCCAGCCCAAATGGATGTGAATTTTAAGGAATCATTTTGAATTTCAATTTCATTTGAACAATGACATATAAACTAACCTAAGTGGTTATCAAAACTCAATAATCAACCATTTACTTTCAGTCACTATGTAATTACACATCATGGCAAGGCATTTGTTTTTTCCCAAGAAATATTTACTTCTATCAAATATATTGCTGTACATAATTTATTAAATAATATATATTCTTCTGAATAACATACAGTATGTAATTATATTCTAATAAAAGAGTATCATTACACAAGTACAAAGTTGCGTCTCAATAAGTTTTCATTAGAGAATGGAAAAGACCAGCTTTAAGAGTGTCTTCTTATTTGAGAATAATACATACTTGGAGTCCGAAAGGTAATAAGCCTAATGTTTAAATGTTCAACTGTGGAATCAGACAGCCTGGTTAAGATCTCAAATACCCTGCTGATTTAAGCAATCACTTTATTTTTTTTAAAATACTCATTATAATTATTTTTTATTGGTTGTTCAAAACATTACATAGTTCTTGATATATCATATTTCACACTTTGATTCAAGTGGGTTATGAACTCCCATTTTTACCCTGTATACAGATTGCAGAGTCACATCAGTTACACTTCCACTGATTTACATATTGACATACTCATGTCTGTTGTATTCTGCTGCCTTTCCTATCCTCTACTCCCCCCTCCCTCCCCTCCCCTCCCCTCTTCTCTCTCTACCCCCTCTACTGTAATTAATTTCTCCCCCTTGTATTATTTTTCCCTTTCCCCTTACTTCCTCTTGTATGTAATTTTGTATAACCCTAAGGGTCTCCTTCCATTTCCAAGCAATTTCCCTTATCTCTCCCTGTCCCTCCCACCTCTCATCCCTGTTTAATATTAGTCATCTTCTCATGCTCTTCTTCCCTACTCTGTTCTTAGTTACTCTCCTTATATCAAAGAAGACATTTGGCATTTGTTTTTTAGGGATTGGCTAGCTTCACTTAGTATAATCTGCTCTAATGCCATCCATTTCCCTCCAAATTCTATAATTTTGTCATTTTTAATGCAGAGTAATACTCCATTGTGTATAAATGCCACATTTTTTTTATCCATTCGTCTATTGAAGGGCATCTAGGTTGCTTCCACAGTCTTGCTATTGTGAATTGTACTGCTATGAACATCGATGTAGCAGTGTCCCTGTAGCATGCTGTTTTTAGGTCTTTAGGGAATAGACCCAGAAGGGGAATAGCTGGATCAAATGGGGTTGGGCTCCAAACTCCTCAATAGGACACCCATAGCACAATAATTAATATCTAGAATCAACAAATGGGACTTGCTCAAACTAAAAAGTTTTTTTCTCAGCAAAAGAAACAATAAGAGAGGTAAATAGGGAGCCTACATCATGGGAAAAAATCTTTACTCCTCACACTTCAGATAGAGCCCTAATATCCAGAGTATATAAAGAACTCAAAAAATTAGACAATAAGATAACAAATAACCCAATCAACAAATGGGCCAAGGACCTGAACAGACACTTCTCAGAGGAGGACATACAATCAATCAACAAGTACATGAAAAAATGCTCACCATCGCTAGCATCAGAGAAATGCAAATCAAAACCACCCTAAGAAATCATCTCACTCCAGTGAGATTGGCAGCCATTATGAAGTCAAACAACAACAAGTGCTGGTGAGGATGTGGGGAAAAGGGTACACTTGTACATTGTTGGTGGGACTGCAAATTGGTGCAACCAATTTGGAAAGCAGTATGGAGATTTCCTGGAAAGCTAAGCAATCACTTTAAACTCTCTGCAAATCAGCTTCGCTGTGCAGAGAAGAGGAATGATAAAACTATCTTACAAGGGTTTAAAGATTGAGAAATGTGCCATTCTGCAGAATGTTGTACACTAGGATAAATGCCTCACTCAGCCAGGGAAGAGTTGTTAGAAGCAGCAGCTAGTAGAGGGAAAGATAGGGGACCTAATTTTCTCTGAAGCTTTGTGAATCTCTTTGTATAAAATCAAGTACAATTGGGAAAGTTATTAGGGACATAGTATTTTTTTTCCTTTAGATGGTTAAATTATTTGAAGAGATACCAATCTAGTTTTAGAAATGGAGCTGATAAAATAAGTGCAATAAATGTGAATGGAGACATTGTATGTTTTCATTTCTTAACAAGAATGAAAGAAAATCCAAAGTCATTATTCTTCACCTCTGTGCAATTGGATGGTGTTTGTAGTGTGTCCCCTTGGAAAGAAGTAAAAACAATCTTCTAATGAGCAGGAAAGAGAATTCAAGAATGTTCTATGAATGAAAGAGTTACCCTAAAATAGATCAGAAAGATGACCTCTATCTTAGGCCATGCTGATATTGTGTGTGTATTGGGTATTATTTTTCTTGTGATCAAAAAAGAACTAAGGAGTAGTTCTCCTACTTCTAAGAGGAAGGCAATAAAGAAATTGATGATATTATAAGCTCTTTTTATCATAAGGGGAAGATGACCATCTGAGTCAGTAAGTGGAAGAATATTTGGCCTAAAATCAGAAAATGACAAGTTGTTCACTGTTTGAATTACAGAAAGGATAATGAGCTTAAAGGATAATGGACATGATTCTTTTGCTTTTGCAGCTTTAATTCATACTGTGTTTTAATTTGTATGAACCTTGTTCCCAAAGTTGGTTGTGTCCAGGTGTAGACAGAAAGCCCAAAGCATGACAAGTAGAAAAAAATTGAATAATAAATGACAGAATCTTTATATGTAAATTATACCACTTATATCCTTGATGTTCAAGAAGTGAGTCAAATTGGTTTACCCATCAGAGATAACTACTAGTTTCATTATCAATAATTTATGATGTTTAGGGATGGGGATGTAGCTCAAGTGGTAGCGTGCTCGCCTGGCATGCGTGCAGCCTGGGTTCGATCCTCAGCACCACATACTGTAAGGGTCCAGCGGAGCGTCGGAGAAAGAGACCACACAAGAGACTAGCTTCATGCAATTGGCAGGAGGGAGTTTATTGAACCAGCATGCTGGGGCTCAAGGCTCGCTCAGGAAGGGACAGCAGCCCAGAGCCCAGAGCAGAGGTCAAGCAGAGCTTAAGTACACTTTTTGGAGAGGGCGGGGGGGCTTTGCATACATCAGAACAAATCATCATGAGGGGCGGGAAAATTGAACAACAACTCTGAGACAGGATTAGTACATTCATTGGTGGGAACAGTTTGGGCAGGGGTGATTGGTCACTCCTAAGCGGGGTACACATTTAAACTGTTTGGTTTTGGAGCCTAGATACTTACGTGCCAAGCTACTTGGAGCCCTTAGCTATGAAACATCCAGGGAACCAGGAGAAATATTTACTGGGCAGTTCAGGTATTGTCCTAACAGCTACAGGGATTACAGGTTCTGGGGGTAGCAGAGGAATTGTAACAATACCTTGTCTTTTACTTTTTAGCCCAGGCCTTGTAATTTAGAAGCTTTACAATGCCCAGTCTTTTACACTTTAACTCAAGCTTTTGCAGCTTAGAATCAGCTTAGAAATTTTACCTTTACAATACAAACAAAGATATTTTGTCTGCCAAGAACTAAAAAATAAATATTAAAAAATTCTCTCTCTCTCTCTCTCTCTCTC
This sequence comes from Spermophilus citellus, assembly GCF_964194105.1. Taxonomy (NCBI): domain Eukaryota; kingdom Metazoa; phylum Chordata; class Mammalia; order Rodentia; family Sciuridae; genus Spermophilus; species Spermophilus citellus. Next base: position 139,396,777 of record NC_138187.1, on the reverse strand, counting down.
TCTCTCTCTCTTTCTTAAAAAATTTATGATGTTTAATATCCTGCTCTTTTGAATATATATTAGGATCAGCATACAGAATATGATGCTTTATTTTCCATCCTTTGCTGGGCACAAGAGGCACCAATTTCAGACCATTATGTAAGTTAGCTCATCATACTAAACTTCAGGGATGATGGAAATGCTCTGTATTTGTGCTGTTTAGCATAAAAATCCCTACCCATATTTACACATAGGGTCCTTGATGTGACTGGTGAAAAGGAAGAATTGATTTTAAGACATTTAAATTTTTTTATTGATGTTTCATTAGCATACAATAAGCAGTGTAGCAACAATTTACATTTTCAATGCTCTGTGTTGCTTGGAGTAGTTCTATATTTCTGAGTAGTATCATTTTTCTTCTGCCTGAATTCTTTCTATATCAGTTTTTATAGTTTGGATCTAGTGCCATGAATTCCTTCAGCTTTTTTATATATAAAAGACTTTAAAGTTTTCTTATACACTATTTTTTTAACTGTATATAGAATTCTAAGTTGACAGTGCTTTGTTTTCTGCACTTTGAAAGAGCTTGAGAAAGAAATAACTTTCTGAGGAAAACAGAAGCCAGGGAATTTCATCATCATGAGGCTTGCCATGCAGGAATTATTAAGCAAGCTTTTTTTTTATTGGTTGTTCACAACATTACAAAGCTCTTGACATATCATATTTCATACATTAGATTGAAGTGGGTTATGAACCCCCAATTTTACCCCAAATGCAGATTGCAGAATCACGTTGGTTACACATCCACAATTTTACATAATGCCCTATTAATAATTGTTGTATTCTGCTACCTTTCCTATCCCCTACTATCCCCCCTCCCCTCCCCTCCCATCTTCTCTCTCTACCTCATCTACTGTAATTCATTTCTCTCCTTGTTTATTTTCCCATTCCCCTCACAACCTCTTATATGTAATTTTGTATAGCAATGAGGATCTCCCTTCATTTCCATGAAATTTCCCTTTTCTCTCCCTTTCCCTCCCATCTCATGTCTCTGTTTAATGTTAATCTTTTCTTCCTGCTCTTCCTCCCTGCTCTGTTCTTAGTTGCTCTCATTATATCAAAGAAGACATTTGGTATTTGTTTTTTAGAGATTGGCTAGCTTCACTAAGCATAATCTGCTCTACTGCCACCCATTTCCCTGCAAATTCCATGATTTTGTCATTTTTCAGTGCTGCGTAATATTCCATGGTGTATAAATGCCACATTTTTAAATCCATTCATCTATTGAAGGGCATCTGGGTTGGTTCCACAGTCTAGCTATTGTGAATTGTGCTGCTATGAACATCGATGTGGCAGTATCCCTGTAGCATGCAATTTTAAGGTCCTCAGGGAATAGTCCGAGAAGGGCAATAGCAGGGTCAAATGGTGGTTCCATTCCGAGCTTTCCCAGGAATCTCCAAACTGCTTTCCAAATTGGCTGCACCAATTTGCAGTCCCACCAACAATGTACAAGTGTACCCTTTTCCCCACATCCTCACCAGAACTTGTTGTTGTTTGACTTCATAGTGGCTGCCAATCTTACTGGAGTGAGATGGTATCTTAGGGTGGTTTTGATTTGCATTTCTCTGACTGCTAGAGATGGAGAGCATTTTTTCATGTACTTGTTGATTGATTGTATGTCCTCCTCTGAGAAGTGTCTGTTCAGGTCCTTGGCCCATTTGTTGATTGGGTTATTTGTTATCTTATTGTCTAATTTTTTGAGTTCTTTGTATACTCTGGATATTAGGGCTCTATCTGAAGTGTGAGGAGTAAAAATTTGTTCCCAAGATGTAGGCTCCCTATTTACCTCTCTTATTGCTTCTCTTGCTGAGAAAAAACTTTTTAGTTTAAGTAAGTCCCATTTGTTGATTCTAGTTATTAACTCTTGTGCTATGGGTGTCCTATTAAGGAATTTGGAGCCCGACCCCACAATATGTAGATCTGAGCCAACTTTTTCTTCTATCAGATGCAGAGTCTCTGATTTGATATCAAGCTCCTTGATCCATTTTGAGTTAACTTTTGTGCATGGTGAGAGAAAGGGATTCAGTTTCATTTTGTTACATATGGATTTCCAGTTTTCCCAACACCATTTGTTGAAGATGCTATCCTTCCTCCATTGCATGCTTTTAGCCCCTTTATCAAATATAAGATAGTTGTAACTTTGTGGATTAGTCTCTGTGCCCTCTATTCTATACCATTGGTCCACCTGGCTGTTTTGGTACCAGTACCATGCTGTTTTTGTCACTATTGCTCTGTAATATAGTTTGAAATCTGGTATCGCTATACGGCCTGATTCACACTTCCTGCTTAGAATTGCTTTTGCTATTCTGGGTCTTTTATTTTTCCATATGAATTTCATGATTGCTTTATCTATTTCTACAAGAAATGCCATTGGGATTTTGATTGGTATTGCATTAAACCTATAGAGAACTTTTGGTAATATCGCAATTTGATAATGTTAGTTCTGCCTATCCATGAACAGGGTATATTTTTCCATCTTGTAAGATCTTCTTCTACTTCTCTCTTTAGGGTTATGTAGTTTTCATTGTATAAGTCTTTCACCTCTTTTGTTAGGTTGATTCCCAAGTATTTTATTTTTTTTTTTTGAGGATATTGTGAATGGAGTGTTTTTCCTCATTTCCATTTCAGAAGTTTTGTCGCTGATATACAGAAATGCCTTTGATTTCTGTGTGTTGATTTTATATCCTGCCACTTTGCTGAATTCATTTATTAGTTCTAGTAGTTTCTTCGTAGACCCTTTCAGGTCTTCTAGGTACAGAATCATGTCATCCGTGAATAGTGATAATTTAAGTTCTTCTTTTCCTATTTTTATGCCTTTAATTTCTTTTGTCTGTCTAATTGCTCTGGCTAGTATTTCAAGAACTAAATTAAATAGAAGTTGTGAGAGAGGGCATCCCTGTCTTGTTCCAGATTTTAGAGGGAATGCCTTCAACTTTTCTCCATTCAGAATGATGCTAGCCTGAGGCTTAGCATAGATAGCTTTTACAATGTCAAGGTAAGTTCCTGTTATCCCTAGTTTTTCTAATGTTTTGAACATAAAGGGATGCTGTACTTTGTCAAATGCTTTCTCTGCGTCTATCGAGATGATCATATGGTTCTTATCTTTAAGTCTATTGATGTGGTGAATAACATTTATTGATTTCTGTATATTGAACCATCCTTGTATCCCAGGGATGAATCCTACTTGATCATGGTGCACAATTTTTTTGATGTGTTTTTGTATTCGATTTGCCAGAATTTTATTGAGGATTTTTGCATCTAGGTTCATTAGAGATATTGGTCTGTAGTTTTCTTTCTTTGAGGTGTCTTTGTCTGGTTTCGGAATCAGGGTGATGTTGGCCTCATAGAATGAATTTGGAAGAGCTCCCTCTTTTTCTATTTCCTGAAATAACTTGAAAAGTATTGGTATTAATTCTTCTTTAAAGGTTTTGTAAAACTCCGCTGTATACCCATCCAGTCCTGGGCTTTTCTTGGTTGGTAGTCTTTTGATGGCTTCTTCAATTTCATCCATTGATATTGGTCTGTTCAAATTGTGTGTATCCTCCTGACTCAGTCTGGGCAAATCATATGACTTAAGAAATTTATCGATGTCTTCACTATCTTCTATTTTATTGGAATATAGGTTTTCAAAATAATTTCTAATTGTCTTCTGTATTTCTGTGGCATCTGTTGTGATATTGCCTTTTTCATCCCGTATGTTAGTAATTTGAGTTCTCTCTCTTCTTCTCTTCGTTAGCATGGCTAAAGGTCTGTCAATCTTATTTAGTTTTTTGAAGAACCAACTTTTAGTTTTGTTAATTTTTTCAATAGTTTCTTTTGTTTCAATTTCATTGATTTCCGCTCTGATTTCTATTATTTCTTGCCTTCTGCTACATTTGCTGTTGTTTTGCTCTTCCTTTTCTAGGGCTTTGAGATGAAGTGTAAGCTCATTTATTTGTTGTTTTTTTCTTTTTTTGAGGAATGACCTCTAGGCGATGAGTTTCCCTCTTAAAACTGCTTTCATTGTGTCCCATAGATTCCGATATGTTGTGTCTGTATTTTTATTTATCTCTAAGAATTTTTTATTTCCTCCTTTATGTCTTCTGTAACCCATTGATCATTCAGTAACATATTGTTAATTTTCCATGTGATGTAGGATTTTTCCTTCCTTCTTTTATCATTGATATCCAGTTTCATTCCATCATGATCAGATAAAATGCATGGTATTATCTCCACCCCTTTATATTTACTGAGGGTTGCCCTATGGCATAATATATGGTCTATTTTTGAGAAGGATCCATGTGCTGCTGAGAAAAAAGTATATCCACTAGATGATGGTTGATATATTCTATATATGTCAGTTAAGTCTAGGTTATTGATTGTGGTATTGAGTTCTATAGTTTCTTTATTCAACTTTTGTTTGGAGGATCTGTCCAATGGTGAGAGAGGTGTGTTGAAGTCACCCATAATTATTGTGTTGTCGTCTATTTGATTCTTGAACTTGAGGAGAATTTGTTTTATGAATGTCACAGCACCATTATTTGGTGTATAAATATTGATAATTGTTATGTCTTGTTGTTGAATGGTTCCTTTTAACAGTATATAATGTCCTTCCTTATCCCTTTTGATTAACTTAGTCTTGAAGTCGATTTTTTTCGATATGAGGATGGCCACCCCTGCTTGCTTATGAGGACCGTGTGCGTGGTATATTTTTTCCCATCCTTTCACCTTCAGCCTGTGTATGTCTTTTCCAATCAGATATGTCTCCTGGAGGCAGCATATTGTTGGATTTGTTTTTTTAATCCATGATACCAGCCTATGTCACTTTATTGGAGAGTTTAAGCCATTAACATTTAGAGTTACTATTAATATATGGTTTGTACTTCCAGCCATGTTTGATTATTTATCCTTTTTTAAAAAAAAATTAGTTTGTTTCTCCATGATTATCTTTCCCCTCACCCTCTGTCTTTACCAAGGCACTTCCCACTGATGGTTTTGGTTATTGTTTTTCATTTCTTCCTCGTGTAGTGTTTTGCTCAAAATGCTTTGCAATGCTGGTTTTCTGGCTGCAAATTCTTTTAACTTTTGTTTATCATGAAAGATTTTTATTTCGTTGTCATACCTGAAGCTTAATTTTGCTGGATACAGAATTCTTGGTTGGCATCCATTGTCTTTCAGTGTTTGAAATACATTGTTCCATGACCTTCTTGCTTTCAGCGTCTATGATGAAAAATCCGTTGTTAACCTTATTGGTTTACCCCTGAATGTATCTGCCTCCTTTCTCTTGTAGCTTTTAATATTGTCTCTTTGTTCTGTATATTGGATATCTTCATAACAATGTGTCTTGGCATTGGTCTACTGTGATTTTGTGTGCTCGGTGTCCTGTATGCATCTTCAATTTGTATATCTGTTTCCTTTTTTATTTCTGGAAAGTTTTCTGTAATTATTTCATTCAGCAGGTTACTCATTCCCTTGGTTTGAATCTGTGTACCTTCTTCTATCCCGATGACTCATAAGTTTGGTTTCTTTATGTTACCCCATAACTCTTGGATGTTTTTCTCGTGATTTTTTACCAGCGTTTCTGAGTTGGCTAGACTCTTTTCAAGATGATATATTTTGTCTTCATTATCTGATGTTCTGGCTTCTACTTGCTCCACTCTGTTAGTGATACTTTCAATTGAGTTTTTAATTTGGTTTATCGTTTCCTTCATTTCCAGAATTATTGTTTGATTATTTTTTATAATCTCTATCTCCTGATAAAGATGCTTAACTTCTTCTTTTATCCGTTTATGTAATTCATTCTCAATGTGTTCTTTCCCTGCTTGAATTTGCTGTCTCGTATCCTCTTTAAGGTTCCATTCCATCTGTCTAAGGTGTTCCTTGAGTTCTTTATATGACCATTTTTCTGATGACTCTAGGTCCTCCTAAATATTTAGGCTGTCCTGCATTGTTTGTACTCCTTTTCTTCCTTGCTTTTTTATGCTGCTCATGTTATTTCTTGTTCTGTTTGACTGCTGAGTTAGTGTTTACTCCTATAGATTTATTTGATGCTTGGGAGGAAAGGTATTAGAAGGGAAGGGAAGAAGTCGCTAAAGAGAATGAGAGTAAGCAGGTAGAATTCAAGGAAGGGGGAATAAGAAAATTGAAAAGAAATGAAAAGACAAAAGAAGAAAAAAAATAGAAAACAAAAAAAAATAAAAAAATAATAATAATAAAAAAATAAAAATTAAAATTAAAAGGAAAAAAATTGAAAAAAAAATTGAAAAAAATTTTAAAAACAACAAGAAAGAAAAATGAAAATGAAAGAAAAAACCCAAATAAAAAAAAGAGAAAAAAAAACAAAAAAAACTAATAAATGCAGTCTTAGAGTTTGATTAACTTCTCTTCCAGTAGGTGGTGCTGTGCCCACCAGGCCAAGTTTCTCCTGTCAATACGAGGGAACCAATCACTGTGCAGCAGCTCCTCCGCCCAGACTGGGTGAGTCTTCAATCCTGAGTTATTAGGGCCTCCTCTTGTGTCTAGTCACTTCCCCACTTTTCCTCTAGCCAGGCCCCTCTCACGGGTGCCGCTCACCACAATACTGGCTACACGCCAGGTCTGCTGCTCCCAGGAGCCCTGTTTTCATGAATGACTGGGCACACTCTCCCTGTTTGCCATTCCCTCAGACCCTAAGTTTGTAGAGCTTGGGGCTGAGAATCCTCAGCCAATGTTACTTGCCCTCCGGTAGCCACGCCCCCAGTAGCTGGTGCAAGAGACCTCAGTTGTCAGCACTGGTGGGATCGGTAGCCGGGAGTTCCGCGCCGCGGGTCCCGTGCTACGTCTGATTCCCTCAGTCTGGGTATCTCGCTCATGGGAGAGCTGGGTGGGGCCCTTAAGGGAGAGCTGGGAGGGGCCCTTAAGGTTTCCCTGATGTGTGGAGAGGGAAGGCTAGGGAATTACACACCTGTAGCCACAGGTTTCAATGAAGTTATCTCCTCCACCGCAGTCTGGTGACGTCAGTTCTCTACCATGGTGGTATCTCTTGCGAATGGCGACAATTCGTTTCCCTGTGCCGGGTGACCAATGCAACAGGTGGGTCCTTACTGTCTCTCCCAAGCCCTGTTTCAAACCTGTGGCCACTACCTATGAAGGCTTAGTTGGCATTTACCTCCTTAGGATCAGAAGGGCTGACCAGTTGTTTCAGCCGGATGGATTAGTGCTGAGTCACAGCTGTTTGTCTGCGGGAAGCAGGCGATCGGGAGCTTGAATTCAGCCGATCCGGGCTCAGTGTGTGTTCCGAGAGGCCCAGACTGTTCGCCCCAGATCCACTTCAGCTCAGCATTGCCTAGTGATCCTGAGCAAACAGAATTTAGATTGTTTACGACTCCCTATGCCCGCACAGCTGAAGAGGTCAGAGACTTGATCTCTCCGTGCCCGCTGCCATGTTGGAATCCTCTCTGCTCTAAGCAAGCTTTTTGTAGTTTAAACAAAAGACTGCTAATTATTAGCTTAAAAAATATAAAGTACAAAGCTGGATGGTATATTTATTATATTTATTATTTAATGCGTAGCCATGTTCATAACCCTCCAGTAATGTAATGGTGTTGTGTAGAGCAAATTTTATCTCTAACATAAATTTTGAAAGTCAAAACTGTTGAGAGCAACCATCACTAAAATAAATGTTAAAGTACACAAAGAGATGTAACTTCTGACATCAAAACCATACAATGTGTTCGTGGGGGTGGGGACAAAAATATAGGGCTCTTGCATGTGATTAAAGTGAAGTTCTTATAAGCTTAAAATAGCCTGTGTAAGTATGTTTTATATAATCATTGTGTTACCCACAAAGTAAAACCCTACAATAGTTTCAAAAACCTGGAAGGAAAGAACTCAAAACATGCTACTCTCATCAAACTACAAAAGAGGACACCAAGAGAAGAAGGCAAAAACAAATGATCTACAAAACAACCAGAAAACAAAGTTAGGATGGTAGCAGAAAGTTCTCACCAATTAATAGTTACCTTGAATGTAAAAGGGTTAAATTCTACAATCAAAAACATAGAGTGGCTTAATGGATAAGAAAAGGGACACAACTGTATGCCTTATACAAGACACTTCGCATTTAAGAGTACATATAGATTGAAAGTAAAGGAATGAAAATAGGTATTCCATACCAATGAAAACCAAAGGAGACAGGGAGTATACATATCATATAAAATAGACTGTCAAAAAGATGAAGAACATTACTTATGATTAACGGTCAATTCATCAAGAGGATATAACAATTGTAAGCATACACTCATCTAAGATCCGAGTACCTAAGTATATAATGCAATTATTGAATGACCAGAATGTAAAGATAAACTGTAAGAATGTAATAGTAGAGAATATCAAGATCCCTCTCTCAATAATGAATGTGTTATCTGGACAGAAAACAAATAAGGAAAAATTGGACTTGAATTCCATTGCAGCTCAAATAGGTCTGACTGCCACATGCCAAAAATTATATCCAAAGCAACAGAATTCACTTTATTCTCAAGTACATTCAAAACATTCTCTAGGATAGATCATGTTTTAGGTCACAAAACAAATATTAAGAGGATTTAAAACATAACAATTATCTTTTAAAAAGAAAATGGCATGAAGGACATCAATAACATGGAAAATTCACAAATATGTGGAAATACAACATTCTCAGAAACAATCATGAGTTAGAAAAATTTAAAAAAAAATACCTTGAGACAAATAAAAACGGAAAGATAACATGCCAAAACTTATGTGGTATAGCAAAAGTGGTTCTAAGAGGGAAAATGATGGCAAAATATGCTTGTATTTTTTTAAAGAGCTCAAAATCTCATGTTGCACCTCAAGAAACTAGGGGAAAAAAGACAGAGTCCAAACTTAGTATAAGGAATGAAACAAATGCAGAGAAAGCATTTGATAAAATACAGCATTGCTTTATGTTCAAAACACTAGAAAAACTAGGGATATCAGTAACATACCTCACCATTGTAAAGGCTATCTATGCTAAGCTCCAAGCCAACATCATGCTAATGGAGAAAAATTGAAAGCATTCCCTCTAAAAACTGGAACAAGACAGGAATGCTCTCTGTCACAACTTCTACTTAACTTATTTCTTGAAACTCTAACCAGAGCAATCAGACAGATAAAAGAAGTTAAAGGGATAGATAGGAAAAAAAGAACTCAAATTATGACTATTTGCAGACAATATGATTCTATAACTAGAAGACCCAAAACATTCCACAAGAAATCTCCTAGAACTAATAAATGAATTCATTAAAGTAGCTGGGTATAAAATCAACACCCATAAATCAAAGGCATTTCTGTACATCAGTGACAAATCCTCTGAAACAGAAACTAGGAAAAACACCCATTTGAAATATCCTGAATAAAATAAAATACTTGGGAATATACTTAACAAAAGAGGTGAAAGACTTTTACAATGAAAACTACAGCATGCTAAAGAAAGAAATTAAAGAAGACTTTAGAGGATGGAAAGATCTACCTTGTTCTTGCATAGGCAGAATTAATATTGTCAAAATAATCAAACTATCAAAAGCACTACATAGATTCAATGAAAATCCCAATCAAAATCCCAATGACATTCCTCATAGAAACAGAAAAAGCAATCATGAAATCCATCTGGAAAAATAAGAGACCCAGAATGGCCAAAGCAATCCTTAGCAAGAAAAGTGAAGCTGGTGGCATTACTATCCCAGTCCTTAAACTGTACTACAGAGCAATAGTAACAAAAACAGCATGGTATTGGCATCAAAATCGACCTGTAAACCAATGGTGCAGAATAGAAGACACAGAGAATAACCCATACAATTACAGTTAATTTTTATTAGACAAAGGCACCAAAAAAGTACATTGGAGAAAAGATAGCCTCTTCAACAAATGGTGTGGGGAAAACTGGAAATCCATATGCAACAAAATTAAATTAAACCTCTATCTCTCACCATGAACAAAACTCAACTCAAAGTGGATCAAGGACCTAGGAATAATCCAGAGACTTTGTGCCTAATGGAAGAAAAAGTAGGTCCAAATCTCCATGATGTCGGATTAGGTGCCAACTTCTTTAATAAAACTCCTATAGCACGAGAATTAATATCTAGAATCAATAAATGAGATGGATTCAAACTAAAGAGCTTCTTCCCAGAATAAGAACCAATCGGTGAGGTGAATAGAGAGCCTACAGAATGGGAGCAAATCTTTATCAGAAGCACATCAGAAAGAGCACTAATCTCTAGGATATATAAAGCACTCAAAAACCTTAACAGTGAAAAACAAGTAACCCAGCCAATAAATGGGGCAAGGAACTGAACAGACACTTCTCAGAACAAGATATACAATCCATCAACAAACATATGAGAAAATGTTCAACATCCCTAGCAATTAGAGAAATGCAAATCAAAAGTACTCTAAGATTTCATCTCACTCCAGTCAGAATGGCAGCTATTAAGAATACAAACAACAGTAAATGTTGGGGAGGATATGGGGAGAGAGGCACACTCATACATTGCTGATGGGACTGCAAATTGGTGCAGACAATATGGAAAGCAGTATGGAGAATACTTGTAAAACTGGGAATGGAACCACCATTTGACCCAGCTATCCCTCTCCTCAGTCTATACCCAAAGAACTTAAATACAGCATACTACAGGGACACAGCCATATCAATGTTTATAGCTGCACAATTCATAACCAACCCAGATGCCCTTCAATAGATGAATGAATAAAAGAAAATGTGACATATATACACAATGGAATATAACTCAGCAATAAAAGAGAATAAATGCATGGCATTTTCAGGTAAATGGATGGAGTTAGAGAATCTAATGCTAAGTGAAGCAAGGCAATCCCAGAAAACCAAAGGCAGGATGTTTTCTTTGATATGAGGATGCTGACTCATAATGGCGATAGGGTGGGACATGGGAGGAATGGAGGACCTTTAGATAGGGCAAAGAAGAGAGAGGCGAAAGGAGGGGGCAAGGAGGTAGGAATGATGGTGGAATGAGCTAGACATCATTATCCTAAGTATGTGTATAAAGATACAAATGGTGTAAAAACACTTTGTGTACAGTGACTTGAAAAATTGTACTCTATGTGCAATATGAAATGAGTTGCATTCTGTCATCTGTATAACAAATTAGAATAAATAAATAATTTAATTTAAAAAGTATGGAATAAATGACAATAGATATGGAAAACAATAGAAAATATTATAAAAGATAAACAATTAACAAATGCTTAACTAGGAAATGAAACAAAGAGAGAAGACTCAAATATATAAAGTCAGATATGAAAAGGGGGCATTACAACTGACTACAGAGAAATATAAAAGGTTATAAGAGGTCATAAGTACAATTATATATCCAACAGTTTGGATAACCTAAGCCATGGGTGTATCCCAAACACACGAAACCTACGAATACTGAATCATTAAGTAAAATCACTAAGGGAAATCTGAATAGATCAGAAGTGACTAGGAGATGGAATCAATAATTTAAAAGTATCCCACTAAAAAAAATTCTGATGGATTCACAGCTGAATTTTACTAAGTGTCTAAAGAAGAACACTAATTCTTCTCAAACTCCAAGCAATTGAAGAAAAGGAGAATTTAAAAACTCATTTTCCAAGGCCAGCATGACCTTGATACCAAAACCATACAGAAACTGTAAGATCATATCCCAGAATCACTGATGAATATATATACATATATGTAATCAGTGAAATACTACCAAACTGAATTCAACAACACATTAAAAAATTATTCACCATCATCATGTATGATTAATCATAAGATACAAGGATGGTATAATACATGCAAAACAAGAATGCAATATATCACATTAATCAAATAAAGGCCAAAATATCACATTATCATCTTAATAGAGGCAAAGTTTTTGACAAAATTCATTATTCTTTCATAATAAAATATTTTAATACATTAGGTATAGAAGGAATTTATGGGACAAACCTACAGCTAGCACCATGCTAAATGATGAAAAGTTGAAAACTTTTTCTCTAATATCAGTGACAAAAAAAAGCACATTTATTTGCACCATTTGTTTTCTACATAGTGCTGGAGGGTCTTGATGGAGCAAGAAAGAAATAAAAGGCATCCCAATTGGAAAGGAAGAAGTGAAATTATCTCTTGCTGGCGTTATCTATTATAAAGAAAACCCTAAAAACTCTGCCTAGAATTTGTTAGAAATGATAAATTCTGTTAAGTTTCAGAATGTAAAATCAACACAGGAAAATCAGGAATTCTATATAATAGGAATGAGTTGTCTGGGAAAAAAAATGTTAAACAGGGCTGGGGATGTGGCTCAAGCGGTAGCGCGCTCGCCTGGCATGCGTGCGGCCCGGGTTCGATCCTCAGCACCACATACAAACAAAGATGTTGTGTCTGCCGATAACTAAAAATAAATATTAAAAATTCTCTCTCTCTCTCTCTCCTCTCTCTCACCTCTCTCTCTCTCCTCTCTCTCTAAAAAAAAAAAAATGTTAAACAAGCAATCCCATTTGTAACAGTAAAAAAAATATCATATCAAATTAAATCATATAAATTTAATCAAAAAGTAAAAAAATAACATGAAACCGTAAAACACTGATGTACAAGATTGATGAAAACATGAATAAATGGAAATTTATCACATGCTCATAAATTAGAAAAATTAATATTGTTAAAATGTTCAAACTATTCAAACCAATCTACTGATTTAATACTACATGTATTAACATTCTACAGGAAATTTTCACAGAAATACAAAAAGAATCTTAACATTTTTATGAGGTCATAAAAATATTCCAAATAGCCAAAGTATTCTTGAACAAAAAGAACAAAGTTAGAAGCTTCATATTCCTTGATCTTAAAATATGCTACATAAAATTTTTAAATCAAACATCATGGTACTTGCATAAAACCAAACATACAGACTAATAAAAATGGGGAGAAAGACCAGAAATAAACTAACTTTTATGGTCCATTGATTTTTGACAAAGGTTTTGAGAACACAATGGGCAAAATCAGTCTCAATAAATCATGCTGGGAAAACTGGATATTCACATTCAGAAGAATGAATTGGGATCCTTGCAAGATATACAATAATTAACATAAAATGTATCAAGACTTAAATATGTCATCTGTAACTATAAAATTGCTTGAAGAAAATATAGGAGAAAAAGATTCAAAACATTAGTCTATGCAATATTTTTCTGGTTATGACCTCTGAATCCTAGACAATGAGAATGAAGGTAGACATATGGGAGTCTACCAAACAAAAAATCTACACAGCAAAGAAAACAATTAATGGAGTTGAATAGACAACATGAAAATGGAAGAAAATGTTTGCCACCCAAATTTGAAAAAGAGTTAGCATCCAAAATACATATTTTGTCAGTTTTCCAGTGGTTTTTAGTTGTTCCAAGTAGAATGGTGAACCTAGTCCCTATATTGTATGGTGGCAAGAAGTAAAAAACTGGATTTTTCATTAAATTTTATTTTAATTAATTTATATTTAAATAGTAACAAGTGGTTTGGCACTGCCATTATGGACACTAATTCAGAAGTGAGAGCTACCAATTGCCTATCTCAAACTAATAGAAAAAAAAATTTCTATGTAGTGATTAGTTTCAGGAGGCACCAGAGGCATAGAATATTTTACTTCAAAATATGTCTTTAGGACTTTTCTTTATAAAGAGTCTTAATGTATTGAAAATTTCATAGTATGTTTAATTATTACCTATTACTTTTAGTAACTATGCTGTAATTTGAGAAGATCAGGAGATTTTTATATGCAACGTATAAGTTGGAAAGACCTCCTAAGACTATAAACTTGGACAAAAATAGGTATGAAATTAAATATTTGTATTAAAGAATTGACAAATAGAAAAGACATATAAATAAGAAATATAATATGCATTTTAATTATATGATAAATTCTATGATACTTTTAATTTTTATATTGTTTGGCTGAATGCTGAATTATTTCTTCATATGACCCAATTTTACAATTTTTTTCAATGTAGATAAACTAGAAAAATTATCCAGACTTTCCTCTAGTGTGTTTCATTAAAATTTTGTTACTTTTTATTGAAATATTGTAAAAATCACTACAGGTTCACCACTCATGATTTACAATGTCAATAAATTTTTAGAATTGTTAACAAATTTTAGAAAAAATCTGGCAAGTGTCCTTGATATAATGGATAGCAAAATTTTAGGGCTTTGAAAGAGTTCTTGTGATATGGTTAATATCAAATTCCCTCTGAATTGAGACATTTAAACTAGTTTGTTGTCAATGTTCTCATTTTGAAGACATGAGTTTATGGTAACTTCATTGATATCAATATGTTATTCATGACAGGAATAAACTTCCATTCTTACTAGGAATCAATGAAAATGAATGATCCTCTTAAAATCCTCTTAAAATTTTAAAATTCAACGAGATTTAAAAAATCATATTTATCCTTCAATACCCATAAATATCTTGTGCCAGGCAATCTGGAATATTCATATATTCTACATCTTTAGACCTTATTTACATCTATGTGTCATAACATCAACTGATTTGGCTCAGGTATAGTAGAAGTATTCCTAGAAGTTGTTCCTACACTTGAATGGCCATTTCCAAAATATATACAATCGTGACGGCTTAAACTAACACCATCCTGTGCTTGGCTTCTTAGTTGCATCCTTCAAATGCCTCCCTAAAGTCAGCAGATTTAGCTGAAGTATAAGAAAGAGGAAATGGGAGTAGAACAAGGCAGAAACATACTCTCTTGCAATTCAAACGTCTTTTCAATTTTATTTAAAAAGCCTAATACTATGTATAAACACTCCGAAAGTCCCTCTCAGGACCTTGATAGTGTCCTTTCAAATAAGGAATACTGAAGATTAAATTTTACTAGCTTCAGAGAAAACCAAGCTCTAACTATAATTATCAGTTTTCCTCTTTTCTTCACATTGTGATTCTGTATAATTTTTGTGTTAAGAATTTATTAAATAATCTGCTTTATTCATATTCATTACTCTTATTCCTTTTCCTCCATCCTTTGAGTACATGTCACATTTATTTTCATAGTTAGAATTATCAAAGATACCTTATTGTCTACAAAATTAGTTTTTTAATGTGAAATTAAAACCTATTGTTTTTCAAAGCCTCTCTTACTTTTTTCACGACTTCCTTGTGCAAAACCAATGCTCCAGTGTTGGTCTTCGCTTTCATTATAGAATAGTCTCTGTTTCCTACACTTCAGGTGTCTGCTCAGGTTTGTTCTTTTAAATTACTGTGTAATACGCAAATATTCTTGAGACTATCCTCAGACAAAGCCCAGTGTTAGTTCTCCTTCTTCAAAACTCCTGTGTTTTTCTTACCATAACAGTCCTTTCTTGCTTAGTTCCATTTTTTAAAATATGGAGTGCTCCTCTAATACAAATTTTATTTATAAATCTTATACATTTTGCTAAATTTCATGTTATATGTATGAATTCTACACATTTGCTTAGAATGTACCAACATGAACATTGACAATAAATTGGGTATTCTGGGGCCTAATTTTAGTATTAATAGTTAACTGCTATCTGCTCTTCTTAAGGGTAATCTAATACTATATAATAAATTTTATTGTTAAATAATATGTTGCTAATTTTCATGTGTTCTTCTAAATATCTTTATAATAATTCTTTTTTAAAGAACTGAAGCATAAATTCTAAACCAAACCACTCAACTAGTACCTTAGGAATCAGTCTTTGAAAAAAAAAAAATAAAACCTCTAAAAATTAATACAACTAAAAGATATGAAAAAGAATGACCATGAGATACTTTTGACTAAGAAAATTTGACCACTAAACAGGAAGATAAACTACTAGGACAGGAATAATACCTTCTGTGGTTATCTCCAAAAATGTTAGGAATTCTAGTGTTAAACCTTGACCAAGGTAAGCATGAGATGGAGTAGCTAGTGATTTATAATTTACTACATAAAGTTCAAAACTCCACTGGAGATACCCTTTAGAAGCTTATCTAAATTATCTAAGAATATATAGATTTATAGTATAGTTAGTTACACAGTCAAGTTTTAAGAATGTAATTAGAGGGATATATACTGCAAAACCAATGCTAAATTTAATAAGATCCTTATATACAAGAAAAACATTAGAACCCTATGTGATTTAATAAAAATGGAAAAAATTAATATGTAATATTATTTTTAAAAATCTCATGCTACATAAGAAAATAATTAAAAATATATATACATAACCCACATTTTAAAAATTAAAAATCATTACTGAACAGATGAAAGAAGACCTAAATACATAAAGAGACATACCGTGTTCATGAAAGGGAAGAATTAATATTTTAATAATATGAATCTCCCAGCTATAAACATATTCCCCTCAGTCTCAATCAAATCCCAGCAGAATTTTTATAGAAATCAACAAGGTGATATCAAAAGTAAAATAAAATGGAAAATAGCTAGACAAGGCAAAAGTATTTTTAAAAATAATGTACTTATTTATTATTGTTTCTGTAAAAGAATTGTATTAACATGTAAGTTCAAACGACACTAAGTTTTTAATCCTAAAATTCCAAATATTAAAAATATGCCATGTATATACTGACTTAAAATTAAGATGGTGTAAGAGGTGCATCTCTTTCTGAATGGTTCAGGGAAGAATCAATTTTCCTATCATTTCCAGTTTCCAATAGCTTTCTCCTCTGTTTGGTTTATGTACCCTTCTTCCATTTTCAAAGTCAAAACATTGAATTTCTATCTTACCCTTTTCCACAGTAACGTAACTCCTCTTTCTCTCCCTCCTTCTCTTTTCTTTTCACAAATTATCTTGAATTCACCCAGATGATCCAGAATATTCTCCACATTTCAAGATCAAAATAATATCTCTAAAGTTCCTTTTACCATTTAAATTAATATATCATAGTGGGAGATTAACATATCCTTTCTAATAAAATAAACAGACACAAATATACTAAAAATACATATGATTTACAGAGACAACACAAACAATATATTAATATAGGTAGCATACAAACCATATAATGGGCCATAAAGAGAAACTCATCAAATTTGAAAATACTGTAATTATTTACAGAATGTTTTCTGATCCAACAAAATTAAATAAATCAATTTAAAAGATAACTAGAAATCCTACTTTCCCAGAATTTGACAATTCAGGGGAAATTTTAGAAGAGATAGAGAGGGAGGGGAACTCTAGTTTTTGTTATGTGAAGAGTTGGATGATATTGACTTCAGTTACCTAATTTATAATTTATATTATATATTATATAATATAATTAATATAATATGCAATATAGGAGTTCAGTACTGGAACAATTAGATATCCAAGTTTTTAAAATGTATCTGGAGTCCTCATTACACTCCCCACAAAAGTCAATAGCAGCTATGCTGAAGAAATGTGAAACAAAAAATAATTCTTTTAGAAAAAAAAAACATTGTGTTCTGGGGGTAGTAAGGAAGGACACAAAATGCACTGTTAAAAAAAAATCTACCCTATTTTTAAATTAACAAGTTTCATTTATTAAAAGACATATAGTATTGAGAAAAATGACAACCTAAGGATTGGGTAAAGATTTACACTACATATGTTCGAGATTGTTCTCATAGCTAGAATATGTAAAGAATTCCTACAATGCAACAAGAAAAAAAGAGACAACCAAAATAACCAAAAACCAAAAAACACCAAAGTCTTGAGTAGAAACCTATATGAAAACTATTCAATTTCATTAGTCATCAGGAAAATTCATGTTAAAACCATAGAGAATTGTTGCTTTATGGTCACTAAAAAGGCTAAAATTACAAAGATTGGTATAACCAGTTTGGAAAACTGTCTGATATTACCTACCACACCTAAACATAAGTTGTGGCCTAATGGGCCACTCCTAACTACATACTCCCTAGAAATGTGGACACAAATTTGCCCAAACACATATAATTTGATGTTCATAGCAACACTATTTCTGTTAGCTCCAAACTAGAATCTACTCACAGACCCAATAACAAACACACTAATAAATTAAAAATGGTGAATATTTCAAACAATGGATATTATATAGAATTAAGAATTAACAATCTGCAACTAAATCCAACAATGTAGTTGACTATCACAAACATTGTGAAAGACTAAACACAAGAGCAAATAGCTTCTTTTCCATTTTTTTTACATAAAAGTACAAAAAACAGGTAAATATATCCCATGTTCTTAGAGATCCTGATAGTGTTCACCCCATATGGAGGGCCAGCAAGACAGAGGTCAAGGGGCACTTAATGAAAGACAGTATTGAAGTTTTAGGGAGATGGTGAAATTCACTGATTTGGCCTTGATGGTGGTTGTGTGTCTTCACAGTAATATTCAGCAAATCATTTGCTCTTATTCTCTTTATGCATATTATACATCACTATCAAGTTTTTTTTTTAAATTTCAATTTTTCTTGAATGATTAAACTCATTTATGTCAGAATGAACCAGTTGCTTCACACATGCATATTAAAAAGTCTTTAAAGACTGATTTCACAAATTGCTGGAAAAGCAAGCCCCCCTTATCAGACAGGACTATGCTGTTTGCTTATGTTGTCTGGGAGTTGATTGAGAAACCACTGCCTCAACTGAAGTTCTATAAATGGTTTTATAGACATTTCATTACTTCCTGTTCCGTGGTTTACATGCAATAGAACTGAACAGAGTTGGATTACTGGAGAGTTTATGAAATCCCAGTGGGTGATAGCCCCCTGCTGCTTTTACATTCCAGGAGACCTGAGCTTATTCCAATAGAGAACATGCCTTCATTTACCAGAACAAATCAAAGAGAGGTCACAGCATTAGCATTCAGTGGGAGTGCAGTAAGAATCTGGATCAAGTTCTGGCACTGCTAGGATTAGTAGGATTGTTTGTTTTTTTCTCCTCATTTGCTTTGCAAAAGTTTCTGATGGGTGGAGCATCCAGTAACCCCTATTTCCCAAGCTCTTTCAACTTCCTTTAGAAGCAAGTACTTTCCTGTCCTGATTGCGATTTTTAGCAGAGGTGAACTGGACCCTGTGAGCACTCTCAGCTAATAAATGTGCCCTTAAAAGATTCAAAACATGAGATTGCCTGCAAAGATTATTTGGTTGATATTATGGACTGTTTGTACAGCAGAAGGTAAGATGAAAACTAAAAAGCTTTTTCCTTATAAGTGTATTAGGAAACATTTGCTGATGTTGTTTTTCACATAACTAAAATTTAGTCTAGAAAATGTGATTTAATTAGTAGTTTGTAGCTCAGTGTTTGGCTTTTGACATTTTATATGTTAAAAATGGAATTACCTGTGCTGGGGCTGTAGCTCAGTGGTAAAGTGCTTGCCTCGCATGTATGTGGAACTGGGTTCAATCCTCAGCACCACATAAAAAGAAATAAAGATACTGTGTGTTCATCTACAACTAAATAAATATTTTAAAAAATGTAATTACCTTATTCAAATGGCATACCTGACTATTCATAATTTTATTTAATGTATAATTTAAGAAACTATTTCAATCTGGTATGATCATTTTCCATGCAATTAACATAAGATACAATCTACTCTTTTTGTTTAGAAGTTTCATCAGTATGCTTTATGTGAAAGTAGTAAGAGATATGTGCATATACATAATCAAAGAAAGCCTTCAATCATATAATGATTTGATTTATTTCAAATGTGATTTTAACTCTTCCTAAAAAATAATAATTTAAAAATGATATTGCCACGGCCTTAAAAGTCTTGTAAAAAAAAATTACTTGTATTATTAGAATGATAAGACCATATCAGTTTGAAACACAATTGAATATACAATATTTGTAACATTTAACTTTTTCATTTGGTTTCTTTTTTCCTATGGTTATCTATAAGGTATATTCCCTGTGAGCACTCTTTTAGATTAGTAAATGTGAGCACTAGGATTTTTTTCTAATATTAGCAAAACAAATTATGAATTTATAATTAATTCTTTTAAAAATTATTTTTAGTTGTAGATGGAAACAATATCTTTATTCATTTATTTTTATGTGGTGATGAGAATCGAACCCAGTGCCTCATCCGTGCAAGGCAAGTGCTTTACCACTGAGGCCCAGCCCCAGCCCCAGCCCCTATAATTAAATTTAATTCTACCTATAATTACCAATAGATTAAAATTTTTATCCTCAGGGAAGTTTGCTTTCCTAATTCATGATAGGTAACTAGATATATGATAGGTATCTGAGCAACATTATAGTGTCAATTGAATAGTATATCATTCATAATTTTCCCAAACTTTTTACTTATTGAAAACATTTTGATTGAGTGCCTACAATATAGTATCTAGCCCCTGAAGAGTATTAGCAAATAAAGAGTATTAGCAAATGTTACAGAACTTTTCTCTTTGGAGGTTTTCCAATCTAGAAAATAAATTCAGATTTTTTTTCAGTTATGTTTTTTAGGAATTTTTTAAAAAATCATTTAAAATTTATTTAAAGTTATTTAATAAGTTATTTCAGTTATGTTCTTTAGGAATTTTTTTAAAAAGTTAATATGTTTTCAAATATTGTATCCTTTTTTTAAGTTATATATTCTAATATGTTATTGCTTAATAGCTCATAAACCTTATATCCAGCCACTTTTTTCCCCCCTCAGTACTGGGGATTAAACTCAAGGCCTTTCATGCAGTGCAAAGAAAGTACTCTACCAGAGTTACATCCCTACCCATATCTAGTGATTAAAAAAAAAAAAACTTTATGCATTTATGTGCTTATTTATTTATTTACTTATTTTATGTTTTTATTAGTGCATTCATTGTGGTATATTCATACAAGTTAAGTACATAGTATAATTTGGCTACTTTTAGAACCATGCAGATATCAGTTTCTTGCACATATAAATACAATAATTGGAAGTTGAAAATAAAGTATTATTGCATTTGCAAAAAAGTTCTAAAAGAATGTGAATATTACCAATCGTAGCAAAATTTCTTTTCCCTTAAGTAAATGTTTTTGTCTTTTCTTATTTTATGGGAATGCTTTTAATATTTTACATTACATACTGTTTGCTGAAGTTTTATGTAGATATCATTTACGATGTAAGGAAGATTTATTTTTTTTTTTACTAATTTTTCATTAAGGCCAAGTTAAATTGAGTTGTTTAAATGATTACAAAGTGGAATTTGAAATATTATTAAAATGGAGTGCAGCACAGTATATATGATTATTCAATAAGATTGATTTAAATTCTTCATTTGCATAATCAATTCCAGCTGGCTTGTTTTACTTGCACTTTACTTTTCTTCAATGTGTGTTTAAATGTGATATCAGTTCCTGCTGGTGAATTGAGCAATAGCACATCCATGTTGTAGTAGAAACAACTCTTTATCTGGCTGTATTCCTAACAGATAAAAAAAAAAATTCTAGAATTTAAAATGTTATTTAGGTTAGCCTCATAATAGCCATCAAACCACATGTAAGATAGTAAGCCAATAAGAAAAATTTTATGAATTTCCAGTGGATATAGGATTCCTATTTTATTCCTTACTTTTCAGAAAGTCTCTGAAACAATTAGTTGAAAATGTCACCAATTTCATCAGTCGATTATGCCTCAGAGAAATTTTACTAAGCAGAATAGCGTTGATTGCTGAAAGTGTTCATATATACTTCAACATTTGCTTCTGTTTTTATTTTCCTCATTGAATACTGAATACTAAATTGAGAAATTGAAATAGTTCTGAAAACTACCACAATCTGCTCTACTCCACTAGACACAAAATGTAAACATTTCATAAATTTCTTCTGTCATGATAAGAATGAACATTCCTCAGAAAACCAATACTCCTAGAGAATAATAATAGCAGGGAAAATGTGTAAACTCAGCTTTCTGTTTGTTCTCCCCTTTTACTATGCTGGGGACCAAGTGGCACCTTGAATGTAGTGCTTGATCTGCATTCACAGTCCTCCTTGTGTAGGAGCATAAGTTGCTTTTTTCTTATGAAAGGTCTTGGCTCCAGGAGAGAACACAGGCTACTGAGAATTGGGTGGGACTTACAAGACAGAGTATACATTACAGTTCCTTAATCAAACCAGAGTTTCAGTTTTATTGAATGTATTATGACCAAGCTTTTCCAGTAGATCTTGAAAATTTAGGATCTAACAATTGAATACTATTTGTGATTAGGCCATAACCCCCAAATTACAAGATCATTAAAGTAAACAGATTAAAACTATGCTGAACTATGTCCAACTGAAATATGCGCTGGCTTATCGTGTTTTTGGATATATGCGTTTTCTGATCCTGGAGGTTTAGAGGGCAAAAATGTTCTTTGAGGCCTAGAAAGATCTTATAAGGATTGAGAGGTTCCATTTCAGTCAAGAAAAGGAGAATTGGTTTTGTTACAGAATACATTGTTTCAGGTGTAAGATATTTTAAAATTTGAGTTAACCCTAATGTGAAAAAAACTGATATTATATATCATATAAAAACTAAATACACATCAATAAAAATTGCTGTTGATAAAGATAAACATATAAATGTTATATGTCATTTTCTTATCCAAAAAAAGTGATAGTATATCATCTCAAATGGTTTTAATTTCAGTGTGACAAATAAAATCCCCCATTTCACCCAAACTCCACATAATCAGAGATAGGTATATGGGTTTTTACCTATATAACGAGAATACAAAGTGGAATCCCATGCAATATCTCAGTTGTCTTTAATATCATCTCTTCTCCTGAAATACTTTGCAAGTTGATGTTGTCATAAATTCAACCAATCTGTAATTTACATGGAATGACAAACACTCGGAATCAATATTTTAATTATCCTCCATAATTTCCTGTGAATTATTACAACCTGGCAATGTTCTTACCATTTTAGTGGGGGAAGGTAGAAATGGATGGTAACAAGAATAAGAAAAGGACAGAGTACTTCTCAAATACCAGGCGCTCCCAGGTAGAGAAGAGGGATGAAGCACTACAGAGGGTGACCAGGGGTACAGACACCATCCTCAGAGATGGTGAGAAAATGAGAGGTGTACTAAGGCAGGTTTTGTTCACTGTAAATTTAGGCATATTCTGGCAAAGAATATGCTGCCCTTCCTGCATACAATTTTAAACTGAAACTGAATATTTACACATTGCAAACTGACAAACTGACATCATTCTAAGGGAGAAGTAAGTTTCTACATGTAAGTTCAAAAACATGTTCGTAAACAGTTTTCATTTTTGGCCTTTGGTTACTAAGGTTTGATCCAAAGTTGAAATTGGTCTGTTTTTATCCACTAAGTCTCTGTTTTCTTTTTCAGTCTACCACTTTTCCTTCGTTGCAATTATGCTTCTCCCCCCCCACACCATCCCCCCACATGCCTAGGTCTTTGAGATTCTGCCAACCAATCTGTCTTGTGCTCAGTTAACTAATGTGCACTTTATCCATTTCTTAACTTTAATAAATCTCAGAACCTTGTACATGAAAAGGGCATGAGGTAATTGGGAAAATGTGTTACATTTTTGCTTAAAATTATATAAAGAAGCATTGCAAAAAAATAACTCAGAGAAAATAAATTAATGGAACAGAGGGAGAAAAAAAACCCAGCATGAAATAATAAAAGAAAAAGAACATAAAGATTTGACAGAGCACTTTTATTTGTTTTGACATTTTAACTTAGAAAGCCAAGTTTCTCATAAACCTTGTTAACTGGAAATGTAATAGATAGAAAAGTGATTATAGAATGTTCCTTCAAAAGTTCCTGAATGTTTTTTTTTCTTTTTTAAGCTAAATTAAAGTGATTCCTTGGTTCAAAGCTGTATCATAAATTCAGACTTGGGACACATAGACCAGATGCACAATGGAATTACAGAAATTAGAGTTTCTGGGTTCATGGAACAGCTTCTAAGTGCACTAAACATTGTTTCCTCATCGTCTTTTGTATTTTTACATTTGCTGCTGTCTAATATGCCCTTTTCCTATGGGCCAAAACCTACAGATCAAATGAGAAATCTCCTAGATAGTTTCATTTTCATTCATTCATTCATTCATTCAGTGATCACTTTGTGACTTCTACGTGCTCGGCAGTATGACAAGCACTTTCTAAAGGAGATAGCTTAGTGGAACAAAAAACAAAGAAATGAATATTTTAGTATAGTAATACATTGTATTTTATCATAAACTAGCATTACAGACATAAACAAAAGATACTATAGGACTATGTAGGTAAAGCAGGAAAATAAATTGGGAGGTATGAATAGGGTAGGGTGTGGTTGGGAAGTTGGTTTTTAAAAGATGGAATAAGGAGAGAAGTACGTTAAGAATGTTATGGTATCCAGGATAGGGATGGATACACACACACACACACACACACACACACACATTATAGTTGGACATTTATTTATTTTTATGTGGTGCTGAGGATTGAACCCAGTTCCTCACACGCGCTAGAAGAGTGCTATACAGCTGCTCCACAACCCCAGCTCCCCAGGATAGGTTTTGAAGATTGAGTAGGAGTTAGCCAGGAAAAGTAGTCAAAGAAGACATTAAAGACGGAGGAACATCAAATGTGCAAACCTGTCTCCATATATCCATTTGCTCTATCAGCCACATCCCCAGCCCTTTTTAATATTTTATTTAGAGACAGGGTCTCATTGAGTTGCTTAGCTCCTTGCTTTTTGCTGAGGCTGGTTTTGAACTCATGATCCTCCTGCATTAGCCTCATGAACCGCTGGGATTGTGGGTGTGCACCACTGTGCCCGGCTTCCTTTCTCTCTTAATATTTATCCCCAATGTTCCCTGATAATTACTCAGATGCTAAATTATTCCTACTGCAGGATACTCGGGGTATCATTTTAATGTTGCCCTGCGGCTAAGCTGCTTTTTGTGGCAGCCAGTCAAGCGTTATGAAAACTCATTCCATATATACTAATAATTTATTTTAAGACTGAAACAATGATGGGCAATAGGTAATAGCTACTCAAACACTACATGTTTCAAGAGATTTGATCTCAGAGGAATCAAGCTGTTTTCTGATAGTAATGTATTTCAACCTAATTATGGCATACCTATCATTCTACCCAGTTTCTTATGGCTGTTACCTGTTTTTCCATTCTCTTTTTATGATCCTGGAATAATCTTTTTTAATAATTTTTTTTGGTTATAGATGGACACAATACCTTTATTTATTTATTTATTTTAATGTGGTGCTCAGGATCGAACCCAGAGCCTCACACACATTAGGCAATCACTTCACCACTGAGCTACAACCCCAGCCCCACCCTGGAATAATCATCATATTCTTTTTCACTATTAAAAAATGTCACACAGAAATTGTGCAATCATCTTTTTAAATATAAAAAATATAATTTTATTTTTTGAAATCTTATTAAGTGCAACATAAACTCTATTCCTTTTTTAGAGTTTATTTTTTCAAAAACTTCCTTGCTGCCACTGATATTTTCTTTACACCACTTTTCCCAATTACCTTTATTCTCATGATACTTATAATTTGAATAACATTTTTAGAAGCTATTTGGATCATATCTCATATATGCATGTAAAGTATACTCATGTATATCCATGAGAAGATTGGAAAGAAATCTGATGCAAAATATCTGCTTTTTTTTTCTATTTCCATCTTGTTCACTTGCTTTATTTTTGTTAAAATTGGTTTTGTAGTTTGGGTTTTTAGTGTATTCTACCATAATCTAAGTTAAGAAGTAGGCTATTTAAAAATATCTCCTTCTCTACTCTTTGTCCCCCCAAAAAAAGTGATTTTAGAAAAATGGAGCAAATGTAAAAAAAATGGTAAAAATTTAAGTAAAGTTTTCTGAATCCCACTATTATCTATTATCATAATGGAACATAATGGAACAATAAAAAATTTCAAAGATACAAAGAAAATAATACCATTCTCTTAAATTTGAAAATTAAAAAAAAAGCTAAATGATAATTAAATGACTATTAAATGCATAGGATGAAACATTTGTTGTTTAAATCCAAATAAATACTTGGATATAAGAACACTGACTTTACTTATTAATCTGTAATTGGAAGCATAACATAGAAATTTTTTAAAGTTTTAAGATAAATCAAACATGAAAAAATATTTGCACACTTTGAAAAATATTTTTATACTGCCTATTTAATAAGTCTCTGCTCAATTTTCTTTAAGAACTGCCAATTTAATTCAAGAAAATGTGTACATACATGTTGATGGTTTGATTATTTGAAGCAAAATAACTTATTGATTACTTAGAAATTTTTGAGAATGTTTTTAATTAAGCTTGAACATGTAGTTTTTTTGTTGATTTAGGCAAATAAACATCCTAACATAAGAAATGCTTAACTATTGTTATAACTTGATATGGTGAATTATTACTTGAAATATTTTTGCTGACATAAGTTAGTAATAAAAATTCCATGTATTGGGGATTAGAACAAAAATAGACAAGATGTATTTGAAAAGAGAAGACATTAAATATTATTGAAAATTATTTTACCATATAAACAGAGACAGTCCTCAATTTCATTTAGCTTATACTTTGAGAGTGATAAAAAAAAATCCTAATTCAGAGCAACAGTTCTGAATTATAAACTAAGTTATGAAGGAAACAAGGGCCAAAGGAAAGAAATTGGGGTGGAACTGTGCTGCAACATTAGATGAGCTAGACTTGGGGACCGACTAATAATAAGTGGATGGCTTTGAGCAAGCAGCATTTGAATAGAGTTTTGAAAAATGAAGCAAAGCCAGTCATCAAAAATCTGTAGTACAAATATTCTTAGAGGGAGAAACAAATAGAAAAATAGATCTTTAAAAAAAGGAAAGAAAGAAAGAAAACTAAAGAGAAATAAGTTTTGAGATGCTTAACAAATTATAAACAAACCAGGGTAGATCTGTCACAGTTAATAAATGGGATACTTATGAGAAGAGACTGGAGAGAAGGGCAAGAGCCAGATAATGTGCTTCTGTCCAGGTGGAGGTAAGGAATGATGACTCCTTAGTAAAAAGGAGATGTCTGAGAAGAATGTTAATCACAGGAGTGGTGTGATCAGATCTGCAAAAATCTCGTGGTTTTGTGCAGAATGGCCTGGAAGAACAGAAGAGTTGAGGCCTAGAGTCAAGTTAGGCTGGTCAATAACATAATGTGAGGAAATGGAGAAGGGATGATAATTAATTTTCTTACAAAATCCGGTGATGCCACTTAAAATTGTGAAAGAAAGCACTGGAGTGTTAAAGTTATTGGTGGTTAAACAAAACAAAACAAAACAAAAAAACAGAAAAAGAAAAATAAAAGGTAATAGTATGAGAATTCCTTAGGTATGAATAACACCTATACATAAAGTAAGTTTTTGAGGAGCTGGTAGGAAGAGATATGGCCTTATATTTTATATCTTGTTAAAAGTAACTAAATTTGAAAGATCAAGAATTAGAAGTATAAACATATTGTTTGAAATTGGAATAATAAGCAGAAAAAAATTATTGGCCTCTGGGCCAAACTCTTTGCAGATGAACTACATTTTGGGTAGAGGTATTCCTTTAATAAAAGTGATGTTAATCAAATAAATTGATAGGAAACTTTGCATATCACTTTGTTCCATTAACTTAATAAAAGCAAAGGAACTGGATTTATCAAAATGCAAAGGTTGTGGAAATAGTCTCTACTTACAATGTTGGGAACTACATTTGAAATTTAACAAATGTATTTTCCCAGTAACAGAAACACCACAAAATTGATCTAGATTTTGAAAGTTAAAGACACACACTCCAACCTATAACTAAAGAGAAATTCTCCATGTAGCAACCTGGAATTTCAATATCAAAACAAAAATATCAGGCTTTTTGGTAGTGGTTAAGGGTGGAGAGTGGTGTTGTTTTGTAACGGGATATTGGCACCACCTAGTGGAGAAGATTTTGTTTGTTTAAATTATGAAAAAGCTCTAGTGAGGAAGCTCAGGTTAACCAACATCACTAACACTAATGTTAAAATATTTTACAAAATCTTCAGAAGAAAATCAATGAATATTACAGCCCACACGGATATTTTATTTTTTCCCAAAAGGCAATTTCACAGAAATGTTTTTGTTTTTATGAAATGTAAAACATTGCTCAGTTATGTTATTAATTCCCCTTACTTTAAACAAAATATTTTTAGTTGTAGATGAACAAATACATTTATTTATCTATTTATTTATTTATTTATTTTTATGTGGTGCTGAGGATCGAACCCTGTGCCTTATACAAGGCAAGTGCTCTACCACTGAGCCATAACCCCAGCCACTTTCCCCTTACTCTTTAAAAAGAAATTCCAGAACAGAAGGTTAAATAATTACCAGTATTATAAAACCAAGTAATAAAAGAATTTTGACAATTGAAATAATAATCTAACAAATATGTATAATAATATCTTAAAATTTGCCATTTTTAAAAACTAAGATGCAATGTTTCTAATATCACTGTTATTAAATCTTAATTTAACAGCACATTGTCTTAAAATCATTAACAATTAAAATCAATAACCAGCATATTTATTTTTTCATTTGATTTTATTTACTTTTGTTTGTTCTAATTAGCTATACATGACAGTAAAATGCACTCTAACACATCACACATGGATGGAGTATAATTTCTCATTCTTCTGGTTGTATACTATGTAGAATCCTACTGGTCATATTGTCATATGTGTACATAGGGCAATAATGTCTGATTCATTCTAATATCCTTCCTACCCCCATATTTATTAATTTTGTTTTTGTTTTGTATATCATATAATTAGTCTTACAAATAAGAATGTCAATTTTTCTTTCATATTTTATTGTAAAATATAATACATATAAGTAAATAAAATATGAACATATTCTATTACAAATAATTCTAATCATTCTTTTTTGTTCCTAATGGTGATTATTTGTGCCCCCTCCCTTTACTCTTGATTAGTCTTGTCAGGATTGCATTAATTTTGTTTTGTCCACAAACTAGCTTTTAGTTTCTTTAATACTTTATATATTGTGTATTTTTTTCATTTTATTATTTCTGCTCTTTTTACTATTATTTACGAATTTCTTTCTAAATAGCTGTTTTTCTAGCTTTTTGAGAATTCTCACTACCTTAAGTTTTACCTCCTTTCTGTATTTTCATTTATTTTACTAAATGTTTGTGTACAATTTGGTTATTGTTCACTTCAAAATACTTTCTAATTCTCATTGATTTGCTGATTGACCTATAGAAGACTTTATGTATTTGTAAACTAATTATTTTTTATTGCTATTTTCTAGGGTTTTTTTCTATAACATGGGGGAACAAGAATATATTTTGATTTTGATATTTTGAAATTTATCAAAACTTTTATTGTGATCATCTAATGTAATTTATTATTATATTTTATGTGTGTTTTTGAAATATTCTTGGGTACAGTTTTCTTTGTATGTAAAGTAAGTCTTTTGTTTTGTAAGTTTCTCAAAATATCCTTAAGAATTTTTCTTGCTTTGTTCTCATCAGTTATTAAGAGGTACACACTTACACACTGTCTCCAACAGTAATTTTGAAATATATGTATATACATATATATGTGTGTGTATATGCATACATACACACACACATATATATATACATATAATGTGTATATATACATATGTATGTATGTGTGTGTGTGTATATATATATGTGTGTGTGTATATATATATATATATTTTCTTTTTTTTTTTAACTAGGTGATTCACATTTTATTTTAGACTTTTTTTTTGTACTGGGGACTGATACCAGGGGCATTTAACCACTGAACCCAGCCCTTTTTTATATTTTATTTAGAGGCAAGATCTCACTGAGTTGCTTAGGGACTTGCTAAATTGCTGAGGCTGGCTTTGAACTTGAGATTCTCCTGTCTCAGTCTGCTGAGTCTCTGGGATTAAAGGCATGCTCCACTGCTCCCAGCATTATTAGTATTCTTGATGACTGCCATTCTGACTGGTGTGAGATGAAATCTCAGTATAGTTTTGATTTGCATTTCCTTGATTGCTAATGATGTGGAACATGTTTTTCAAATGTATTTGTGTTTAATTTGTTTGCCCTTTTAGTAATTGGGTTATTGGATTTTTTTGGTGTGAAATTTTTTGAGTTCTTTATATATCCTAGATATTAACCTATGTCAGAAGAGTAACTAATAAAGGTTTTCTCCCATTCTGTAGGTTCTCTCTTCACATTCTTAATTGCTTCCTTTGCTGTGAAGAAGATTTTTAATTTGATACCATCCCATTTATTAACTATTGACTATTTTTCCTGAATGTTAGGTATCCCGTTGATAAAGTTTTTCCCTGTGCCTATATGCTGAAGTAATGACCCTACATTTTCTTCTAGGAGTTGCACAGTTTCTGGTCTAATTCCTAGGTCTTTGATCCATTTTGAGTTGATTTTTGTGCAGTTGAGAGATAAAAGTCTAGTTTCATTCTTCTACATATGGATAGCCAGTTTTCTCATGAAACTGGAACATTTAATCCATTTCTGTATCATAAAATTACTGATGTGTTACAGTTATAATCTAACCCTTTACCTTAATCCCTTTTACTGTATTTGATTCCTCTTTACTATCTTGCTGCCTTCTGAGTTGGTTAAATTTTTTGATTTAATTTTCCCTTCAAGTAGGTTAAAATTTTCATCTCAATTCTGCTTCTATAACTTTGGCAATTAATCTAGAAATTAAAAGTAGTTGTTTTAGTTCATTTGGACTGTTATAACACACCATCATTAACTGGGTAGTTTATATAACCACAGATGTTTGTTTTTGACAATTCTGAAGGCTGGGAAGTATGAGAAGGTGCCAGGGGAGAATCAACGGAGGGCACCTTCTGGTTCATAGACAGCACCTTCTACTTGTGTCCTCACATAGTGGAATGGACAGGGCAGCCTCCTTAGTAAAACCACTCTAGAATTTCTTTTAACATAGTCATGAGAGCTCTACCTTCACAACCTACTACCTCCCCAAAACCCCATCTCCTAATACCAACACATCGGTGATTTGGTTTAAACATGAATGTTAGGGAAGCAACAGACATGGATATAATAGTATGAGCCTTGTTAACAAAGTCTGATGCTAATTTATCATTCAGACTTCAGAAGAAAAGTCTAATCAGCAGAAGATTATCTAAATGCCCATAAGTTGATCAATATACCCATTTATCTATCTAGCTCTTAAAAGAGATTTCTTCCTGGTTGCTTAGGAAATTATGGCAACAATATATACAAGTCCGAAATCTACAGGATGGGAAGTAAGAAAGAGAAGGTCACAAGCAGACTGGAACTCACAGAGAAGGCAACTGCTGTTCACAGTAAAATTTCTTCCAGAATTTTTACCTTGAATAAAGTCAACAGATTTATTGCATGCCCTCCTAGCAGCACATAGATCAGTGTTTGATGGAATAACAAAGATGAAGGCTCAGCCATTTTCATCTACCAATATTTACACCTATGTATGAGTGCACAAATGGTGTAACTCTATATCATGTACAACCAGGGAAATGAAAAGTTGTGCTCCAGTTGTGTAAAAAATAAAATAAAAATTATTAAAATAAAAGAAGAAAACTATCACAGCTAGTTAATACTTTTCCACTCTTCTCAACACTGAGAGCTTATAAGACATCAATTCCCTTTTCTCAGTTTATACACCATTGTCATGTAGTTTATATATGTGTGTGTATGCACACTTGTGTATTTAAACAGCATAAGATTATATATGTACATAATTTAGATTTACTCCTGTGTATATCATTTTCTTTGCTCTTCATTTCTTCTATAATCATAGACCCTATATCCAGGGACATTTTTCTTTTTTCTGAAGTATATCTTTTAGTTCATTTGTTATAGTTTTATGAATGTGAATTTATGGATGCAATTTTCTCAAATTTTATTGATCAAATTTTCATTCTTGAAAAATTATTTCTGTTTGTAGAATTCTAGATTTGTAATTACATCTTTTTGCAAATTAAAAAGATCTTTTAATATCTTCTAGCTTGTTACTGCTATTGAGAAGTCTGCTGTAAGTCTAATCATTAACTGCCATTAAATGAATCTGACTTTTTCTTTGGCCAGATTTCACTCTTTTCTTTGGTTTTCTGTGTATTTTTTAAAATGAA
This sequence comes from Spermophilus citellus, assembly GCF_964194105.1. Classification (NCBI taxonomy): domain Eukaryota; kingdom Metazoa; phylum Chordata; class Mammalia; order Rodentia; family Sciuridae; genus Spermophilus; species Spermophilus citellus. Next base: position 139,364,625 of record NC_138187.1, on the reverse strand, counting down.
GCTAGGCATTCATACAAGGGAAACCACCAGTGACCTGAGAGGAATCCTGCTTCCTCACATGTTGAAGTATAACATTAGAGAAGCACACTGAGGCAAACATATAAAGCAGAGTTTATTTAGAAAGGAGTAACATAGACTTCTCCCAGGAGGGGGAAGGAGGCCATGGCTGGTATCCTGGTATCTTAAGAAGTGAGGGTATTCTGCCTTTTTAAAAAAATGTTTTAGGCTTCCTTTGTTCTCCTGCTCTCTTCCCCTTATCTCTCTCCTTTCTGTGTATGTGACTAGGCCCAGGAGATGCTCAGGTGGAATGACCAAAATGTAAGAAGCAGATGGACAGGGGGATTGGCCAGATGAAGCAGCCCAGGACACATTAATTAACAACTTTTATAACTCCCTATAGGGAGGGATAATTCCTGGGACAGGTTACCTTAGCAACAGGTTGAAACAGGGCAGGTTATCATGATAAGAGTGGAGGAAGGGCTCTGAAGTCCCTGGGGGGCAGACTCCAACTTCCTGGACTTACTCAAATTGGCCTCCTTGATCCAACCTTACTTGATTTACCTATCTATCTTGACTGCCTGGCTAATTCTGGCTTCACCAGGGTGAACTCATTCAGGGTTTAATTTGACTTTTATCACTTTTATTACTTTTGCATAATAAACCTATCAAGTAACCGTCATGTTAATGACTGTTCTTAAGATAATGTATTTTTTTTCATTTTAACATTTGATTTTTGGTAGTATTAGTGCTTTTCTTACTGGAAAAAAGAATGTAATTTTTCAGTTTAATTTTGAATAGGTTTTTTTAATTTTTAAAATACTCTAATATATGTATTGTTTTTGAAATTTGTTTTATTTATTCAACTTTATATTTTGATATTTAATCATAGTGTTTAAAAACATTAAGTTTTCATTGTATATAGGGTAATTATCAATTATGATAATGTACTGTGTATTTCAAGAACTGGAGAAAGGATTTGAATATTCTAACTGCAAAGAAATAAATGTTTGAGGAGAAAGATATTTGCCCTGATTTGGACATTGTGCAAAGTATACATGCATTAAAACATCATAAAGACTCCATAAATATGTGCAAATAAGTAACAATTAAAAAGATGTTTTCACCAAGAAAACATGATAGATCATTGAGAAGATAGATATTTAGCTTGACTTAAACATTATACAGACTATACAAACAGGGAAATACCACATTGTAAACTGTTATTAGGTGTAATTTTTGTTTTAATCTATCACTTTTTCAAAAAATAAAAGAAAAAATGAAAATATTGATAAAATAAACAAATATGATAGTAGATTAATGGCACAAAATATTAGTGAGTTAAACAACTGAGTGTCAAATATAGTGGATAGTTAGAGAAGATTTAAGAGAATGTGAATTCTTTTACATAGATTGTGGTGAGATGTGAATCCCTTTGCTATGGCTCCACCCCTTTGGCCTTGTGGGCTGCAACCAATATGGCTTCTCTCTTGGATGGCTCTGCCCATTGCTTCCTACAGCTTTCCTTAGCAGATGTTCCATGTAACTAGAATCTCTTAATTCCTAAGGTCTCTACTGCAGCTTTAGCTTCATTCTCACATTTTTATGCATTTCTGTCTCAGGGGCTACCTGAAGAGATTCTGACCCTTCTGCACTTTGCCTGGCCCCCAGGACTTCCCGTGAAATCTCAGTGGAGGCCTCCAGGATCCCCAACACCAGAATCATACATTCTTGAACAACTGGCACCACATGGATGATGTCAACTCCTGCTGCCAGCTCAAGGAATAGCTGGGCTCCTTGACTATGGTTGCAGGGGCCCTTGAGTCTAGACAACTGAACATTATTTAAGGAATCCTGAGGAAGCAACTTCATAGGTCCCTCTTATGGAGGCAGGGTGCTCCTATGATCTCTTTTCAAATGAATTTTTATTTTACACCCTTAAGACTTCAATGGGTGTAGTTTTCTAAGGTGCCCTCAAGGAATCTTTTCTAGTATCTCTGGATAAAATACTTAGCCTCTCTTTAGTGGTGGTAATCTCTTCGGCAACTACATCTACTTCTTTGGCCAAACTGAAAACTTTTTCAATCTTTCCTGTTTTTTTGCTTCTCATTATCACAGTAAATTTGGATGAAAACCCACCAGCAATACCCATGCAACTCTATGAATTTGTGCTGCCTTGAAATTTCCTCCCCCAGATTAATTAGTCCATCAACTATAGATTGAGACACAAAGTTTCAGGTCATGGGCAAATTGCAGACAGGTTCTTTGCTGTCATGTGACTGTATCTAATGTGACTTGTCTCTAATCCAATTCCTAAGAATCCTCATTACCATCTAAAACCTCATGAATATAGTCTTTTTACTGTTCACATTTTTATCAACATTCTAATCTTCTCAGCTCCCATCAGAATTGCCTAATAAGCTTTGCTTTTAGTATTCTAATTTTTCTCCAGCCTCCATCTCCAAACTTATCCAAACTCCAAAAGGCTTCTGAACCACATGGTCAGGTTACTTACAGCAACAACCCCACTTTTCAGTATCAATTTGTATGTTAGTCAGCTTTTCATCGCTGTGACCAAAGTACCTGACAATAGTTACTTAGCAAATAAATAATTTATTCTGAGTTCATAGTTTTAAGGACTAAACCTCTGAGTCAGTGAGCCCAAAATATAATTTTCTTTACTAATTCTCAACTGACATATAATTTTAAGCACCTAACTAATTTTAGAAATGTAATTTTAAGTACCTAATTTTAGAAATGCAAGACACTGATTTCTCAAAATAAAATGTTTTTGTTTTTTTCTGTATGTGTTTAAGTTTTTTTGCTTTTGTTTTTTGATGTGTGTGTTTTAGCAGAGTCTGAATATAGGTTTCCTTTGTGTATATACTCAGGGAGTTTGCCAAGATTTACATTTATGTTTTGATTTCTCTAATCAATTTTAGGTACCTTTGAGCTATTAATTGAATCTTTTCAATTAATTGAGCTATTATTAGAATCTTGTTCCTCTATCCCAAAAGACTGATAAATTTACCTGCTTCTGGCAATTCTCCCTCCTTTGAAACTCCAGTTATTCATATGTTGTGTCAATAGATTCTGCACGACACATTTTTTTACTGTGTTTGATTTGTTCTTGTTTATGCACTTTAGTCTTTCTGTATTTCACTTGTGGCAATTCTACATGAGACTTTCTTTAAGTTTAACATATTTCCCTCTGTGTCCATATGACTCATGAGACATTATTTCACATATTTATTCTGTACTTACAGAATAATACATGATTTTTAGAGTCATTTTGTTTTGGTTATCTTTTTATTTTTACTCCTTTACATCTTCTTTATATAGTTTCTTTAACATACTTAAAAGAGTTGTTCTAAAGGTATTGATAGCATTGTATCTTCAGGAGCTAAGTGTCTGCTATTTACTAACTTTATTTTCTCTTCCTGGACATATTTTTTGTCCTTTCATGTGTGCTTTAATTTTCATTTGAGTCCACACATTTTGCATGAGATGGAATGTTATGACTTAAGTTTACATAATTACTCCCAACAAAGAAAGTGTTTGCTTTCTTTTGATCTAATTAAACTCATTTGGGCCTGGGTTGCATTTTAGTTTGAGTCAGTCCACTTCTGGTATGAAAAGATGCAAAGAGAGGACTGTGTGTGTGTGTGCATGCACACTCATATGTTTTCAATTGAGAACATGGTTAGAATCCATGCCCATGACCATGCTTCTTTGATGCTTTGTCTCCTGTTCTAAAATCTGATCCTGAGTGATTTTCAAATATAGCAAATATGTTCAATAAAGATACTGTGTACTTAAAGCAGGCCATTTTTGCTGGTGGGACTCTTTGTCTGAGAATATGGGAAATTTCAGTCCAAAGCTTCTGTAAGGAACTCTGATTCTACACAAGTTTCAGAAAATTTTATGCTACACATAATCTCTCCAAGTTCGTCTGGTTCTTCCTTTCTTCATTACCATTCCTCTATTTATTCAAGTTCTGATCATTAATCCATATCCAGAGCTGGCAGTCATAATCAGGTAAGAAATAGCCAAAGACCATATATTTGCATGAAATAGGGCTTTCTCACTTGGATTTAATTCATTTAATCCTCTCAACCCCACAATTTACTTTTAAACACACACACACACACACACACACACACACACACACACACAGTTTTACATGCACACTGTTCTAGTCAGCTTTCTGTTGCTATGATTAAAAGATCTGACCAGAACAATTGTAGAGGAGGAAAAGTTTATCTGAGAGTTCACAGTTTCGGAGGTCTCAGTTAATAGATAGGCAGCTCCATTCCTCAGGGCTGGAGGTGAGGCAAAACATCAGGGAGAAGAGTGTGACAGAGGGAAGCTGCTCATATGATGATCAGAAGGCAGAGAGAGAGAGAGAGAGAGAGAGATTCCACTGGCCAGGTACAAAATATATATACTCTAATGACCCATCTCCTCCAGCCACACCCTACTTACTTTTATTTACCACTCAGTTAATCTCCATCCCCCCATCAACAGATAAATTCACTGATTGGGTTAAAGCTCTCATAACCCATTCATTTCTCTTCTACACCTTCTTGCATTATCTTATAAGTGAGCTTTTGGGGACACATCACAACCAACCCATGACACACATTCCTACAACAGATGGATCAGTAGCCATATAGATATTTTTAAAATCAAAGCTAACCCCAACATACCATATGTTTGCTTTTATTATTTGCAGATTGCCAAGGACCTCCTGCAAGAGAAGATACAGAAATTCTGTCTGGTTCCTGGACTGACCAGCCTTATTCAGAGGGTACTCAGGCTACCTACAAATGCCGCCCTGGCTACAGAACCCTTGGCACCATCATAAAGGAATGCAGAAATGGAGAATGGGTGGCTCTTAATCCAGCCAGGATATGTCGAAGTAAGTACTTCACTTTTTAAAAAATATTTATTCTTAAGTTTTAGGTGGACACAATATCTTTATTTTACATTTATGTGGTGCTGAGGATTGAACCTAGTGCCTCGTGCATGCTAGGCAAGCATTCTACCACTGAGCCATAATCCCAGCCCAACTACTTCACTTTTTTTGTGAAACTTATGAAATCTTTTAGTTGTAAAAATGCTTAATACTTGATATGTTAACAATACTGGTTGAATTATATCATTCTTATCATTTTAATACAAAACAACACATGATTATTTTTAAAAAGAGGACAGAAATCTGACAAAATTAAAAAATGCATTCAATTATAAAATAATAGCTTTGCTATTTTCAATTTTCTTTAAATTCAATGTTGTCCTCTCATTAAATACCAAATATCTTTGTCCACCAACTCCTATATAAAATGTGTTCCCTGTATAACATACTAATACATATATATATATATATATATATATATATATATATATATATTTTTTTTTTTTTTTTTTTTTAGAGAAGCCCTGTGGACATCCTGGGGATACTCCATTTGGTTCTTTTCATCTTGAAGGAGGAAATGAATTTGTATATGGTGCAAAAGTTGTTTATAAATGTGATGAGGGGTATGTAGTCAATATTAAAAAGGTTTATAACTCAAATACTAAAGAGGAAATGTACTAATTTATATACACAAATAACTTGAAAATTATGGTACAATATAAATTACTATATGTGTATATCATACTGTCTCCTTAACATTAAGAAATTGAAGCTGTAATTACTCTGTATAGTATTATTATAAGTATATGGAAAAACATTTTGCATGTAAGTAAGTGTTCACCCAAGGCATCTTTTCTACATTGTACTATTTGCAGGGTATTTTGGGTCATTTATGTTGGGGATAATTGGACATATAATAAAATTATAAATTTATAAAATGTAAGAAGAAGCAAGTCTTTGGTTGTAAGTTTTACTTATAAATGCTATTATTTAAATTTCCATGTTTTAAAAATTCTTATCATTCATATCAAAAATACTACTCTCAGAATCATTGATTTTATGCCTTCTAACCAACCAGTTAGGTTTCCTGACTGATCTCATCACAGTACCTCTTTAGTATTTGTTCTTATCTATTATTCTTCTCTAGGACAAAACTTATTTTGCAGAAAATTTTGTACATTAGAAAGCCATGATCAGATCACTGTAATCTTATACTGAACAAGAAGTATCAAGAGATTATAAATTGAATCATTAATCTCCCCTTATACATTTCTCGATTTGGAGCAAGAAAATGTAATAGTTTAAAGGTCAGACTTCACACTAAATCCACATTTCAAACCTTCAACTCTCAGTATCTGTGTGTATAAATAGGTCTTCACTTGTATTTTGCTCTCTTTTTAAAGTGAACACATTTTATGTGCATCATGGGATTAGTGAGAGAAAGAAATAAGACTCATACTTGAAGCTCTTAAAAGAGATCCTGGAATATTTCAAATGCCCAATAAGTATCAGTTCTTAATAGTTTTGTCTCTTCAGAGGAAGTTTTTGAAATACATTTTCAGTCCAACTCTCAATCATTACTACTGTTGTCTTCATATGTAACCAAGTAGGTTAAGCCAATCTGGGCCTGAACTTTTCGATTTGCTCTACCTCTGAAATATCACTTTATTTCTGGAAAAGTCTTCCTTTTAGGTTCCATCAATGACTTGGAAAGGAATCAAAATCCATAAATTTCTTTTACTTGATTTCCTCAATTGTAACAATTCATATTTACAACTTGTTGAAGAAATTAACTACAGACTTGCCTCTGATTCTGGCTCTCTTTACCTCACTCTGTCAACTAGGGGTAATTCTGCTATAGCCTCACTGTGAGAGTTCCTGCTCTTCTCTTAGTATCCAACAGAATTTTGTCAGTGAAATCACTGATGTTTATCAGTGAAATTAAGTGTTCAGATCATCCAGCAAACAGAAGTAATTTATGTTATTTTAATTTTTTTTATTTAAAATAAATTTAATTCTTAAATTTATTTTCAAGGGGATGTAAAGCTTTTGACCCAGTTGTAGATGGTGAAGTAGATTTTTAATTTTTTTTTTTTATTTGTAAGTGGACAGCATGCCTTTATTTTATTTGTTTATTTTTATGTGGTGCTGAGGATTGAACCCAGTGCCTCACAGATGTGCAAGGCAAGCACTTTGCCACTGAGCTATAGGCCCAGCCCAGTGAAGTAGATTTTTTTAACCCCTTCATTTCTGTCAGTCAACTAACCCTTTTTGATCTTTTGCCTGTAGTTATTTCCCTTGGTGAATACTAACCATTTAATTGCATATTCAATACAGATATCTGGTTTTATAATTCTACAGGAAGGCAGTTTTAAAAAAAAACTTTAAAAAAAAATTTATTATTATTCTGCTTGTCTGGGTTTGAGTATTGTGAGCTACTGTTTTTTGCCAATCACTGTCAAATAGGCAACTTTGCTCTTTTTCCTCCCCTCCTCCCTCCAAATATTTGGGCCATGGGAGGCTTTTGCAGAATGTTGCAGAATATCTGAAACATCTTTGGGAAACAAATGGATCTCTGGTACAGGTGGAAAAAAATAACCAGAAAATCTGCTTTCTCTGTTAAGAGGGTACATTATAGCTAGTAGAGAAGTTACAGGATTATCTTAGTAGTCAATTATTTTGTTTCCTTTACATGATATATAGAATAAATGCTTGGCTCTGTGACTAAAAATTGGTTTATGAAAATGTTTTCTTTCCTTACAGAATTAGTAACAAATAAAAACATTTTCCTTTTTTTGAGGAAGAACATTTATTTTACTTGTATAATGAGCAGAACAATCCTTATTTACAAATGAAGAAAACAATGGCCCATGAAAATTATTTAGTGAGTCTGCAGTTCTTTCAAAGAAAAACAGAGAGGGGGAGAGAAAAATATTTAAGACAGGAAGGAAGGAAGGAAAGATCAAATGATGGCAGGAAGGGAGAAAGGATAGTAGGGGAGGTAAAACAAAGGAAGAGAAAAAGAAGGAAGGAAATGTATTAGTTGCTAATTTTCCATAAAAAGGAGTTTTTGAGAGACATTCAGAAAAGGATTAAGCTAAAAACTGCATGCAAATATGTAATCTCTTGCCAGTCTGTTTTTTGTTTGTTTGTTCGTTTTTAGGTATAGAATGTTAGGTGAGAATAATTTCCGTCAATGTGATGCAGAAGGATGGACAAATGATATTCCTATATGTGAAGGTAATATAAAATTCATTTACAATCTGTCAAGATAGCTAAACTATTTAAGCTTTTTCAAAATGTTTGACATCAAAACATCCTTAAGTTTATAATTAAATACTTTTTATTTAAATTATTTTTTTGGTTTATAATACAGTGCAGTTACTTCCCTTGCTGAATACCAACCACTTAACTGGATATCCAATGTGGATATCTAGTTTGTTATCCTACAGGTAGGTGGTTTTAAGAAATTTTTGAAAAATCTGAAAGTTGTTCTTTCTGCATTTTTGCTTGTCCAGTGCAGCAATGTATCTAGTCATTCAGTTTTATTTTTTATGTGTAAATTTATTTTTGGTACCAGGGAATGAACTCAGGGGTGCTCAATCACTGAGCCACATTTCCAGTCTTTTTTGGATTTTATTAAGAGACAGGGTCTTGCAAAATTGCTTAGGGCCTCACTAAGTTTCTGAGCTTGGCTTTGAATTTGTGATCCTCCTGCCTCAGCCTCCCAAGTCACTGGGATTATAGATGTGTACCAAACACGCCTGACAGGTCATTTTATTACTATATATTTTGTGTTTCGATATATCAAATATCAGAGTTGAGGTTATAGCTCACTGGTAGTGTGTTTATTAAGCATGCATGAGGACCTGGGTTTTATTTCCACTACCTCAAAAATAAATAAATAGATAAATAAGAAAGAGAGAGAATAAATAAACAAATAAATCAAAATCCCTTAGAATCCTTGTTAAAACTGAGGTTTGGGTTACTGAAAAAAGGCCTATGAATCAGTATCTTTGGGATGAGAGAGAAGCACTCTAGAATTTTCATTATAAGAAGAATCTAGGGTCCTTCTTCAGTAAAAATGTTTGACTTCCATAACCTTGGAAATTTGAAAATATTAAGTAAAATCAAAATAAGTACTCAAGTTATTTTGAACACTGAGGTAGAAAAGGAAGGAAATTTAAGAACTTTTTTCTATTGAAATAAATATTGTGTTTACTTTTATATCTTTTAGAATGCTGGTTTATATTATTTCGGGGCATAAATGGAAATTTTGTATTTAGTCATTCTAAACTTATATTTCTTAATAATTTGAGCTACTTGTTACCATAAAAATGCAAACTACCATTCAATGTAGTAGTTGTTTGTTCACTTCCACAGAAAAGAATCAGAGATAAACAGTAATTTTAATATTACCTCGCTTTATCTTTGCAAACAGGTGTATCAAATGCTTCTAAAAATATCTAAGTAATTTTCTCTATTTTATCTTTCTGATGATTTTACACACACACACAGAGACACACATGCACACACACAATTTCATTATAAAGTTTTCAAATTCTACTAGAAAAAAATTATTTTTGTTTTTTTCAGTTGTTAAGTGTTTGCCAGTGACAGAACCAGAGAACGGGAGAATTATCAGTAGTGCGACAGAACCAGATGAGGAATATTATTTTGGACAAGCAGTGCAGTTTGAGTGTAATTCAGGCTTCAAACTTGAAGGACAGAAAGAAATATACTGTTCAGAAGATGGTCATTGGAGTAATGAAAAACCAAGATGTATGGGTAAGATATATTTAACTGCTTGCTTGATTGTTCTTAGTTTTTCTTATGAAAATATATATTTAAAAACATTGTACATAATAATGACTATAAATAATTCTTAAAAAGCTAATGTTTATTAAGCATGTACAATATCTCTGTAGTTAATCTTAGTTTTCTATATAAGTTATTTTATTTTCTACCTACAAAACAGTTTTATGATTTATGTACTAGTATCATCTCTATAATTGAAGAAATTTTGGCGCAAAATTGTTTTAGTCAGCTACTTGGCTGCTTAATCAAAAAAAAAAAAAACTAACAAGAACAATTAGAGGAGGAAAAGTTTATTTGAGGTCTCTCAGTTTCAGAGGTCTTAGTTCATGGATAGCCAGCTCCATTCCCTGGGGCTCAAGGGACATGATGGTGAAATAATGAAGCAATGGAAAGTAACTCAGGACATGATGATCAGGAATGAGAAAGAGAGAGAGAGAGAGAGAGAGAGAGAGAGAGAGAGAGAGAGAGAGAGAGACTCTCCTCACAACATACAAAATGCATACCCCAAAGGTACATCCTCAATGACCCACCTCTTCCAGCCACACCCTACCTACTTTCAGTTACCACTCAGTCAATTTCTATCAGAGGATTAATGCACTGATAGGGTTAAGGCTCTCAAAACCCAATCATTTCGCCTCTAAATCTTCTTGCATTGTCTCACACATGAGCTTTTGGGTGTTACTTCACATGTAAACCACAACAAAAATCAAATCATGCAGCCTAGATTACCATAGCATAGAGAGTCTAAATTTAAGCCTAGGTTATTGTCTGACATCAACATTCATGCTCTAACTATAAACATATTGTTGTTGGCTCTTTTTTCAGGGTGGTGGGTACCAGGGATTGAACTCAGGGGCATTCAATCATTGAGCCATAACACTCGCCCTTTTTTGTATTTATTTAGAGACAGGGTCTCATTGAGTTGCTGAGTGTCTTGCTGTTCCTGAAGCTGGCTTTGAACTTGAAATTCTGCCTCAGCCTATGCTGTTGGGATTACAGCATGTAATACCACTCCTGGCTATAGTTGGCTCTTACAGGTTGAAAGAGAATGTTCAGCCTTTCTGTGCTGATCTCCAGAAAAGTCTATTTTCAATTCTGGATGCCAAACATTTATTTTTTGTTTCCACTGGTGCATCATGATGGCATTATATTTTTGAATAACTCATCTTTGATAACTAATTTCTAGGAAATGATTCTCTTTCATATTTATGCTGAAAGTTAAGTATAAACTGCTGAACATAGTTGAATCCACCAAATAAATGATTTTCTTTTAGAAAAATTTCTAAGTCAATTTTACATGATTTCTTCAATTTATTTTGTCACAATATAGCTGATTTGTATATCTTGATTCATCAATGATTTTGGCTTTTAAGTTAAACATTATGGCCAATTAGTTTAATAGAACCATACTTCATTTAACCTATTCTTGTTGGGAAGAAGTTTCTGCCATATTTATTTATTACCTAAAACCTCTGATTTATTCACATTTTTTATCTAGTCTACCTTACAGTAAGTAAGTAAATAAATAAATAAATAAATAAATAAATAAATTCTTAAGTATTCTAACAGAAATAGTTCTCTGTGATAATAATGTTAAGTTAAATACTTTAGAGGTTCATATATGGGATTTCTATGGTCACAGCTAGATGTCATGACTAGCAGAACCTTCCTGGAATTACAGATGCTTAAGGAAAGTCTTATAGGAAGAGAGGGCTGTTTTTAGGTGACCATGAAGAAGGCAAAAGCATGCCAGTCCCAGGAAGGTCAGAAGATGAACACAGAAAGGCAGTGAGGCTTCAATAAGTGTGATGTCCTATTGTTCCTTGTCCACTGTCCAAAGGGGCCTTGCATAGGAAGGTGATAAGTCAGTGATGAACTGAAGATAGGCCAGTACAAGGTACTGAAAAGCTAATGCACCATTCTTAAGAACTTAGCTTTAATGCAGACTGATTTTGGAACTGGCGAAGGATTTCAAGTGGAGGAATTAAGTGGCCATTTGGAAGTTTTGTAGTTAAGCCCAAGAAAAACAGATTAGGAAGATGGAAGGATTTGGGAAAACAGTTATCATTGTCACTATCTCAGAGAAAAGTGTTTGAGAGAAGTGGTATCAAAGATGATGGGCAGTTTTCTGTTGTTATTGTTTGTGTTTGTTTTATTGTGATCTTGTTTTTGACAGAAAACCTGTATAGACGGTGAAGACACAAAAGCAGAACTCAGTTACTTTTCAAAGATGTAATGAAAAATGAGTGGAATAAATTTCCTTGAAAATGATTCTGTTGAATAAGTACTCTAATCAATAATGAGAAAATGTTTTATTTTTACAGGTCACTTGGAGAAAATACTTATCACAGTAAATCTATATTCAATATCACATATGCATTTGGTGAATATTACTATCAATTACTGCCAAAGGACTAATTTACCCTTAAACTAAAGTTGAAACAGAATTTTACTCAGAATTTTAGCTTCTGGCAAAAATGAAGAGCAACAGATGATAACAACTGATGTTAAGAATAACAGATAAATCAGACAGTCAAGCCAAAAGAGAACTTTTGTTTGGTTGGCTGATTTACCTAATGGAAACAAAATTTCTATTTTTATGTAAACACAACTTGGTTATAGTCTTTTAGATCATAATAACATTTTAGAATTTAATCCCTCGTATTTAGCAATTTCCTGTACATCGCCAGAAATTAGAAATGGATATTCTATATCTCCGAAGAAAATTTATAAGGAGAATGAAAGATTTCAATATAAATGTAATCAAGGTTTTGAATACAGTGAAAAAGGCAGTGCTATATGCACTAGTTCAGGATGGAGTCCAACTCCCTCATGTGAAGGTAAGGTTATTTTTATTTTCTGTATCTTTTGTTAAGAATTTTATCAGACTGGACATGGTGGTGCACATCTGTAATCCCAGAGCTCAGGAGGCTGAGGCAACATATCACCAGTTCAAAGCCAGCCTCAGCAACAGTAAGGTGCTAAGCAACTCAGTGAGACCCTGTCTCTAAATAAAATAGAAAAGGGGGATGGAGATGTGGCTCAGTGATCAAGTGCCCTTGAGTTCAATTCTTGGTACCCAATTCCAAAAGAATTTTATCACTTATTTATTTATTTATTTATTTATTTATTATTTTTGTGATAAGTGACATTGGGCCCAGGACCTTTTGTCTGCTAGGCAAGGATTCTACCATTCAATGAGCTACAACCCCAACAATTATTTTAATAAATATAATCATTTTATGTAAGCAATCTATTTTTCTCAAAAACAGAGTATTAAATTTGTAAGAATTAAGTGTGCAAAGTCCTTTTGATAGTACTTTGTATGATATTCTCTCAAGATAAAAATAAATAGGACCAGAGGCTTAAATACACTATTAAGTAGTTAGTCCCTGGTGATAAAACATTCCAGGAGCAGAGCCAGGACTGTCATAGGCTTTCCAATTTCAATAATCTGCAATTCTCAAATACATAAATTGCTCTTCTAAAGCCTAGAATTTGGCTCTAAAGAGTAAATTATGTTAAGATCAGATGAGGTAAATCTCTATTGACAATGGAATTAAAGGGATCCAGAAAGTGGAGATTTTCATGAGCAATGGGTTCAATTTGGAACAACAGTGATGATGGTGCTGAAAAAGAAATCCTAACTCTCAGCTTCTTCATGGAAGGATGTCATGCAGAGAGGCAGAGTGCTTTTCCCCACAAGAAGTATATCTGAATATTGTGTTCTTTTTTTCCTACCTCCTTTTAAAGGGATGTCTTCCAATGATCATGACCTAGAAGAGAGAATATAGATGATTGAAGAGTTTAAGAAATCATAACCATAGAAAGAATAGCAAGAAGACATAGCTATATTGTAGTAATTCCTGTCCTCAGATATGTGCAGGCATTTCTGAAAAGAAGTGAGGTAGCTTTTTGATGAGAACTGTTGCAGTGAAGGAAAGAAGGACCATTGATAGGTCCAGTGATTTTCACAGACTTTACCATACTGTGAGGTAAGGAGAGTTAACTCCTAGGAACCCTCGGAACTTTACATCTGTGGTATGTAATTACATGCTTAAATCTTGTTTTAGTTATATTTTATAAAAGTACAGTTAATTTTGAATTGATTTTATAATTAAACATTTTATTTTGCTTCAGTTTACAAACAGTTCCATGGAAAATGTATCTTTCCTCACAATAGAGTGATCTCTATTTTTAGGCATCATTAACAAAATATTTTAGAAAATAATTAATGAATATAAGACAATGATAATCCATGTTAAATCCATGTTAAAAGGGATTTGGCTGATCACAAGGTATTTTATTAAACTTTGATAACAATAAAGAGATTTACCCCAAATTGGATAAGCATGCACATTGTTTCAAAATGTGTTTCATTTTATTTAAATATATTTTACATTGACTAGATGTAGAAGAGTTTCTTGTTAATAAAAGGACTCTAACCTTCTGTACCTCAGCTAATATATTACAAATATTTCTCTTTGTTTTCCTGGCACAATGCAAGAATTGACCTGTTGACATATGATGAACTCCTGACCCAGAAATCTTAATTTCTCTAAAATTGTGTAACTCAAAGCTCAGAAATTGAGTAATAAAGCAAAATTTAAAATGGTTGAGGAGAAAATAATTGAATTGCTTTCCATCTCTTCTATGGCATATAGATGCCAAAGGTTTTGTCAGAGTTGTCAAAACTTTGGTTCTCTCTGTCCAATAGAGGACAGCCTACAACAAGTCATTTACAGGAATAATTAAACATGCCAAAATGAATTGATTAAAAGTCACTTTTGATCCAATTCCATCTGTTTTCCTCATAAACTTTTAAAAATTGATTTACAACATATGATGCTAATCATGCATTATTATTCTTACTTCAAATGTATCTGGTAGTGAGAAAAAGGGACCACATACATTTGGATAGTCTTGAATATTATTATTTTAGATAGCAATAGATAGTAAGGCAATTTTTAAATTGTTTATTTTAAGAAAGATTTCAAAAGGCAAGAATTAAGTTTCATCAATGAATTCATGTCTACAGTTTGAGATTAATCTTCAGAAGTGTTTCCATTCTCGAATGTTTTAACAAAATTACCCGATACATTTTAATCATTCTCTTAAACTTTTGTTGTTTGTAACTTGTAACTTTTGGATTAAAAAAAATTGGTATTAAATTTAGTTATACCATGAAGTAAAACCTAAGAAAAGAAATGTAAACTAAAGTTCAAAGACTTATTATTTGTTGATAAAAGAGCAATTGGGTTAAGTGGCTTGAAAAGAGTGTATTAACAATTAGTAACTTATATTGGAAAATGAAATAAGAGGTAAATTATGAGCATATAAAGGATTATTTTAATGAAATAAGATATGAATTATGAGCATATAAAGGATTATAAGTAATGATGAATATCCACCACATGTTTTTAGGCCAAATTACAATATGGCATCAATACAGACATTTATATAACTTTTCTACTATACTTAAAATGTATAGCACTTTATAAGAAAAAGAATATTGTAAATTGATCCATTATTGGGATATAGCAGAATTGATGGAAGGAACAAGAAAGAGCTTTATATGTGAGAAGAGACTTGATCAAAGGAAGGCAAACTTGCTCACAGGTCAAATCAAGCTTGCTTCCCTTTTGTAAAGAAAGCTGTATTGCAACACAACAATGTCCATTTATTTACAAATTGGGTATGGTTACTTTTATATTATGTTGCCAGACCTAAGTAGTTGCAAAAAAGACCCCTTACAAAAAAAGGCTTTCCAAAAAATAGATTGCAGTATATCAATATCTTAACAAACTACCCTTTGTTTCTGGTTTGTGCTCACTTCTAATACAGTTCAGAAGGGTCTCTGCACAATATTTCACTGAAAAATCATTGCAGACGTTATGCCTTTTTTTGCCAAAAAGTGAAATGCTACTAAATGTTTCACATATGAAACATTGTTTTTTAAATTGTGCAGGTAATACTTGAAAATTTTCATTACTAAATTGTCTTGGTGCAAGATTAGAACACATGGAATACTCATGAACATATGTTAATGCAGTGGTATGGTAGGGACTTTCTCAGAACAAAGGAAAGGTAACATGACACCAACAAAATCACCATGCACATTCCACAACTCTGTTGTAATATTGTTGTAAATCTATAGTATAAAATATAATGCCCAATTAGAATGTATATAATGTATATTACCTTATATGGGAGACAAAGAGCTAGCAAATAAAGAGGAACTAACAAGAGATATATAAGGCAACATCTCCTGCTTTGGGACCTCAGCCTTTGAATACAATGCGCTGGACCAGTGCCAACACTAATATGCTCTGCTTCCTGCTGAATGCCCTGGTTCCTGGTCTCCCTGTGGAAGAATCCTTTAACATTGGCAATGGTAATGCAGTGAAATATGGTAAACTAGTTCTAAGAATCAGGTGACAAAGGCATCATCTTTCCAATGTTCTTCTTCAGTTAATGCAGATGTGGGAATGAGAACATGAAAATTCACACAATGTCTTTTAAAACTCCCTTCTGTTTTATTTTCATTACATTGAACTATCTAAGTCATATGGCCACATTTAATTCAAAGAATGGATGTGATTTCCTACCAGTTGTGTGGAAAGAAGAGTCTATGTATATTTTTGTAAACAATCCTTATAAGAGCAACAGTGTCCAAAGAAATAGAAGAAAGTGGAAGAAATATTTGAAATATTTATACATGATCATGATGAAGTCATTGCCAGACAAGGAGTATCATGAAGTATGTGATAGCTTTAGACAAAGCTATCACATACTTCATGATATCACAAATATATTGGTAAAAACCACAGTAAGTTAAACAGGAGCGATATATGAGGATATATATATATATATATATATATATATATATATATATATATATAGTGATAAGTGAGGATATGTTTATTTTAATGTCATTTTGTGCTCCTCTAGGGACAAATAAATATTACCTATAGTCTTACTTTCTTATACTTAATTTTAATGAGTACTGATTTCCACACTATTCACACATCCTATTTTTTTTTTCCCCAGAAGTAACATGTAATCCTCCTTATATTCCAAATGGTGTTTACTCACCTCAAAGGATTAAGCACAGAACTGGAGATGAAATCACATATGAATGTAAAAGTGGTTTTTATCCTGCAACCAGGGGAAATACTGCAAAATGTACAAGTAGTGGCTGGATACCTCCTCCAAGATGTAGCTGTAAGTTCCATTTATATCTTGAGCTACTTTGTAATTCTGAATTGATTTTTCTACTAAACACACTCATACACACACACACACACACACAGAGTGACAAGACCAAATAGTTGTCTATGTTTATGTACATAATATGTACATATTGCCTTTAAAAGCATTCTTTACATCTCTTAGTATGAAAATTACATCTTAGTAAATTAAAAACAGTTTCTTGCAATTCAAAAAAATGTATGTATGTGTGTGTATGTGTATATATATATATATATATATATATATATATATGTATTTCTCTAATTAATAAAATTCTTCCAGTATGTGAATAAAACATTGGGTAAAAATACTACCTTCTAACAGATAATATGTTAGTTATTTGTTTCATTAAAACAAATTTACTGGGTTAGGGTTGTGGCTCAGTGGTAGAGAGCTCGCCTAGTATGTGTAAGGTCCTGGGTCCGATCCTCAGCACTACATGAAAATAAGTAAATAAAATCAAGGTATTGAGTCCAACTACAACTAAAAAATAAAATTTAAAAAAATTCCCCCACAAACATATTTGTTTAATACCAAATATTTGTTGTCTCATTGTGTCTGCGGGTCAAGAATTTGGAAATGAGTCAGTAGTTCTGAGTCAGTTTCTTCTTGTGGTGCAGTCAGTACATCAGTGTAATAGACTGTTCTGCAGGATCTGTTTCCCACACGGTTCACTCACATAGATTTTGGCAGGAGGCCTCAGCTCCTGACCACATGGGCCTCTCTTAGGTTACCTGAATGACAGCTAACTTTCTCCAGAGCTACTGATCTGAGTGAGTGGAGGCCTGAATACTACTTAGGATCTACTCACATACTCTTGCTACCACCACATCTATTCTTCAGAAATTAGACACTAAGTCCAACATGCCCCCAAAAGGAGAAAAATAAAGCTCCCCTATTGTGAGGGAGGAGTGCTGAAGGACTTATGTAGTTTCCTACAAATCTTACATGTGGCAAAATTCCACTAAAGGTCAAGACTATTTTATTTTTGGAATGCTTTCTTGGCCCTCTTCAAGTTTTAGTTTGTCTCCACAGTCATATTCCTTTTCTTTCTATCGAACAGTACATTTTAAAGGTGTATCACACTTAAACAAAAATGTGATGATACAAATGATTGGTCAATGAGTTCAATGTTAGTTCTAGGCAAAATTCCAGTCACTAACAGAGAAAGATTTTATAACTGTGAAACAAATTTCAAAGTGCATAAGAACTATAAGGTCAATGTTTAGTGATTTTATAGTTGACTTCGACAATATGGAGTTGCTCAAATATATCTAAACCTGCCTTTCACAGGTTCTTATGGATAAGACAATGAAATTGACCAGTTAGATGGTTTATCTCTTTGCAATTTCATTAAATAATCTTATCTGATAATCAAGCAAGAGGACTTTCTTCTCAGGACAACTCCATTACTCATTGGTGACATCAAATTATTCAATGGCTCAGGGAAAAATGTAGTATAAATTCACAACTTGAATGACACAAAGGATGATGTTAATCTACACCAGGACATATCATTCAAAGAAAATCCTACATGTCAAATTGAATCAAATAGGATAAATTTCTGCAATGGTAACTATAAAATCCTGGGCTTGAGTCAAAGAAATAAGCTTCCTAGGACAGATGGATTAGCAACATTTATGAAAATTAGTGAATATTTATTCAATTTTAAGATCAGTTTGACTGAACACTAGGATGGAACAACTATAGCTGGCAATGAGACTATGACCTACATTTAGTGAAAGTATAAGCAGGTGGATACTCTAAGTAGTAGAATGAGGCTGTTGTGAGAACCACCCATCTCTGCTGATAGGTCCTTAGTGGAATATTAAATTTGCTTCAAGGTACACCCTTTTAATGAGGTTTAGATGTGCTCACATGAGTGTGAAGAATATAGACAAGTGCCTCTGGCCTATCATAATAATTATACCTGTCAATTCTCTGCTTTTTGTGCATTTTAAAAAGACATCAGAGAGAACTAATTTATTTTATTGATGTTCCATGAAACAGCATAAGGAGGTGAATAAACACATTTTTCTGCAACCACCAGGTTTCAAATCTCTTATCTACAAATGGAAAATTTAATTGATTAATCTTAAAATCTCACTTCTTGCAACTCAAAAGACTCAAGTATGTCCAAGGCACAGTTCTTGTTGAATAATACAGGTTTGGACAGTTCATGATGTAATTTCTAAAACCCGTGGGTTAATATAAAATATCAAAATCTTTAAAAAAAACATTATAGGGGAAAAATGAACATAAAATGAACAAGACTTAATGCTAAAAAGCATTTTAATTACAACACTGGAAGCTTCATAAAGGTGAGGAAGTATTTGTCAATGATAAGAGATATGGACTGTAGACCAAGAAAGTATAGTTAGAAGAAATCATTTTCTCACCTTTGTTAAAAAAAAGACATTTAGGTTGAGCAAGAATTCAAAATATATAATCCAAAATCCAAATAATATATCCATAATAACACTGAAAATAAATAGCCTTAACTCACTCATTTAAAGACATAGACCAGCAGAATGGATCCAAAAACAAGATCCAACCAAATTCTGTTTGCAAGAGACTCATTTCATAGGTAAAGGCACTTGCAGACTGAAGGCAGAAGGATTGAAAAAAAAATTTTCTTCATGCAAATGAACTCTGAAAACAAGCTGGAGTAGCCATTCTTCATATCTGACAAAGCAGATTTCAAGCATGAATTAATCCGAAGAGAAAAAGAGAGCCATTACATCCTAGTAAAGGAAACAACCCAACAAGAAGACATAATAATAGTTAATACATATGCCCCAAATGTCAACATATTACATTAAAAAATACTTCTTAAGGGGCTGTGGCTGTGGCTCAGCAGTAGTGCACTTGCCTGGCATGTGTGAGGTACTGCATTCGATTCTCAACACCTCATGTAAATAAATAAAATAAAGGTCTATTAACAACTAAAAAATAATAAAATAATACTTCCTGAAATTAAATCCCAGATAGATCCCAATACAGTAATACTGGAAGATTTCAATACATCCTTATCACTAATAGACAGGTCATCAAAACATAAAATAAATAATGATATATCCAAACTGTGTGTATTCAAACTCAATTTATCTTTTTCTCAGCAGTTCATGGAACCTTCTCCAAAACAGACCATGTTCCAGGTCAAAATGTACATCTAAGCAAATACACAAAGAAAATTGATATAATCCCATGCAACCTATTAGAACATACTAAAATGAAACTAGAAATCAAAAGCAAGAAAAATAGCAGAAATCACATAAACATGTGGAGTTTAAACAGTATCCTTTTAAGAAGGATGGATCAAAGAATAATTGAGGGAAGAAATAAAAAATATTTAGAAACAAATGAAACCAAAGATATATTAAATCTCTGAGATAGTATGAAAGCAGTACTAAGAGTAAAATTTATTTCATTGAGTATCTACATTAAAAATATAGAGAGAGACCAAATAAATAAGCTTATGTTACACTTCAAGATCTTAATTACAAAATCAGTAGAAGGTCAGAAATAATAAAGATCAGAGCCAAAATTAGAAGAAAACATAGGATCAATATTCCATCATATCAGTGCAGGCACTGACTTTCTGAATGAGACCCCTAAAGCTCACAAAATAAAACTAAGAATCAGTAAGTGGGATGCCATTAAATTAAAAAAAGATCCTGTCCAGCAAAGAAAATGATGAAGAGCGTTGAAGAGAGAGCCTCTGGAATGGGAGAAAATATTTTTCAGTTACTCCTCTGACAAGGGAATAATATCCAGAATATAGAAAGAACTAAAAAAACTCAATGCCAAAAGCAAACAAACAAACAAACTCAAACAAGCAAACAAATAGAAATAGGCCAATCGATAAATGGCCAAAAGAACTAAACAGAAACTTCTTAAAAGAAGAAACTCATCATGCTAAGCGAAATAAGCCAATCCCCCCAAATAGGGGCTGAATGTGTTCTCTGATAAGTGCATGCTAATCCATAATGGAGTGGTGGATAGGGTGAGTGGAGGAACTTTGGAATGGGCAAAGGGAAAGGGGGGAGGGGATATGGGGGGTAGAAAAGATGGTGGAATGAGACACACATTATTACCCTAGATACATATATGAATGGTGTGACTCTACGTCATGTACAATCAGAGAAGTGAAAAATTCTGCTCCGCTTATGTACAATGAATCAAAAAGCTTTCTGCTGTCATGTATAACAACTAATAAAAATGAATAACAAAAAAGAAACACAAATGGTCAACAAATATATGGAAAAATGTTCAGCATCTCTAGCAATTAGGGAAATGCAAATCAAAACTACACCAAGACATATAGACTGTAGACCAAGAAAGTACACTTGAAAGGAATCAATAATTATCAATATCATGAATAATAATAAATGCTGGTAAGTATTTTGAGGAAAAGGTGCACTTCTGCATTATTGATGGGACTGAAAATTAGAACAATCACTCTGGAAACCATGGGGAGATTCCTCAAAAAAAAAAAAAAAACTAGGATTTAAACTGCCATATGACCCAGCTATCCCACTCTCAATGTTTTTCCAAAAGGCCTAAAAATCAGCATCCTATTGTGATTCAGCCACTTCAGTGTTTACAGCAGCATAATTCCCAAATTATGGATTCTACCCAGAAGCCCATCAATAGGTATTAGAAATGAATTAGGAAAATGTGGTGCATACATACAAAAGAGTTAACTCAGCCATAAGAGTGAAATAATGACATTTGCTGATGAATGGATGGAAATGGAGAAAAATCATGCTAAATGAAATAAACCAGACTTAGAAACTCAAAGGTTGAAAATTTTCTCTCATATGAGGAAGTTTTAGTAAATTTAGGGAAAGAAGGCAGTGGGGGTGGGGATCAGATATCATAAAGATATAGGGAAGATCAGTGGTAGTAGCTATTGGAGAATGAGAGGGAAGAAGGAAGAGAAAGAGGAAGAAAAATGGCATGAATTTAACCAAATCATGTCATAGTCATATATAAACATCCCAAAGGAAATTTCCCTTTTGCATGTGTAATAGAATGAAATTTTAGTACAGAAGAAGAGGGAACATGAGGGAGAAGAAGGGAGGAAAAGGTTGGATGGGGCTTGAAATAAAATTTCTTGCATATTTGATTGTGTCAAAATGAACCCAATATTTATGATGTTCTAATACAAAAGATGAGCAAAAATTCAAAGTGTATAATGCAAATTACCATTTTGAAGAGTAGAAACTTCTTGAAAATGGTCTGCAATCAAACATAAAGGAAAGTGGAAAAATTAATTGAAGTTGTAGTATATTTATTGTATGTGTGTATACATGAAGGCGATGAGGGGATTCTTTATAACATATCACATAAGATTTCTTGAAACAGAATCATATTGCCTGGAAAAAATTAATACTATTTAGATATTCAAAGGACTAGGTTTTCTCTAAACAATCTCTTGAAAATGAGTAAATTTCAAGAAAATAAAAATAACACTGACAATAATATAAATAACAGCATTTAAAATTGTGTTAAATTATTTAATATATAAGAATAAGTCAATAAGATATAATCATATTATACCTCATTGAAAAACATTTTAGCACATTAAAAACATCTCATTTCCCAAGTGAAACTAGAATAAAACTATTGTTTATTATAACCTTATCTATTTTGATACTAACAAATTTTTCTAGTTGATTTCTCTGGTGACTGAAAAGATATCATTTGACTTCACTAACAAAGACCTCACAGAGCATAATCATCTGATTTCTGTGACTTATCTTTTCTTGAAAACCTTGTAATTATGTTAATAATAAGACAAAATTCATTACTTAAATGGTTTATTTCTGATATGTTGCTCAATAAAATAAAATATTATTCATCTTATTTTTTTATCACAAGTGAAACCTTGTGATTTTCCAGAGATAAAACATGGACGTCTATACTCTGAAGAAAGATATAGACCATACTTTCCAGTACCTATAGGACAACGATATACCTATGCATGTGATAACAATTTTGTGTCTCCTTCAAAATCATACTGGGGTTACATTTATTGCACAAAAGAAGGGTGGCTGCCAGAAGTACCATGCATCAGTAAGTAAATGTCTTTACAATGATACATGTATCTTTCAATGAGGAAAGAAAGAAGCACATAAGTATTTACAGTTAAGTCTTGCATGACAAATTAGGGCCAAGGGAAGAATTGTGTGTGCAAAAAGACCCAATTAGTTTTTGTCTTTTATAAGAAGCTCTTCATAAAAATCACATGAAAACCAAAGTTACAAGAAAACCTGTATCATTTACACATGTTTTAGCTACAAAATTAAAGATGAATTCAATGTTATTGATTTTTATTTTTTAACAAACATTTGGTATAGTAGTTTTGGGTTTTTCTTAATTGCACATTTTTCGGATGCTATACATTTTCTAAATATTATAAAGGTAATTTTTAATCCAATATTTTGTTCAAATTAATGTTTTCACTTTTTATCACTTTATGCTCCTTAGGACAATGCATTTTCAATTATGTGGAATATGGATATTACTCACATGAAACAAAACATTCACTGCATGAGTCTGTTAAAGTTGACTGTTATCCTGGCTATAGTCTTTCAAATGGTCAAGACACAGTTACATGTACAGAGAATGGCTGGTCCCCTCCTCTCAAATGCATTCGGATTAGTAAGTAAAATGCTCTGATATCTATACTCGTGATTTTTTAAAGGCCCATCTACATTAAACTGGGGCAAAATATTTATAAAAATTTGTTTCCATGTTTCATGTAAAAGTGGAAATCAAAATTTATTGATAAGTATGTTGCAAAATAAGTGCATGTTAGTAAACAGTATTCAAGAATATAGTAAAGAATTTGAATACAGGGGCTGGGGCTGTAACTCAGTAGTGGAGCACCTGCCTTGCGTGTGTGAAGCGCTGGGTTTGATCCTAAGCACCATATAAAGATAAATAAATAAAGGTATTGTGTCCATATACAACTAGAAAATATATTTAAAAAAGAATTTGAATACAATATTTTTGGTTTAATTAAGTCATATGCATATACGTTGAAATTAATCATTTGACTCAAAATTATTATAAAATTGTTATAAATAAAAAATGAATACAATGAGAGTAAAAGATGTCAGTCAAGAAGTGATGGGGTATTTTTGCAGTATTGCCCTTTGTCTCTGAGTATTTCTGGGACATGTTACAGAAATGGGTCTTCTGGGAAATTGTACATATTTTGTTTTGGATTTTCTATAGAGCTTGTACTAATATACATTCTGGTCAATGCTGAATTCTTGCTCTACGTTCTTGATAATGATTAAGCGATGTTGTATTTTATATTTACTAGATAAATGGCAATAAAGTGGTAAAACACTGAAGTGTTGATATGTGCTTCTTTTATTAATAATTGAATTTAGCATACATTGTTATGAGCTAATGGGAAGTTCATTTAATCTGTAAGATGAGGCTTGATTTTTTTTTAGATTATCTTTTTGGAAGCTTTGATGTTGGATTCTTAGTAATTCTAAATATCATTTTTTTTCAATTATATGTATTACATATGTGTTCTTAATTTATGTGGCTTTTATTTTTTCTTTTATGTTTACTATGAATAATATTGTTCCTTTCACTATAAAATTAACTGTATTTTATTGCTTATGTTTTTGGGTTTTTAATAGTAATACTTCAGAATGTAGACATACTTTTTATTCTAAAAGTTATATCTTGTCTTCATATTATTAATTCATTTGCAGGTTATTTTTATGCATGATAATGACATTATTTCCTTTTAAAAACAATATGGGAAAATTCAACATTTCCCCAGTAATCCAATATTGTACCTTTTCATATATCATAAAAATGGATACTGACTATTTATACTGTGTATTTTATTTTGCAACATTAGCAAATAATATTTTAGTAATCTCTACCTTAATCACTATAGATTCATAATAAGTATCGCTATCTAATCAGGACTTTTCACCCCAATCTTCTTTGTATCAGTTTCTTTGGGAGGTGACACTTTGATCTTCTGTAAACTTTTAAATTTAGCTTACCACATACTTTTAATTACCCTGTTTAGATTTTGTTTGCAGTTCTCTTGGGTCTGCAGAATAACTTACAAATAATTCACAGCTTAATGATATTGACCTTTCCCTTTTAGAAATGAAGTATATTTCTATGTATATATTTCTACATATATATTCTGTATTTCATATCTAGGTCTTTTGAAACACATTTTTGCTAATGAGAGGCTTTGAGCTTTTCGGACTTTATTCTTTGTAGGTAACAGGATTATCCACTACTTGTTTAAGCTCTAAGAATGTTCTTTTATCTTTGGAAATTTTAAATTTTTCAAGGTTTATATTATTATTTTCCTTAAACTTTGTATTGAGCTTTTATTTGATGTTTTTTAACTTTCTCTTCAGAACTATATTTTGCTTAATTCTTATTTTTCTATATTTTTTCTATCTGAAGTGTTTGTTATTTGGGTTAATGTGCTTTGAACATATAACTTTTATTTCTATATCTTTTCACTTTTTATGTTCTATGTAGATAGATTGCTTTGACTTTTTTTCTTTCAATAACTAAATTATATTTAAAAATGTTTTTAAAACTGCATATTTAATTTCTAAGGGCTGATTTTAAAAATTATATTAGTATGTATTTATAAATAGACTAATGGGCTTTGTTGTGACATATTCATACCTGCACATGATAGTTTAATCAGTTTCATTCCCCACTACCTTCTGTGGTCCTTCTTCCTCCCTTGTTGGTCACCTTCTCATTTTTCAATTTCTAAGGGTTCATTTTTAAAAAGACAAAATTTATTTAAGTATGAAGTATATACAAAGAAATTCACATGCATTTAGTGTGAACGTGAAAGACTTTGATAAATTATATAAGTATAAACATAATGAAGTTTGAGATAGTTTTAATATTATGAGAAAGTTCTCTGGTTCTTTATCCACTGAGTCTACCCTCAATTCCATCAACATAGGTAATCAATGTTATTTCTGTCACTACAGATTAGTTTGCCTTTTGACAACTTTGTTATCAATAGATTTACACAGCATATTCATTTATATTTGGCTTTATTTTTTTCAGCAAAATGTAATTTTTTTCTGTTGTTTCTTGCATTAACAACTAATTTTTTTCATTACCAAGTCATATATCATTATACAAGTCAATGAGTATTTGGTTTTCTATTCCACTACTAATGAACATTTGGGGTATTTTCATGTTTTGGTAATTTTGGTTGCACTCTTTATGAACATTTGAAGAAAATCTTTGTATAGACATATTTTTACTCTTTATCTAGGATACATTTCTAAAATTGAAATTACTGAGTCATATGATATGTACATGACTAAATCTGTAAGAATTTGCTACATTGATTTTCAGGATTATTGGAATATTTTATACATTCCTATTGGCTACATATAAGAGTTCCAATTGACTTGCATCTTCACTGACAAATAGGATGGCCAGTTTTAAAATTTTAGCCACATTGGCATATATGTAATGGTATGTCATTGTGCCCTCATTTTATTTTCCTGGTTGACTCTTTATGGTGAGCACTATTATATTTGCTTAGACATTATATCTGCAGGGACATTGTTATACTTTTTATTGTAAATTTAAATGTTTTTCCCACTTAAATTGTGTAGGTTATCTTATCATTCCATTGTGATAGTGCTTCATATAGTTAGGATGCAATTCTATTATCAGATATATGTCTATACATATTTTCTCATATTTTGTGGTTTATCTTCTGAGGTTCTAAGAGATTGTTTCCAGTAACATATATTCTAACTTTTGATGAAATCCAAATTAATCATTTTTGTGAGTTATTTTTTGATCTTATATAGATCATTTTTCTAATGCTAAATTTACCCCCAAATTTCCATATTTTTCCAGTAATATTTCTATATCTCATATTCATATGTTGATTGACATACTGTTATGTTTTTTATGAAATGAAATTTGTTTTTATATGGATGTCATTCTTAAAAAAATAAAAATTTTAGAACTTGTGTTTTTCTTAATTGAATATGCATTTATTCACTGGTACCAAAGATACCCATATGTCCCCAAATATCCATTTTCCCCTTCTTATAACAGAATCTGCATACTTTGTCTGGGCACACGAACATCTAGAATAAAGGCTCCTTCCAATTTAGGTATATCTACACAAATAAGTTTTGAACAATACAACATAAGGGAGAGTGGTATTTGTGTTTTTTGAGCAATGAGAAACTTACATAATTGTCAAGAAATTGTTAAATGTAGGTTTTATGATTTTTAAAAATATTTGTTATTTTTAGCTGTATTTGGACATAATACCTTTATTTTATTTATTTATCTGTGGTGCTGAAGATTAAACCCAGGGGCTCGATTGTGCTAATCGAGCGCTCTACTGCTGAGCCACAGCCCCAGCCCAGTTTTTGTGTTTTTTATAGGCTTTTTATTCCTTTATTTTTTAAATTGATGTATGTATTTATTCTTATATCAATATACTCTGTCTTGTTTACTGATGTATGAGTCCTCCACCTTTGTTCTTGAGTGTAGTAGACAAACTAATGGCCTCCTTAAAGATGTCTATATTCTCATTCTTGGAATCTGAAATGCATTACTTGAAATGGTAAAATGGACTTTAGAGATATTACTTTGATCTTGAAATATGGAGAGTATTCTGGGTCATCTGAGTGAAATCATGATAATGTGTGGAAAGAAAGAGAGAAGGAGGGAGAGAAAGCACAAGAGTTATGTTACTGTGGAAAAGGGTCAGATAGAAGTTCAATGTTTTTGACTTTGAAAATGGAGGAAGGGGACATAAGCCAAACAAAGGGGAAAGTCTCTGGAAACTGGAAATGACAAGAGAATTGATTCTTCCCTCAACCTTCCAGAAAGGGATGCACCTCTTACAACATCTCAATTTTAACTCAGTATATACATGGCATATTTTTGATATTTGGAATTTTAAGATAAAAACAGTGTTGTTTGAAGTTATAAGATAATAGAATTCTTTTGCAGAAGCAATAAAATACAAATACATTATTTTTAAAAATAATTCTGCCTTATCTAGCTGTTTTCCATTTTATATTACTTTTGATATCACCTTGTTGATTTCTATAAAAATAATGCTGAGATTTGATTGAGACTGAGGGGAATATGTATATAATTGGGAGAATCATATTATAAAAATATTAATTCTTCCATTTAATGAACATGGTATGTCTCTTTGTTTATTTAGGACTTCTTTAATCTGTTCATTAATGCTTTTTAACTTTTAAAATGTGAGTTATGTACATATATTGTTAAATCTTTTCTTAGGCAGCAGGAGAATTTAAAAATAATATTACATATTAAATTTATTTTTTCCATTTTTATTAAATCACATAGGATTCTAATGTGTTTCTTGTATATTAGGATCTTATTAAATTTACCATTGGTTTTGCAGTATATATCCCTCTGATTACATTCTTAAAACTTGTCTGTGTAACTAATTATACTATAAATCTATGTATTTAGATAAGCTTCTAAAGGATGTCTCCAGGGGAGTTTTGAATTTTAAATAGAAAACTATTAATCACTACATATTGCATCTCATGCTTATCTTGGTCAAGGTTTAACACTGGAATTCCTAACATCTTTGGAGATAACCACAGAACGTATTATTCCTCTAACAAAAGAATTCTGTCCTGACAGTTTATCTTCCTGTTTATTGGTCAACTTTTCTTAGTTAAAATATCTCATTGTCATTCTTTTTCATGCATCTTTAATAATGTATACAATTGAAAAAGCAAAAAGAGAAGAACTACTGGTATGTAGGCATTGCTTTCCAGAAACATTAGAGTTTTAATAAATAATTCAGCATAAATTTATCTATAAAATGTGTTACTACCCCCGATTGTCTGCTCCAGGAATACAATATGAATATGTACTTTACGTTGTGTTTTTCACTTGGAATGCCTCACAAAGGCTCCTGGGATAAATGCTTGATCCTCAGCTGATAGCACTATTAGGAGATGGTAGAAATTTCAGGAGGTGGGGCCTGGTTAGAAGAAGAAGTTTACTGGCAGACATGTCTTTGGAGAGTTCATTTTGTTTCTAGCCTCTGTCTCTGTCTCCCCTCCCACTTTCTCTGTTTTATCACAGGCCCATAGCAATGGAAGCAGCCACCATGGACTAAATTCTTGAAACTTTGAGCTAAAATAAATCTTTCCCATTTATGTTTTTTTTTTTTTTTTTTTTTGCTGGGGAGGGGGGAGTATTTTGTCATCATGATGGAAAGCTGACTAACATATTTTGTAACCAAATTATAGGCTTTTCCATATAGTTTTATAAAGGTGGTATTTACCTGACATATACATTAGTTTGTATATTCCAAAGGCAGGTACCCTTGGCAAGCACTAAGCTTGTTAATAGTTGGTATGGAAGGCATAGTAAACTCTTATTCTGAATTGGATCCAGTTTATGAAGCATTCTTTACTTTGAATATTGCCAGTCATCCACAAAACAAAGAATTCTCCATCCACAAAGATATCATCTACAGCATAGACAAGACAATAAAGGACAGACAATAAATATTTTGGGTTTTGCTGCCATACATTTTTTTTAAAGAGAGAGAGAGAGAGAGAGAGAGAGAGAGAGAGAGAGAGAGAAAATTTTTTAATATTTATTTCTAGTTTTTTCGGTGGACACAACATCTTCATTTGTATGTGGTGCTGAGGATCCAACCCAGGCTGCACGCATGCCAGGCGAGCACACTACCTCTTGAGCCACATCCCCAGCCCCAGCCAAACATTTTTGTTGTTGTTATTCAACTGGCATTTTAGCATGAATGTTGTCTTAATGTAAAAATCATCAATATAGCTGTATTCTAATAACCTTTATTCACAAAAAGAGACAGGGGCAAAAATTTAGTCCACTGGCAATTATTTTTCCCCAAGTCAGGGTCCAGATGTATTGTAATACATGATAATATGACTAGTTAGACATTCCACAGATATTTGTTTTCATCTAGGTTGTTAGTTATATGGTTTTCACAAGACCTGTTTTTGAACAATGACCTCATGTGTTTCAGGGAGTTAATATTTCCCACAATTCACTTTCCAAAAGAAGTCCTGTCATACAAATAGCCAGTCAAAATGAAACCAAAAAACCCGACAATACTACGTCTCTTCCAGGTGTTTACCTTCAAGGTGCTATTAGCCTCATTGTAAAGCCTTATGTGCATCCATTCATTTGTTTCAATCCCCCAGTACCTATTCTAGACCTTCACCTGCAAAAAAACAAACAAACAAACAAACAAACCAAACAAACAAAAAACAAACAAACAAAAAAACCAAAACCCAACCAGGGAGGATTTCTATAGGCAAACAGCTATGATTTTGAGTATTTGTAAATACTGTCATAAAATTACTGTACATTCTTTTGTTCTCAACTTTTCACATGGTATTAAGGCAATAGTAACTTTTCCTTTCTACATTGGTGTGTTTTTTTTTTTTTTTTGGTCAACAATATTCTCCCTTTTTTTCATTTAGCATTAATTTTTTTCTTTAGTTTCCATATGTCAATGCAACCAATGTTGGATCACTAGGTTCATCAGAGAATTGAGTCATAAGATGGTAGCAATATCCACCTGGCTAATATTTCCCCTTGTGTTCCCCATTACATGGAGCAGGAATGCATATATATAAGGTTACAAATCTCTCATTCACTCTGTAGCAAAGAAGTAGAAATCATTAATTCTAGTTTAAACAGTGGAAGAAGGAATAATCCATGCAATAACTTTTGGAATTTGATCTGCAACAACTAGAAATATTGCCATGATATCATATTTAGCAATTGATCTTTCCCTAAACCTGCAAAACAGCCTAAGTTCCAGCTATATATGATCAAACAAAATAAAATTAAAAAGTCTTAGAAACAGTGAAGATGTTTGAAATTTCTGGTATCATGCCTTACTTTTCATCCCTATCTTTCCCAGGGTATTTCAAATATCTCTACAATGGTGGTTCTGTTTTACATCCATCAATGTTGAGTAACACACATTTACTGATACAAACTATCCATTTATTTTCTAAAACACTCCCCTCTATATATACACACACCCAAATTATTAAGTAGAAATGTTCTCAATCGATTTTTTGTTCAATCAACTACATTTTAGGTCATGAGGACTTTAGTTCATTATATATTATGTTTCTCAGTCCTCTGTTATATTGCACCTACAGTAAAATAAATGCATTCCTTGACCAGACAATATATAACCTGTGGTTCTAATTTAAGTGCAGTCCTTAAATTACAATTCTTACCTATTTACTCTGTGCTATTGTAGAGAAATTTGTTTCAGTTACCAGGTATGGAAGTCCATATCTAAAATTACATTATGGCTAAAGCCATCTGAAACTGGGGGAAAACAAATTTACCAGATTTCTTCCAAGGTAAGGATAGATATATTTGGTATGCAGTGATCCTATTACTTTTTTGTCTGGTAAATGAAAAAAATAACAGAGCCTAATAATATTTCTTGATTTGACATGAAATATTTTTATTCTTTTTAATTACATGTAACATTAGGATACATTTTGACATAATCACAAAAGCATGGAATATAATTTGTTCTAATTCAGTCCCCAACATTTCTTTCCTCCCCTATTCCTGCCCTAGCCTGTTCCCCTCTCTCTCTACTCCACTGATCTTTCTGTACTTTACTTATACTTTTTTAAAAAATAGTGTGTTATGGATATACTTGGTGTTGTTATTCACTCTGCTATATTCATGCTATATTTTAATCAAATTCATTCCATTCTACTTCCCTTTTCCGGTCCTTCCATTCTCCACCTCCATCCCTTCCATCTACTCAACTGATCTTTCCTTTATTTTGATGAAATTCCCTCTCTCTTTTTCCCCCTCTCTCTCTTCCTTTTTTATTTCCCCCCTTATTTTGGATTAGCCTTCACATATTTGACGTTTGACTTTTTGGGATTGGCTTATTTTGCTTAGCATGATAGTCTCCTATTTCATCCATTTACTGGCAAATGCCATAATTTCATTCTTCTTTATGGCTGAGAAATACTCCACTGTGTATATATAACACATTTTCTTTATTCATTCACCTGTTGAAGGGCATCTAGGTTGGTTCCATAGCTTGTCTATTTGTGAATTATGTTGCTGTAAACATTGATGTGGCTCTATCTCTGTAGAATGCTGATTTTAAATCTTTGGATATATACCAAAGAGTAGGATCGCTGGGTCATATGATGCTTCTATTCCCAGTGTTTTGAGGAATCTGCTTGCTGTTTTCCAGAATAGCTGCACTATTTTGTGGCCCACCAAAGATGTATGAGGATACCTTTTCCCCCACATCCCTGCTAACATTTAAGTTTTTTTTTTTTTTTTTGTATTGGACATTGAACACAGAAGTGCTTAACCACTGAGCCACATCCCCAGACCTTTTTATATTTTATTTTGAGACAGGGTCTTGCTAAGTTGCTTAGGCTCTCACTAAGTTGCTGAGACTTTGACTACTGATTCTCCTGCCTCAGCCTCATAAACTGCTGGGATTAGAGGCATGAGTCAATGCACCTGGCAGCACTTATTTTTCTTTGTATATTGATGATTGCCATTCTGACTAGAAATAAAATCTCAAAGTAGCTTTGATTTGCAATTCCCTAATTGCTAGAGGTGGTGAAGTTTTCTTTTCTTATGTTTATTGACCATTTGTATTTCTTTTTTTTGTGTGTGTGTGAAGTGTCTATTTAGTTCTTTTGGCCATTTATTGCTCAATCGCTCTCTCTCTCTCTCTCTCTCTCTCTCTCTCTCTCTCTCTCTCTTTGGTGTTTTTTTTTTTTTTAATTCTTTGTATGTTCTGGATATTAATGCCCATCTGAAGAGCAGGTGGCAAAGACCCCCCATTCTGTAGAATCTCTCTTCACACTCTTTGTTTCCCTTGCTCTGCAGAAGCTTTTTAATTTGATGTTATCTGACTTATTTGTTTTTTTAATTTTACTTTTTACAGTTTAAGAGTCTTTTTAAGGAAGTTGGTTGCTGTACTGACATGTTGGACTGTTGAGCCTACATTTCCTTTTATCAGCTGCAGGATTTCTGGTCTAATTCATAGGCTTTCAGTCCACTTTAAGTTGACTTTTGTGTAGCATGAGAGATAGAGGTTAAATTTCACTCTTCCACATATGGATTTTGAGTTTTCCCGGAACCTTTGGTAAAAAGGTTATCTTGCTTTTTTATAACATATATTTTTGGCATATTTGTCTATTGTCAGATAACTGTATTTATGTGAATTTGTCTCTGTGTCTTCTATTCAGTTGCACTGGTCTTCATGACTGTTTTGGTGCCAGTACCAAAACGTGTGCCTTTGTTACTGTAGCTTTGCAGTGGAGTTTGAGTGATGTAATTTTCTTGCCTCCAGCTTCACTCTTCTGGGTCTCCTATATTTACAAATGAATTTCAGACCTTATTTTTCTCCTTCCATAAAATATATCATTAGAATTTTGATGGGGAGGGTTGGGGTTGTGGCTTGGAGGTAGAGCGCTTGCCTAGAATGTGTGAAGCACTGGGTTCAATCCTCAGCACCACATAAAATAATAAATAAAGATATGTGTCCACCTGTATCTAAAAAATAAATATTAAAAAAAGAATTTTGATGGAGATCTTATTGAATCTGAATAGAACCTTTGATAGTAGAGTTACTTTGACATCTATCTAAGAACATGGGATGTCTTTCCATCTCCAAAGTTTTCCTTCAATTTTTTTCTTTAGTATTCTATAGTTTTCATTGTAGAGTTCCTTCACCTCTTTTAGATTGATTCTTAAGTGTTTTTTGTTTGTTTATTTGTTTGTTGAGGCTATTGGAATGGGATAGTTTTCCTAATTTCCTTTTCAGCTGATTAATTATTAGAGTATAGAAACTTAATTGATTTCTGAGTGTTGATTTTATATCCTGCTACTTTACTGAATTGATTTATGAGCTATAGAAGTCTTGTGGTAGTTTTTTGGGGGGAGGGGTCCCTTAAATATAGGATCATCAGCAACAGAGATAATTTGAGCTCTTCTTTTCCTAGAGTTTCAAGTACTGTGATGTACAGGAGAGGTAAAAGTGCCTTGTTCCCATTTTTAGAAGAAATGCTTTTAGTTTTTCTCTATTCAGTATATTGTTGGACTTGGGTTTATCATATGTAAGTTTCTTCTTACATTAGTTTTACAAAAACATCAGTTTTTCTAATGTTTTAAACATAAATAGGTGCCATACTTTATCAAATGCTTTTTCTGCATTTATTGAGATAATTTCGCAATTCTTAACCTTGATTCTTTTTTTGTGGTAAGTCACAGTTATTGATTTTCATCTGTTGAACCAACCTTGTGTCCCTGGGATGAAGCCCATTTGATCACAGTGCACTATCTTTTTAATGTGTATTTGTTTGCAGTTTGTCAACATTTTATTAAGAAATCTTTCATCTATGTTGTTCAAGGACATTAGCATGAAGTTTTCTTTTCATAATATGTCTTTGTCTGGTTATGATATCAGGGTGATTCTGGCTTCATAGAATGAGTTTGGCAGTATTCTCTTCATTTCTATTTCATGGAAATGATTTCAGGAGGACAGGTATAAATTCTTTTTTCAAGGTCTAGTAGAACTCAGCTGAGAATCTCTCTGGTCCTGGGCTTTCGTTGTTGTTGCTGTTGTTGTTGGAAGGCTTTTGATGGCAGCTTTAATTTCTTCACTTGACACTGAAATGTTTAAGTTTTCTATATCCTCATGGTTTAATTTGGGTAGTTCCTGTGTCTCAAGGTTTTCTAACTTGTTGGATGATAAATTTTCAAAATAGTTTCTGGTGATTCTTTGAATTTCAGTAGTGATATTTTCTTTTTCATTTCAAATTTTGTTAATTTGATTGTTTCCTCTCTTTGTTTAGTTTGGCTAAGGGTTTATCAATCTTGTTTATCCATTCAAAAGACCAACTGTGTTTCATTGATCTTTTTTTATTTTCTTAATTCTCAATTTCCCTGAATCCTGGTATGATTTTAATTTTTTTCTGATTTCTACAGATTTTGATGATGGTTTGTTTTTTTTCTTGTAGGACCTTGAGATGTAATGCTAGATTTTTATTTGGTATCTTTCTATTTTAAACTGCCATAAACATTCCTCTTAGAGCTGCCTTTATACTATTCCAGAGATTTTGATATGTTGTATGACTATCCTGATTTCTTCTAAAATTATTTTTTATTTCTTCATTGATTTCTTCTTTTTCCAATTCATCATCCAAAAATGTATTATTTAATCTCCAGGTGTTATACTGGTTTCTGTTTTTTTATCTTATCATTGATTTCTAATTTTATCCCATAATAATCTGATAGAATGCAAACAATTATCTCTATTATTTTTGCATTTGCTAAGATTTGCTTTCTGATCTAAGTTATGGTCTATTTAAGAAAATTTTCCATGTGCTGCTGAGAATAAAGTGAATTCATCTATTGATGGATGAAATATTCTGTACATACCTGTTAGGCCTATATTAGTAATAATATTTTAGTTCTATAAAATGTTTACTTAGTTTATATCTGGATGGTATATATAGTGATAAAAGAGGTGTGTTAAAGGTAGCCAGTAGTATTGTATTGTAGTCTATTTGACTTAATGTTGAGAAAGGTTTGCTTCATATATATATATACATATATATATATATATATATATATATATACATTTTATTATATATATATACATATATATATATACATTTTATTATATATATATATATATACATTTTATTATATATATATATATATATTATAAAATGTATACACACACACACACACCATTTTAGAGGGCATAAATATTTGCAATTGTTATATCTTGTTGTCTGATTTCCTTAAGCAGTATGAAGTGAACTTTTCCAATACTGAACTTTTCCATTTCTTCTGATTAATTTTGGCTTGAAGTTCGAATTTCTGATACAAGAATAACTTTCTCTGCTTGTTTTCCAGTACCATTTGCATAGTATGGTTTTTCCCATCATATCACCTTCAGTCTGTAGATGTCTTTCACTATGAGATAAAGATAGAATATTGTTGGGTCTTGTTTTTTTATTAAAATCTGCCAATCTATATCGTTGATTGAAGATTTTAGAGCATTTATATTTATGTTATTTTAGAGAGATGATTTTTATATTCTGAATTTTTTATTTATTTCTAATATTTAAATCAGATTTGATTCTCTGTTAATTATCTATTCTTCTAGTGTAATTCCTCCTTATGCTGGTTTTCATTTCTTCTTCATGAAATATTTCATCAAATAAGTTTTATAGCAGGATTTCTGGATATGGATTCTTTTAGCTTCTGTTTATTGCAGAAGATTTTTATTCATCTTCAATTTTGCAGCTCAATATTGCTGGGTATAATATTCTTGGCTGGCCTCCATTTTCCTTCAGAGCTTGGTATATATTTTTCTAATCCCTCCTGGTTTTTAGGGTCTGGGTTGAGAAATCAGTTGAAATCTAGACAGGTTTACCTCTAAATGTGATGAGCTACTTTTCTCTTGCAGCTTTTAAAAATTCTATCCTTCTTTTATATGTTAGGCATTTTCATTATAATGTGTCTTGGAGTAGATAGGTTGTGATTTTGTGTATTTATAGTCCTATATAACTCTTGTATTTGAATTTCCATCTCATTCTTAATGTTTGGAAAATTTTCTGATATTATTTCATTGAAAAGATTTTATAACTCTTTAGCTTGAACTTCAGAGCCATTATCCTCCCTGGTGCTTCTTAAATTTTGCTTCTTGATGTTATTCAAGATTTTTTAATATGCTGCTCATATTCTTTTAGCATCTTTTATTTTTGGCCAACTTTATTTCAAGTTTATGTACTTTGTCTTCAAGGCCTGAAAATGTATCTTCAAAGTGGTTTATTCTATTGGTAATGCTTTTCATTGGATTTTTAATTTGGTTTATTGAGTCTTTCATTTCAACGTCAGATTTTTTCAGAATGTATATCTATTTTATAATGTATATCTAGTTTCTGTATTTTCTTCTTTAATTTTACTTCTTACATCTTCTTTTAGCTCATGGAACATTTGGTTATGAATTTCCTAAATTCTTTCTCTGACAATTTCCCCACAGTAGCATTAATGCAGTCAGTTGTTTAAGCATTATGGGTTGTTTGGGATGATTCATTCCCCTTCTTTTTCACATTGTTTTTATGTCTACCCATCTATTGGGATAGTTTTCATTTCTTCTTTTAAGCAAGGGACTACTTTATGAGCTCTTTTTCTCTTCAGAGACCTGTGTTGGTTGAATATCCAGATATTGATACTTTAAGTCAGTTTGTGACATATGCTGATCCCAATAACATACCATTTTGAGAGATGTCACCGGATACTTATTATTTACTATAATTACTTCACAGTCAAGCTATGTATTATTTAACCTTATGAGAAATGAAAACTTGTTGATATTGTTCTTCACAGTCCCTCAAATCCAGGTTTAAAACTTGTAGTAAAGTTTTGGAATAAGTCAAAAGTAGTTATTATGTTTAGTAAAGTTGCTATAATTTACAATGAGGGCTATAAGAAAGAAATAATAAAAGATTGGTCAACAAAGAAAGGAAAAAAGGAAAGCAAGAAAGAAAGAGAGCAAGAGAAAACCCCCCCAAAAATATAGTAGATATCCATTAGTTTTTGGGTATGGATTGCTTCAGAGTTACTGAGGCACAGGAGCCAACCCCCTACTTGCTATGGAATGTCCACCAGCCTGTTGTGGTTTGTAAGGTCAGGGACCTGTAGCTTATTGCTTGGAGAGTACAGTCTTGTGGCTTGGTTGTTTTTATTGTGTGTAGGAGTTCAAGATGCAGGCTCTATTGTGTCCATGTAGCTGCTCCCCTTGGCAGGGTCC
This sequence comes from Spermophilus citellus, assembly GCF_964194105.1. Taxonomy (NCBI): domain Eukaryota; kingdom Metazoa; phylum Chordata; class Mammalia; order Rodentia; family Sciuridae; genus Spermophilus; species Spermophilus citellus. The sequence goes on along the minus strand of NC_138187.1, from coordinate 139,326,736 downwards.
TTTTCATGGTTGTGAATTTTCTGTGGGTGTTCTGTGGTGCAGAAGCATTGCCCTTGCCCATGCTGCTCTCTAGGTTCTGTAGTAACCTGACTCAGGTGGTTCACCTAGGTTCTAGTTTCCACTGCCCCTGCTTTTAACAGCAGACATCAATTCCTTCAGTTGACTATGACCGCTGGCAAGGCCAGCCAGTCCTTTTACTCATCATTTGTGCTGTAGGTCAGGCTGGGAGCAGTCAATTCCTGCTATTTTGGATCAGGAAATTTTCTGCCTTTGTGTGACCTCCCTCTGGCTATATTTTTAGGTGCCTTCCAATTAAGTTTACTTAGGTATACAGTGAACTTCTTTTAGCAGCTTCTTCCATTGGCTGCCACTATCCAGAAACTGGATTTCTATGTCACTGGATATTCCAGCAGCTGTTTCTTTTACCATGTTTAATTGCTATCTACACATCTTTGGTGAAGACTCTGAAAAGCTTTTGCCTACTTTTCTTTGAGTTGTTTTTTTATTACTAAATGTTGAAACTGCTTAATATATTCTGGATACCCTTTCATTGGGTAGACATGCTGCAAATATTTTAGTCCCATCTGTAGCTTTGTTGTTCACTTTGTTAACTGTGTAGTTCATAGAGCAAAGTGTTTAATATTTAATTTCATTCAAAGTATCAAAATTTTCATTTGTGGAACATGACTTTTTGTGAGTACAATTCACAATCTCTTTGCTGAAACCAAGGTAATATACTTTTGTCAAAGTTCACATTTTACCTTTAGTAGATGATTCAATTTTTGAGTTAATTTTTGTATGAGGCTTATGTGGAGACTTGTTATTGTCCTTTTGAATGCCTGATTGTTCCAGTAACATTTGTTGAAAAGACAATGTTTCCTCCACTGATTTGATTTTGCTTTTGATCCTTTGTTAAATAGCAATTGACCATGACATAAATCCAGTTCTGGACTATACCTTCTCTTTCATTACTCTATAATTTCACAACATCACTGACTGTTTTAATTACTATTGCATTATATAAGACAAAATATTCTATATAAGTCGTCTACCTTCTTTTTTCCTTTTAAAAATTTTTAGACATAAAAGCATAGAAATTGTGCATATTAGTGGGGTAATGTGAGACTTCCATATATATTTAAATTAGAGTAAACACATCTATTTCCTCAAACATTTTTAAGAATTGTATTGATATTGTATTGATATTGTATTTGCTTTGAAAAACTAAGTTTGTTTGAACATTTTTGTCTGTTTCAGTGTTATTAACACTGGTTCAGGGAGCTTTTACTCTGGGACTAGTTTATTCAGAATATTAATAAGGAGACTTTACTAAATGATCTAGTCCAAGGCTCTTTCTACTCTTACCATTCAAAATTGAATTTCTCCCAATGTGTGAGTGCTCTGGAATCTTTGACCTTATTCTCCAGTGGTTTTCTTCCCTCTGGTAGTTATTCTTTGTTGCCCAGCTTCATGGAGTTTTGTCCTACAACATGTCAGCATTCAGCTAAAGGATTTAGGGGATTGCTGTGCAGATTTGTAGTTCTTTCACTCTATGATTTCTTCCTCTTTGGTTTTCTATCCTAAAAATTCTTGTGACCTCAATCTCCTTTAAAACACTGATTATTGATTCCTTTGTTTATCAAAACTGCTATCTTTTGCTTGGATTCTTCCTGTCTGCTGTTTTCAGGAGAACTCCTCCTGTTTTATCTCTTAGATTGTCCTCAGGTGGTGCTGCTTGTATTCCAGTCCGCAACAAAAACGATTTTCGACTATTAGTTAAGTTTCTTCATTATTTGTGCCTGGAACTCTGTTTCCATTTATTATTCTTGCTTGGTCTTCATCAGTTTTATTTCTGTACAAAATCACTCTTGCTTGTTTACTTTGTCTCATTTGTTTTCCAATTGATTTCTGCTATTTTATTTCCCCAGAATTGATAATCATGTTGGCTTTTGTTTGCTTCTTTCTAATTTCTTAAAGTGAACAAATTATTGATTTTTATTCTTTAATAATGTAATTGTAGCTATTTAATGCTAAATTTCCCTTTTAGCACTACTTAAGTGTCAGTTTGTGTTTTAATGTTTTTATTATCATTCAGTCAAACATATTTAATGTTTTTTTTTTTAATTTTTGTTTCCTTTTTAATCTATATACACATGAAGCTTTATTGTGGGAAGAAACCTAATAACTGACAAATGTCAACTTTTAGTTTCAAGTTAAGTTATATGTAATTTGAGGAATCATCATTTTAGCCTGAGAACATCAAGAAATATGTTGCTCTTTGTCATCTTCTTTGAACTCTATGCATCCATTAGGTTTTAAGCACACAATTATGATGACATTTTAAATTCTTGGAGCCAGTAGTAACTATGCTGACAGATTCTTTAAGATCATTACCTGATTTCAGGAACCCAAATTGGCTAGATGAGGCTTGGGTATTTTCAAATTATTTTCAGATTTAAAGCAAGTCCTAAGGGAAAATAAACACATTGCCTATGGAGTTATGGCATGCTGTCGGATCCTGGATTCATTCATACCCTAAATCCTTTAACTAAATTTGTTTGTTTTTTGTTTTCAATATAAAAAATAAATCTTCATATGTTTAATTTTTAAAAATGTGAATTACTAGAGATATTTTTAAAGAACAACATGAAATCATGATGTTCCTTTTGATTTAACAAACTGGGAGGAAAGAGTATTTTCAACATTAAAGATAATAATCTATTTTTAAAGCAGAGAGTTAAATTAATGCCTCTTGTAGGCCGAATACAAAGGATTGTTTTGGTTAGTAGGCTAAATAGTCCATGTAACTTTTTTTCTGCCATATTTCTATCATGCAATGCATCCAAGGAAATCTAACTATATTATTGTAATTAGAATTACATTATTGTAATTAATTTTATTGAAACTTCTTATAATTTCTCAGAAAGGATTATAAATGTTTAATTCTAACCTTCTTACCAAAAGAAAACATTTCATAAAGGACCTTTATTTAATATCTTTGGAAACTCATTGCTTAATTTCTGTAGCACAATAACCTGGATGATTAATAATTATTCCATATATTTAGACACAAATGGCTCATTATTTTTTGCACTGTCATATTATTAGAGTCTTTATATAATTATATTACATGTGCTTGTCTTTTCCTTATTCTGTTCCCTTCTAGAAACATGTTCAAAAAATGATATAGAAATTAAGAATGGGTTTCTTTCTGAATCTGACTTTATATATAATCTAAATAAAGTAACACAATATAAGTGCAAACCAGGCTATGTAACTGAAGATGGTAACACATCGGGATCAATTACCTGCCTCCAAGATGGATGGTCAGCTCAACCCTCCTGTGTTAGTAAGTGGTTTATTACATTAGTATCATTATCCTGATGATATACAAAAGTTTAACTTTATTCTTTCTTGATGTGACTATGTTTCATTTTAATAAGCAAACAAAAACATTTGATGAAAAGTATATGTCATCATTTTTTTTCTCAGAATTGCTAGTATGGTAGAACATAAGTACATCTTTCCTCCCCTGACAGACATTTTAAAGAATACTATGATTTAGAAGTGACTCAGAGAGCTTCATGTGTATTCTGGTGCTGACTCATTTATTTTAGCTGAGATCTTTGTCACTGTTAGGTATACCTGTGTTTTAGGTGGTCAACCTCTTATATCAAAGACTTTGATCCCAGACATAAAAGTAATGTTCTTAGTGAAAATATGGAGACTTGCTATATAACCTCAGAATATTTTAACCTTTATAACTTATATGTTTGACATTGTAAGATAGGTCTACTTCTGAAAAACCTCCCCCCTTAAACATCTGCATAAACATCTAGGTATTTGAAAGGAGGGAGTGTTTCAAGATGATACCAGTTTTTGCTATGTTGAAAGATTTTCCTGCTATAATACCCAAGGTTAATGAAGATTTTCTAGGAATGATTATTTCTGTTTATCTTATTAAACTCAAAGTTATTCAGTAATATTTTGCAAGCAATACTTAACATACTTTAAATGACATGACTAAGATATTCATTCTTCTTAATTTCTATTCCTTATTTCACAATTTCTATGCTTACAGCATCTAGCTAAAAAATGGTACAAATTGCTGCCTTATAAAACTCATCATATGCTAAATTCTGATAAATAACCCATTATGAAACTTTCTTATTAAGAAATATAAAATCTTATTTAAGATACATTAATATTTTGTTAATCAATCCACATTTCTTCTATTATGTCACAACTACTAATAAGTCTGACATCTTAATTCTCAAAATGCCATCCCAGTCTTCTAAAACAAGTAATACATACTTATTTTATTACTAGCATTTATTACTATTTTATTACTAGCATAAGGCAAATGCTTAAATAAAGTAGAATTTTAAAAAGTTTTTAAAGTAAACTTTTCAGAGAGTTTAAGCAATCAGAAAAAGGTTATGAAAGAACATTTTTAATTTATTGTAACTTTCAGAAAAATGACTTATCATTGGTCTTAGGCTATTTTTGTACAGTACTTAATTCTAATCACATATTTACTTATAAAGTCTGTGTTCTTGGGGTGAATTTTACTAGTATTTTCATTTAAATTACAATAGAAATAAAATCCTCAATTTTATTATGCATTAGAATCTTGTGATATGCCAGCATTTGAGAATGCTAAAACCAAAAGTAACGCCACCTGGTTTAAACTCAATGACAAGTTGGACTATGAATGTAATGTTGGGTTTGAAAACAGATTCAGGCGTGCCAAAGGATCCATAGTATGTCAGGACAATGGATGGTCACATATACCCACATGTTATGGTAAGTACTGTCTCAGAAATTTTTGGTTTTTGTTTTCAATATAAAAAAATAAATTGGCATGTGTTTAATTTTTAGAAATTTGAATTACCTATTTGAAGTACCTATATTTTTAAAGAACAACATGAAATCATGATGTTCCTTCTGATTTAACAAACTGGGAGGAAGGAGTATTTTCAACATTAAAGATAATAATCTATTTTTAAAGCAGTGAGTTAAATTAATGCCTCTTGTAGGCCATATACAAAGGATTGTTTTGGTTAGTAGGCTAAATAGTCCATGTAACTTTTTTTGCCATATTTCTATCATGCAATGCAGCCAAGGAAATCTAATTACATTATTGTAGTTTCTTTGATATGTCCAATTAGAAGACTATAAAAATGTGGTGGATTTGGCAATATGGGGCTCCTGTTGGAAATACTGGTAAGGGTTGCCAATAAGACCATCCAATTTTGTAACAGGAGGAAGTAAAAAATATGGGTGTGTAAATCTAATGCTGAAAAGAATCAGAAACTGATGATTCTATTGTATTTTGGAGTATGAGACAAGGGCATTGAGATTGAATAGTGCATGAGGGAAAGAGGATGAGGAACACCATGTAATGTTCAAAGGCTTAAATTTAAATGGTAGTAGAAGATACCACACCTTGAGACTTGATTGGCAGCATTGAGCATCCACTAAAATTTAATCCATTTGGGATATCAAGCAATTTCTTTTATAAGTTAGGAGAAAATGATAAAAAAAAACCCACAAACTCAGTTCTGCTTTCTGGATTTTTCATTGCAGTATCAGAGAATCAATCCAAAATCCAATGAATTAAGGCACATAATAAACCAATTAATAAAAATAGTTTTAGTATGTTTTATATATGTGATTATAAGCAGATACATGCTGTGTGCAGCCAGAAGCTTTTACAATACTAAGTGTCCATCTTTTAAAAAGGCTGGTGCATTAGCTTAGTGGTAGAGTGCTTTCCCAGCCCAAAGCCCTGGATTCAATCTCCAGCACTGAATGAGAGTTATGAATATATGATTCTCATTGCTTTTCCACTGTCACTAGACATGGAAAATGTGAAGATGTGCAGAAGAGGAGAGAAAGTAAAAGTGACAGAGATATAGCAATAGAAACGAATTCAGTCAAAGTAGCTTTTTATTGCAAATTTTATGAAGACTAATAATCACATTTCCAGGAGATGTAAGTCTCCATATATTGAGTGAATAAATGACAGCTTAGTATTTTTGCCTCAGCCATGTAGCATAAAACTGCACACAGATTGACAGATATACAACTTTATTTCAAATGTCCTGGGAGTTCTTGTCTATGGGGAGATGTTTACATTATTATCTTAAACCACTTAAGCAAAACAGACTTACAGAAATCTTAAAGTAGTAAACAACTTAGAGTAAAAATATCTATACTAACATTTCTGTTCATCAGCACTAAAATATATGATTTGGACATTTAGACAAAGACAAGTATTTCTCATCCAGTGTTTGTCCATTCACACTTCTCTTTAAATCACACATTTAGTTACTATCTCTGTATAGATATAGCAGTTTGATAGTACTCAATAGTCAAAATCATTTTTTTCTTGTTAAGGGCAATGCTTTCTATAATATGATGAAATATAGAATTTATATAAAACAGCATAAAATAAATATACACACACAAAAGAACTTTTAAGTTTGGGAAATTTTCTAATATTGCATTGAAGAGATTGTGCATTCCTTTGGTTTGTATCTCTGAGCTTTCATCTATCCCAATAAATTTTAAATTTTCAAGTTATCTCATATTTCTTGGAAGTTATGTTCAGGGTATCTTAACACCTTTCTCCACAGTCAACTTTATTTTTAAGGTTATATATGTTGTCTTCATTGCCTGAAACTCTGTCTTCCAAGTGGTCTAAAATGCTCATGATGCTTTCCATTGAATTTTTAATTTGGCTTATTGATTCCTTCATTTGGAGGATTTCTGCTTGATTTTTTTTTCAGAATCTCTCTTTTTTGAAATGATCTTTTACTTCCTGTATTTTCTTTCTGATTTTACTTCTTATATTGTCTTTGCTTTGCAGATCAGTTTAACTATATATTTTCTAAATTCCTTCTCTGACATTTCTTCTACTGTGGTGTTGATGGATTATGTTATTGAAGTACCTTTGTTTGTTTGGGGCTATTTGTTCCCCTTGATTTTTCATGTTGTTGATGTATCTACCCATGGGACAATATGGCTCTGAGGCAGCAGACTTTCTGTCTTGTGAACTTGTAGTGTCCCTGAAGGTTTCCAGTACCTCACTGTTTTAATGGGAACAAATAATCACAATAACTAATGAAAACAATATATAGCTTTAAACCAGACAGTTCCTATTATGATATCTACAATGCTAAATGTCACAATAAACAGAAATTATATGATCAATTATTGCCCACAGTAAAAACAGTATGTTTGCAAAAGGGTTTACAATATCAAATAATAGACTGGAGAGAACAAAAGTGATGTGGGATATGATGATTATGAGGGAGGAGGAGAGAAGATAGAAGTAAAAATTTAAAGGAAGAGTGGAAGGGAGGACAATGGAGATTGGCTGTTAGCAGAAGAAAAGAGAGAAAGAAAATAAAAAGAAACAGATAAGTGAGAAAAAATACATATATAAGGTAAAATTTTTTTAAATTAAAAACAAAATTAAAAGAATACAAAACAAAACTGAAATATAGTAATCAAACATCCTAGTCCTCAAAATATTGATCCATGAAAAGTAACTGGTTTCAAAAATGTTATAAATGAGGAAAAAAACAACAAATATGAATATGTATAAATGTCCATGAATAACTCAAGGTCACAATTTAACAAAGAAAAAAAGGAAAAAAAAAGATCTTGATGAAAAATTAAAAATGGGAGTTCATAATCTGCTTGAATCAAATGTATGAAATATGATATGTCAAGAGCTTTGTAATGTTTTGAACAACTAATAATAAAAAAAGAAAAAATAATGTTGTTAGTATGTAATAAAGATGTATTATTTTAACTATTGAAAAAAAAAGAAAAATTAACAATTGTGTTTGCTGGAGTTCAAAAGATTCTTAGCTTCCCTTCTCAGCAGTGTTAGGTGGGATTGCTGGGGAGAGAGAGGTAATCCCATAGGTGGAACTCCTGAAGGCGGGCTTTAGATTTAGGTGGGTCTCTAGGTTCTTCACTGAATGCCAATTGGTCTGGAGACTTTAAATCATGCACCTCCAGGGATCAGCAATCATCAGTCCATGTTGGAAGACTGCACCCCAGGGATCTCCCCTGGGTTCCACTCATGTGGGTGAGAAGCCAATATTAAGTCCACTACATCACCTGTTGATTCCATGCTTCCTGGTCTTGGGTTCAGTCTCCAGACCCACTCTCTCCCACCTCACCCTTTTGAATTCCTAGCAAGGCATGTTTCTTCTAGTTGGTTCTGAAAGCAGCATGTTTAGAGGGAGAGGGGGAAAGCCAATTGGGTTTCCACAACCAGTTCTCCTCTGTGTAAACCTCTCTCCAAATTTGATTTTCTCCTGGTCACTTAGACACACTTTATGTCATGAGTGTGGGTTTTCTAGGCCTGTATTTTGGGACAAACTTGGGTTTTTCAGGAATTAGCTCTCCTGGCTACTGGCCACCACACCATGGCTGCAAAATGGTTCTTTCCTCTGTCCTCTGCATAAAGTCTGGAGAGATGGTGGCTTCTTTCCCACACAAGCATACTGTGAAGCACCCCCTTCAGTTTAGTGGGCAGTGTCTTTGATCTCTAAACTTTCTATATCTAGATAAGCCTCAAGTGTACCCCAAATGTGGGCTCCTTTAATTCCTTTATCACTCCACTTTGGTCATGGAGGGACCACTGTGGCTGGTTCTTCCAGCTGTGGTAGTGGCTGTGGAGCTGGGGATTTCTTCCTTATTTTATACAACCTCTGAGTCCCTGATCTGCCTTGAATGTCCAGTATTAAATTCCAATAAAGCCTCCCCCCACCTTTTTTTAATTTTTTTGTACACCCACCTTGCTAAGAAGCTACCTGTCTGCTTTCTTGGTTTCATGCCTTGGGTAGCCACAAGAGTGGCTTCTCTAGTCTGCCATCTTGAAATCCCCTCCAAGACAAAATGACTTTAATGTAGACGATTGTAACATAATTCAAGGAGAGGAATCCCAGTGACTCTCATTCAAGTGTAGTTTTTTTTCTCAAGTAATTTGCAATACTCAAAAGAATTACAAAATTAATTGGGGTTCTGGGGATTGATTCCAGGTCCTCACACCTGCTAAGCATGAGCTGCATCCCCAGCCCCACAGAAAAAAACTTTTAGTTTTTGAAGCATTATTCTTAAAAAGTTTTTATTGTACATTTAATTTTATAAATGTTTTGGTACTTGAATTTCGATAGTATGCATTTTCTTTCTCCCATGGTTCTAATTTTTTAATTGCAGCCTTTAATTTTATGAATTTGTAAGGAAGAGGTATTCCAAATAAGAAAAATGATTTTTCAATGTTATTTGCTAGTGTTACCTACTTTTAAAAAATTAAAAAATGTGAATTTTATACAGTATCCACATTTGAATTAAAATAATTAATAATCATTAATAAAAATTATAATAAAATAATTGAATATTAATGTAAGGATTCAAGACACCTATCAGTTTGACTTTGAACTATTTCTTAGTTTGTTTTCTTTATTTGTAATATATTAATTATATGATTTTTTAATGTTACTCTAACTTCAAATACATTAGAAATGCTTTTTAATATAATCAATTTTCTCAATTATATTAAACAGAAAAGCCAGTTTTTAAAAAACTGTACAATTTAAAATTTATACAAAGCAGATTGATTTAATATGAGAATAATTCCGTGTTTTAAGGATACAAAAATATGACATTAAATTTTACAAATATCAATAATAAGCCAGATTCAGTGAAAACTAGTTGAATTTGCAAGTTAAATTTCAGGACAGATATATTGCCATTCAATATCACCATATTTCTCAGAGTCCTAGATGAGTAAATTTAGGCAGTGAATAAAACTAATCTGTAACATTTTTTCCAGGAAAAGGATTTGTCTGATACTGTCCTGTATATGCATCACTGAACACCTACCTCATTTTAAAATGACAATGTAAAATGTAATTTGTCAATGATTAATTATATATTCTTATTAAATTATTTTATTTTTTATTTTAGAAAGGGAATGCAGGATTCCCAAAATGGGAAAATTCTTAATGGCTGATCCCAAGAAAGATAAATATAAAGTTGGAGATTTGTTGAAATTTTCCTGCCGATCAGGACTTACAAGAGTTGGACCAGATTCAGTACAATGCTACCATTTTGGATGGTCCCCGGATATCCCAATGTGTAAAGGTGAATATTTATCTTTCTGTTGTAAATATGATGATTAGAATTTTGAATATAAACCTTTTTTCTTTCTTCTATTAATTTTGTATTGGCTTCCACTGTATCTGTAATCTAATTAATGAAGTTGTTGATGTGTGTTATGTGGCAGAAAGCACAACTAGTTTATTTAAGAACTTAATCACCAATTATTTCTTGAAATATGTATTGGGAGTATTCATACATACAAATATGGTGGCTGAGACTAGAGAGATTTACTTTGTTACTTTCCATTTTTCCTACACTGCTACCATTAATACTGGACATTTTATATAGTACAGGACTTCTCTCAAGTTTCATAGAGTATATCTAAACAATATTTAAACAGTTTATAGTTAATTCAATGGAGTACATTAGAAAATCAGTTAAAGATGTTGATCAAATGCTTGTCTCATTGATGATACTTTCTCAAAAAATTATGATAAAATGTTACTATAGAAGGAAAAATTAATATAATTTACACAAACACATTTGCTAACAGTTTGTATGTATCTTCAAATTATCTACATCATTGAAAATATTCAAAGCTTTAAAATATTTCCAATGTTACTATAATAGAATTAATCCAACTTGGAAATATGAATATAATGTAAAAATTTATTTTTAATTAAGAACTTTACAATTAACCATATGAAAAAACAATCAATTAAAAAAGAATTCTCTCCATTTTTCTGGATTTTTTTACATGCAAGATAGACTATTTAACCATTAACCATTGTTTCTACTATAGATCAAGTACAGTCATGTGGTCCACCTCCTCCACTATTCAATGGGGAAGTTAAAGAAACAAAGAAAGAAGAATATGGACACAATGTAGTAGTAGAATATAATTGCAATCCTAGATTTTTGATGAAGGGACCTAATAAAATTCAATGTGTTGATGGAACGTGGACAACCTTGCCAAAATGTATTGGTAATATATTAAAAATACTAAATTTAAACTGAAATACTTTTGTATTTATTTAAACATACATACTGTGTCTTCATTATCAACATGTATTTGTGAAATTTATATAGAGGAGGAGAGAACATGTGGAGCTATACCTGAACTTGACCATGGCTTTGCCCAGCTTTCTGACCCTCCTTATCACCATGGGGATTCAGTGGAGTTCAATTGTACAGAAACCTTTACAATGATTGGAGACAGATCAATTACATGTATTAGTGGAATGTGGACCCAACTTCCTCTGTGTGTTGGTAAGACTGCCCTCCTCAAATTCACACTTAATGAAGTTTAAGTTTTATGGAAAAGATATTTGCAATCTATTCATAAAATTAGAGATATTCTTGAAAAAAAATCTAGTCTTAACTATAATGAATTTTATTGCTCAGCATTTAATATGAGTTTCCAGAAGAAATAAATAAAAGTAGTGATAGAATTTATTAATGTTTCTATCCCTATTAATATTATTTACCTTATAAGTGTAAAGCTAGATTTTACTTAATCACATGATTAAAATGTGAATATTCCTTTCCAAAAAATATAAGTATTTTACATAGATATTGTTGTTGTTCTATATGGCACTCTGTCTTTCAAGCCCTGGAAAACAAATAAAGTCCACAAAATACCCACTTGTTACTAGCTTTTCCTATAAGAATCTTTCTCTGTCAGAGATTCTGACAAGGATAAATTCTCAGTTTCAAAGTTAGCAAGCTGAAGTTCATGAGCCGCAGCACAGGTGTTAGTAGTAACTTAGCAACATTACACATCTGGTGTTGGGCCAGGAATCAAATATCACTGATTGATTTCACACTTGCCCTGTTGGTGATCAAGCCTTTGATGACCAAAGGAAAGATTCTTCACTTTTCTCTTAGACTGAGTTCTTTCCTAGATTTCCCTGGGTCCTTCATTTTAAGTCTGTCCTGGGTATCCGGTCGTATTTATTCATTGGATTTCTAGACATAATTAATCTCAGAACAGAGTAGAGTTCCTCCAGAACAGGAATTACCTTTGTTTTGTTCTCATGACATTAAGATGGATTGACATACAGAAGCATTTATTAAGTTTTTGTCAAATGAAACAATAAATTATGTTGATTATTAACATTTTTTGCTAAACACATTTCTGTGAATAAAGTGTCTTCAATCCTTTTGGACCTCACCTTATCCTTGTCCTTTTTCATACACAAATGGTTTTATCTGATTTCATATGGGAGGAAAACTAATATTAGGCATCATAAACTCTCAACTTTTCATTTTAATTAAACTCAAAGTTGTGCTACAATTATTATTTCTTTTGATCTCAGAGTTTTTCATCCTGTGAGTCATCTTCTGCTTACTGCCTATAGTCTGCTTCATATAAGTCCTTCCAGCTCTTATAGTTTGGTCTATAATTCTACCCTTTCATTATTCATTTTGTACTTTCCACCACTCTAGCTTTTCATGCTTCTCAATATATTTATTTACTCCCAAAACCAAAGAAATCCTTTCAGAAACTGATCAAATCCAGGGCACAAACAGTTTCCCTTGACCAAAGATCTTCCTTTAGTTTCTACCTCTTGTTTTTCCTTTCTCAACAATGTGGACCAGCCCCAAGGATGAGACTAATTCTCAAGTACCCTCATGTACTTTTAAATTTCCCATTTCATTGTTTTGTTTTTAAAGATTGGTTTACAAACTTACTGTGCTTTGGTAGTTACTGATTTTTCTTTGCTCTGTTTATCCTCACTTGACTCTGCTTTTCAAATTGTTAATAACAAATATTTACAGAGACCAATACAGACATTTTATCATTTTCAAAAAGAACTCTCATCTTTCCTGAGTTATTGAAATATATGGTACATTGAAAGCTTCTGTAGTACTTATTGAAGTCATAACAGAGTCAGCAAAATTTTGTTGTTATGGTATTATAATATTATTTGATTATAGTATGATCTGGTATACATAATAGTTTCTTAAAGACTCTAAGAATGGAAAAAGAGAGATTATGATTTTAAAGCACCTGATTTCTTTTTTACTTTTTCTTTTTATGATGTAGGCATTGAACTTAGAGCCTGGAAATGATAGGCAAGCCTCTACCACCAAGCTACACTTCTAATGAAAGCACACAATTTCTTATTCCAAGTATTTCCTCTCTCTCTTGGATCATATAACAAATCTGCTTAACTATTCATGTCCTATAAAATATATTTTCGATAGATTTTATTATATTATGTTATTACTCTCAAAAATATGTTTAAATGAACAACTTGTTATATTTCCATAGATGATGTTTTTATTTTAATATTTAAGGATTCTAGATTATAGATAATATAGTGGTGGTTGCAATTAGGAAAACAAATGAATATGAATCTTTTGCACAGATTTCAAATATGGGACAAAATCTAGTGTTTTAAAATTTTTTTTCCAAATTTAGTTCTTTGATAACTACTTAGTATGCAAATCTTCTGAGAAAATGAGTCTCTTGTGCTCTTTCAGTTACCAAAGTACAAAATATCTTTATGACAGGTATTCTCTATAATAGTTCAAAGATAGGACATAAAGGCTCATCTCATGCAGTGGTGACCAGGAATAATTTGGTTGATAGAATTTAAAGGCACAAATCAAAATTTCATTTGACATTGACTGTACAGCTACTCTATATTGACTTGATTCTTATAATTGGTCTTTTCATGGAAATATTTTCATTTTATAGCAACAGATCAACTTGAGAAGTGTCAAGCACCAAGACTAACTGCAAATGAAGCAAATCAATCAGATAAAAATGAATATGATCATAATTTTAACTTCAGTTACCCATGTAGGGGAAAGTTGGAGCAGAAACATTCAATCTGTGTCAATGGACGATGGAACCCTGAACCAACCTGCACAAGTAAGTTCTTGTTTACAATGTTTTCTAAAATTTATTATATTTTTCCTCACTTATAGAAGTAGTATTTTGTGTTTTTTAAAAATTTAGCTATGTGTTGATATAATTTCTTTTGAAGTTGGAAGGTAATTTTTGTTTCTATCTGCCTTGAAAATTCTGGGTTGTTCTGACACTTTCAATTCCAATTGAATAGCAAAGAGCATTCTAGTCTTTCAGATTTTTATATCTTTTTCTCTATAATTATAAGGACTAGGTTCAATAGTTTTGACAGTCTGCCATACCAATATATAGGAAGTATGGCCATACCAATTAAAAAAAAGAAATGTAAGGCATATATTTTAACTTGATAATTTTCTTTTTCTTTTTTATTTTGGTAATATGTATTTATTTATTTATGTTTGCATTACAATTCTTAATACACAATTATATCATAATTTATCATATCTCTGATTATATATAATGTATGTTGAGATAATTTTTTAAAAGGAAACAATTTACATGCAGTGAAGTACACATGTTCTTTCACATTTTCTTCCTGAAGCTTTATAGCTTTATAGTATTAGAATTTAGTTTTATCACCTTATATTAATTTTGAGTACAAGATTAAGTAGCAGTTGTTGTTTTTTTTCTCTGTATGGATAGCCAGTTGTTCAAGCAATATGTATGAAAAAGAGTCAATTTACTATGAAGGTATTGATTTATTTCATCACTGTTCATTCAATATTTTACCATAAGTATCATGTTATTTTGGGATTTCCATAGGTGCTGTTTATCAAATTGAGGGGGTTTCTTTCTGTTCTTAGTTAGCTGAGAAATTTTGATCATTGGGGGGTGTTGAATAAATGCTAAATACATTTTCTTTATTGATAATACAGTGAATTTTACATGTTTGTGTGCACACATACATATAAAAAAATCTTAAACCTTTCATTCTTTTTAAAAAACATTTATGCTTTTAGTTGTATATGGACACATATTTTATTTTTATGTGGTGCTGAGGATTGAACCCAGTGCCTCATGTATGCTAGGCGAGTGCTCTGCCTCTGAGCCACAACTGCAGCCTTTAAATCTTTCATTCTTGAGGAAAAACTCTACTCGTACATGATGTGATGTAATTCTCAGTTCTACTGTGATGAATTCTATGTTTGGGCAAGTTATATTTTCATTTCCGTGTGTCTCAATATACTATCTAAATTTTATTTTGATTTCTTCTTTGGCTTATTGGTTATTTTTATGTTTTAGATAAGTTGTCCCCCCAAAAAACTCATGTGTGTGAAATGCAGGAATGTTCAAGGTGATATGATTAGGCAATGAGAGCTGTAACCTTATCAGTGGATTAATCCATTTGATGGATTATTAATATGAAAAAACTACTGACTAAAAGTACTGTACTGTACTTCCAGCTTAAAAATAATTTATATAGGCAGGTGACTAAAAACAGGTAAGATATGACTGGAGGACGCACATCACTGGAGGCATGTTTTAGGGCATTTGAAGTATATTCCATCGAATCAAGGCTTTGAGACAATTGACACAAAATTTCAGAAAATTCAGAGCATTTGACACAAGCTCCACTCTTCCTTTCTTTGCCCAATAAAAGTCTGGAAACTGGACTTTATTATCAATTGTGTAGCTCTGTGCTGGGGGAGAAGATATGGAAAGACATGAATTTTCCTACTGGCTTTGATGCATTTTTTAGGGCTCATCTGGCATTAAGAACCTTTCAACCACTTTGTAGATTTCTCTTAAAGGGAATTGGTTCATGTATTGTTGACCAGTGTGTCTATGGGGAAAAGGAGGTTTGAGGATTCCTGATCCGTCACTCCTTTGTTACATTCTTGATATGTTGTCCTCTATCATGATTCTTTATCATTTTTCTGTTAGTCAGCTTTTCATTGCTGTGATGAAAATACCTGAGAACAGCTTAGGGAGGAAAAGTTTATTTCGGGCTCACAGTTTCAGAGGTTCAGTTCATGGTTGGCCAAATCCATTGCTCTGAGCCTGAGATGAGGCAGGGTATCATAGCAGAGGAGAATTGCTAATTCATGATAGTTTGGAAGCAAAGAGTAGGGAGCCACAGGGATGGTGAACATCCTTTTAGGGTATATTTCTAGTGACCCACCTCTCCCACCTTTCTACAGTTACCATTTAGTCCACTCAAACTGGAATGGTTTGATTAGGATAGAGCTGTCACATATCATTTCACCTCTGAATATTTCTGCATCAACATAGGAAGTTTGGGGCCAAATCATAACAGTTTTTTTCCCAATTTTATTAATAGTTTTAGTAACCAACTTTAACACCCTATTTTTTCTATTTTCTCTCATTCAGATTTAGATTTTTAAAGTTTCAACTTTAGCTTTAGGTTAGTTAGCTTTGCTAACTTTCTCTCCTCACTTTTTAATTTTGTCAATTTTCTGTTTAACTTTATTGTTTTCTTCCTTCTAAAGACTTTGAGTTTAATTTTATTATTACCATTCACCTTTATTTTATTCATTTTTTTCTGTGCATGGTATGGGGGATATAATCCAGGGCCTTGCACCTCCATCACTAGGCAAGCATTCCATGACTGGGCTATATCCCTAGCCCACTGCTACCATTTTAAGTTAGAAATTAGTGTGTGAATTGAAATCATCATACATTTGAAATAAAATCTTCAAATTTCCACTTTTTAAAGACCTGCCCTAGCTATGTCCCACAGTTTAGATATATAAATATGTATATGAATATCTAACTATGTATTTTATAAATAAATGTATATTTATTTAAAATGTATTTATTTATAAACTCAAATTATGTATATATACTATATATAATTTATATTTAATTTGTATTCCCTTTGATATATATTCTGATTTTCCTTGTGACTTGTCCTTTAGCTCAACAATTATTATTTTGAAGTGTGCTCTTTCATTTCCAAATATTTATTTTCTGTAGATAACTTATTCTTACCAGACTGTGTAGTTATCTAATTCTGTTCTCAGGAAACTATGCAATATTTCAATACTATGATGTTTTTAAAAAAAATTTGACTATGTTCTCTATTTTATTTATAGCTCCATTTTCACATAAAAATATGCATATATGGGACTGGGGTTGTGGCTCAGCAGTAGAGCACTTGTGTGTGAGGTACTGGGTTCGATGCTCAGCATCACATAAAAATAAATAAATAAAATAAACATATTGTGTTCAACTACAACTAAAAAATAAATATTTTTTTAAAATATGCATATATTCTAGTTGTAATATAAGGTTAAAGTGAATAGTGGTTTTCAAATTTATCCATATTGTTTCAAAACTTTACCTATTTTTTCAGTAAGTCATATCATGAATGGTGTCAATATTGATATGTAGGATTAGGGATTTGCCTTTTTCTTCTTTAGTTCTGTCTATTTTTTAGGTATTTTGATATTTTTAGACATATATTCAACATGTGTTTGGACTTGTGAAGTAACCCTTTTATAGTTATAAAATATTTATTTGCAAGTTAAACACTTATCCTAAGGTATATACTCTCTACTTTTAAGGTAGCCAGGTCATTAAAAAACTAATCATATCTGTGTGATAAAGGAAATCTAGATGAATTTTAAATAATCAACTTCCTAAAGTATTTTCTCTAAACTAAAAGTAAAAATTAAAGTAATGAAAGTGCTAACTAGATATCTTGAATGCTCATCTTGCAAATTTGGAAAATAGGAAAACAAACAAACAACTTCATTATCAATTGCTTACTACTAAAAATTACTGTAAATTAAATGACAGTAATTGCAGTACAAACTGAAATCTATGGAACAGATTTAATGCAGAGATACTTATAGCATTAAAACATACATTAGAAAACAAAGAACAAAATAAAAGCAATATATAAAACAATCTAGAAGCCAAAAAAGAACATACTTAAGGAAAATAGGAAGAATAATTAAACATTATTAATAATTGAGGAAATTAAATTTATGAAAATTATATAATGAAAACATTGAGAAATATGTCAAAATATTTAAGAATAGAAATTAGAAAACATTATTGATAAAATGTGATTATATTGCCTTAAACAAAAACAGAAAACTTGGAGTAAATAATAATCATGAATCAAGTTTATTTAGTAAAATATTTCCAGGAGCTATTAACAGCATAACACACATTTGAAAAGATTTACAGTATTTCCCAGTGTACACTTGCATAAGGCTTTTAATGAACTAAAAATACAGTAAAATAGGTGAAAGCAAGCTCAAGAAATCAGAGGTCCAATTGCTTTCAGATTCATCCAGAGCCCTCCCCCAGTCAAAAGGGACATAGTTCATCTTCACATTATAAACCATCAAGATACATCTGAGGAATTTAGCTTTATGGGAACTGAGATATAAGTTTGCAGAGGGGTATTTTATACCCTACTAATTGTGTAACTACAGTTAAACTGTGTAGTCATTAAACTGGGTATATACCCTCAATTTATATACCTCTAGGCAATGTGAGTGTGCTTCTAAATGGTAAGTTCAGGAGGGTTGAAACTTCAAATGGCACACTGTAAATTATTTATAATTATGGTTAATGATCTAGAAGCAATACAAATTGATTGTTAACTGACTGCAAATTTTTACTCTAGTTAATCAGCTTCTGTTGGTAGATTTCAAAAGGGTTTTATTATAGTCCCGATACATTTGTTCATGTATATTTCTAAAAACACCTTCATCGCATACTTTATTTAATACTTGTGATTAAAAATGTATTAATCAGTTATGATTATCTAAAGATTACAAATAATAAGTTTCTCGTAAATAAAGAAGTTTGCTTAAAAAAGAAGAAATGGGAGGACCATCAAAATAGGTAATATTAAACTGCCATCCAAATTGAAAAGTATAACATATATAAATATGGAACATAATTACATCATCATTTTGTGATACATAGTTATTGAATTTTCTATTTTTTGAAAAGTATTTTAATATATGTAAATTATTATTTTTTATTCAAGAAATCTAATTTTAATATTTTCTAGAAGTGGAGATAAACTTCTGCCCACCTCCACCTCAGATTCCCAATGCTGAAGATATGAAAACCACAGTGAAATATCAAGATGGAGAAAAAGTATCTGTTCTTTGCAAAGAAAATTATCTGATTAAGGAAGCAGAAGAAATTGTGTGCAAAAATGGAAGATGGCAGTCAATACCACGCTGTGTTGGTCAGTACTGTGCAATTTGCTTTATAACATGCTTTCAATTGAAGTCAATAATCCCCTCTGCTTTATGTAAATGAAAAAGATGAGTACCTTTTCTATTTCTCTATTACACTTGATCCTAAAACTGTAAGTTATGATCTAGGTTCATAAACCAGTCACCATCTTTCATTTCTGTCAACAAAATTGGACAACACTTTGGGATATTAATTAACTAGCAGATAAATTCCTATTTATGAATATTTTTCATATAATAAAATAGACACAAATCAAGGGAGATATTGGGCAAGAGGATAGCATAGATGTTTTGATGACAGGCTTAAATAGTATTTGATTTCAGTTTTAATTGAAACGTTTTATTTATGTCTGACCCTTTGATTTCTGTTTTTCATACAGAAAAACTTTCATGTTCTCAACCACCTGACATAGACCATGGAAGAATTAGTCCATCTAGATCTTCAGAAGAAAGGAAAGAAGCAATTGAATCCAGACAGTATGCACATGGCACTAAACTGAATTATAGTTGTGAAGATGGTTTCACAACCTCTGAGGAGGATGAGATAACATGCTACATGGGCAAATGGAGTCCTCCACCTCAGTGTGTAGGTGAGGACTGCATGAAAACTCGAATTCTGATTTGAGAATACAAATACTTAAATAATTGAGAGTACAAATAATTGAATATAATATGCTTTTGTCAAAGTCAGGGTATAGAATAATATAGATTATCATATGTATTTAATCATTTAAATACTTTACGATTAAAATACTATTGCATTATTGAATCAATCCTATTTTATTAATTTTATTGGTTCATTATAGAGTCACTTTTTAATTTGGCATTTCTTTTTAAAAGAATATAACATGTAGTGAATTTAAATTTATGTAACTTGTAGTGTTTGCTTTGCAAACAAGATTTTAAATATTTTAAAATTGTTTTTCTTAAAGTGTTCCTTCTGATGTCTTACAATACTTGGTAAATTCATCTCATCAATTTATTCAGTGTTATTAATTCTGAGTATGTTTCTGTTTTTCACTCATGGTTGATTAGAGAAGCTCTGGTTATCTCTTAAAAGCATCAACATTTTTATTTCAATTTCTTGCTCATGTTTTTACAGTTTGAGTTTTACATGAGAAAGGTGGACTTAAGAAGCCTTTATGCACATTCTCTGTGACTTTATAATAGCTTATTTATTATTATTTATTTTCAAAAACTGTGAAATATCAAAATTGACCTATAAAATTGAATTTCTGAGTTGTAAAACATGGATTCATTCTTTCATTATTTTATTTTTTAGGACTTCCTTGTGAACCTCCACCTTCCATTCCTAATGGTGTTGTGTCTCATGAGTTAGACAGTTACCCATATGGACAAGAAATTATTTATAATTGTTCTGAAGGTTTTGGGATTGATGGACCTGCATTTATAAAATGTTTAGGAGGAAAATGGTCTTCCCCACCAGAATGCATAAGTACAGTGTATTTAATTTTATAATATGTGTGATAGATTCCCTCATTCAAAGTAGAAGTGGTACAAATAAGAAAGTAAGCTGTAATTCTAGAATTTTACAAGGTACCTGATTTCACTTTCACATCATTTTGTGTGAACATTTAGCATCCTCTAATGTCCATTCTCAGAATTCTTATCTCTCTCTGTTCCTAGAGAAACTGGCCCCTACTCATCCATCTCATGCTCCAGTTCATCACTAATCTCACTACAAAATACATATTTCATAAAACTTTGAAATAATTATTGTAAGTAATTCACATTTTCAGAAGCCAAAAGTAGAAATACATAATACATGTGGCAAGTGTGGAAAAAAATAATTTGAATATAAAAATCTGATCTAATGCATTAGAACTACTAATATCTTCAAGCATTATTCCTATTTATACATTTGATAAATTTATAAGAGTTCAATTGAAGTCAAAACATCATATTTTGCCAAGGTGTCAGAAGTATATTATGCATTATTCATTGGTTCTATAGGTAGCTAAGTATTATTTTAGAATATTACTATTAAATATTACAAATATTACATATTTTATAATTTAGTGAACAAATACATATTTTTTTTTATTTCAGGAACAGATTGTTTTAATTTACCCAACTTTGATGATGCCATGCTTTTAGGAGAGAGGAAAGAATCATATAAGTCAGGAGATCAAGTGACTTACAGATGTCCAAAATTTTACCAAGTGGATGGGTCCAATACTATAACATGTATTAATGGCAAATGGATAGGAAAGCCAATGTGCAAAGGTACGTTGATGGCATTATAAATTTATGAATAGTGTCTTATGAAATATTAAATTTTCTATACCATTCTTAAAAATGAGTATAGATTAATTTTCAGGCCAAGACAAAGTAAGTTTAAGATTAGAAATAAAAGGTTGGAATTAAATATATAGTGGTTAATCTCACAGTTCAATGGTTCTCAGGACGAGCAGCATCAAATTTTTGAACAGATTTTTATGAATTCAAATGAAAATTCCTGAGCTCATCTTAGGCCTACTGGAAAAAATAATCTTGAGATATGACTTGAAATTATTCATCAAGTTCCCCAAAGGATTTTACATACTCCTCAATTTGGGAACTATTGCTATAGTCTGTTATTACTAACCATGCACCTAAAACTCTCTGAGGAATTACACATAGTTTATCATAGTATCCAAAAGCACTTATAAATAAATTTAAAAAGCTATGTTTCTATAAATATAGGTGTACTTTTCTGTTACATTTTCACATCTTTAGTTTTTAACTGATAATCTTCCTCTTTTTAAAGATTTACTTAACTATTTTTTTGTTTTTATTGGTGCATTATAGTTGTACATAACATCTTTAAACTGTGTTTTAAGAATAACAAATTATTCTTCAAAGTATGTTCTTAATTCTTGACTTATTCTCTAAAGAGATGCATCTTTCAGTTTTTACTTTAAGAGGCTAAAATGTTAATTAAAGAGCAAGATAATTGTATGCCAAAGAGTGATGCTATATAATCTTGTTACTCTTATTTTTTGTTGAATTTTAAAGTTCATGTTGCACTTATGGACTTTGTAATATTTGTTGTGCTTAACCCAACGGGAAATATTTCATTCTCAGTGGCTTTTAAGGGGATAAAATATCTATCAGTGTTCTAGTGAAGGATACGAAGAGATTTAAAGGCATGAAAGTTTAGCTCTGACAAAAAAATATTGCTGTATCTTCTTTTCCTTGTATTACATGTGAATTTATTAAAATCAGAAAAGTTCTTCATGACAAAGTATCTATTAATCTTCAATCCTACTTAAAATGTATTCAGAATCTTATTCATTGTTTAGCTACTCAAAATGAACACTAGGTGGAGATACTTTCTTTTCTTTCTATTCAGATATTTCCTGTGTGAATCCACCCAAAGTGGAAAATGCTAATATAATATCAAACCAGATGCTTAAGTATCCATCTGGTGAGAGAGTACGTTATGAATGTATCAAACCTTTTGAAATATTTGGGGAAGTAGAAGTGATGTGTCTAAATGGAACTTGGACAGAGCCACCTCAGTGCAAAGGTAGATCATATTTTCTAATTTTTCTTTGCTTGAGGACATAATGTGAGTAAAATATGTTGATAAAAATAAAACCAGGTCATTCTTAGGGATTATATTTTTGAAATGCAAATAATATGACATTGCTAAAGATTTATTTTCTGGCAAAATGAATTAAGAAATATGGTGTATTTTTTTCAAAACACATTTAACCAGATTAATAGAACAGTTACAATCTGAGAAAATTCCTCATCACGTTAAGACACTCAGTACATTTTGACAACTCCAGGAGATATCTACTTTGAGAAACAGAAAATAGGTCATTGAAGACTGATCATAGAATATAAATATACATTTGGGCATCTTCAGTGTATAGAGTATATTTGAAAATATGTGACTGAGGCCAGCCAGGGAATCACTATATTTATAAAAATGTTTGGATATTAGGTCATCAGCATTCTAATATTTAGAATTCAGGAAATGAATAATGGAGATATTATATCATCCATTTCTATTTTTAAAAATTAATTTTTCCTAATTCATTTTCTCTCACTTTACTTTGATTCTACCTTTCGCTAATGGTGAAGTCAGTTTTATGTAAACCACAGAATTAGGTCTCCTTTATGTATCTATCTTGCCCTACTTGCTCTTTCCTCTAGTATATTTAGATCATTTATATTTAAAATAAATATTGGGCTTTTTGTTTCTTGTTTTATTTGTTTATTTTCTCTATTTCTCATTCTTGTTTCTGATCTCTTCCATTATTTTCAGGGAACAGTTTCAAAGAATTTCATTTTGATTTATCTTCCTGGTTTTGAGTGTATCTCTATGATAGCTTCCCCCACTACCTTTCTTTTTAAAAATGTTGCTTTAGGAATTACAATATATACATAATATATTTGCAACTTACCACTCTACTAGTAATGACATTTTCGATCAAAACATGAGAATCTTGCTTCCATTTAAATCCATTTACCCTTTAGTATTTCCTGTTCATACAGTGAACATTGTTACCAAATGATATAATTTTCTTTCAAACATCAAACATAAATAAACATAAATAAACAAACTGAGGAGGAAAAAGTCTATTATATTATATATTCTTCCTTTTAGCAATTACAGGATCGAGAAAATTATACTGTAATTGCTAAAAGGAAGAATATATAATATAATAGACTTTTTCCTCCTTAGTTTATTCATTTGTTTGATAACTCAATTATCCTTTCTTCCTTCTTTCTCCAACATTTTTTTCCTCTAAAGGTCTCTGAAGTTTCATTGATTCATTGATTGATTTTTTCAGTCTATTTTCACACTGGATAATTTATGTTGTTATATCTTGAAGTGCATGGATTTATCCTTCTGTCATCCTCAAACTGTTCAGTCTGTACAGTGAGACATTTTGTTTTTAATTTGTTATATTTATCTGTTCTAAACCCTACTGAGCTTTTAAGAAACATTGACTATCAATATCTTTATCACATCAGTATTCTCTTTTATTATCTTTTTTGTTTGTTAATGTTTCTGATCCTTAATATGACGAGTAATTTTTAATTTTACACTTGATATTTTAGGTATTACATTTCAGACTCCCCCATTTAATTTAAATTTCCTGTTCAGTGGTTCTCCATTACACCATGCTGGATTTAAGTCCAGGTTTCTCATTCAGCCTCTACAGACATACAGGATCTCTTCTGCCACCCCTATATGTGGGTGTTCTGTGGTCATCAGTGCCTTATGATGTTTTTATTATTTTCTCTAGATTAGGTCATGTATTGTTTTAAAGATCTCTTAGACTTGCAAGGCCACGCCCTTCCTTGTTCTTAGGTTAAAGGGATGAGACTCTGCATGAGCTTTTCCTTATTTATCTCTACCTGATATCATTTCTGAGATTACCAGCCTTCTCCAGTGCTCCATCTAGAACACACAGGAACCCCAAAGTGAACTCATATAGCAACCTGTTTGCCATTCCTTGAGTCCTGAAGTTCCTAGCCAGAGTGAATTCTCTGTACCTTCTAGAGTCTTCTTATATTGGCATTTAAAATTTATTATGTCCAAGATTATAAATAATGCTTAGCAAAAGGGGAAGGGAGGGGTCTTGGGGATAGAAAAGACAGTGGAAAGAGATGGACATTATTACCCTAAGTACATGTATGAAGACAAGAATGGTGTGACTCTACTTTGTATATAGAGATATGAAAAATTATTCTCTATATGTGTCATATGAATTGTAATGTATTATGCTGTCATATATAGCATATCAATATTTTTTAAAAAACCCCAACATACAAAACCTGAAAAAAAGGAATAGTGACAATGATTTTTTACTCATCTTATCCAGATTAGGAAGACAATATTTCCCTATTGTTTTCTACAAATTACTTCCTTTGAACTTTTTTCAAGGAGTTTTTGTTTCTTTTGTAATAAAAGGAAAATTAAAAAGAAGTCAGAAGGGACACAATAAATACTGCGTAATGTCATATATAATAAGAAACTTTCTTAGTTTGTCCTCGCTATCTACCTGTTCAGCATTTATATATTGACACATTTTTTAGTATTGAATCACTATAAAGCAGACACATTTGTTGATGGTTTATATGCGCCTTCAGTGAGATGAAAAGAAGAGCTTAAAATGTAACTCTCATTTTCTATGATTAAGATTTCTGTGAGCAATCATTTGTTACCAGAAATCATGAAATCTTGATGCTATCTAGAGTGATGTTTGTGCTGGCTTTAATTTTATCCTGTATTTTGATTTGTTCTCTCATAAATGAAATGATATTTTTCCAGATTCCTCAGGAAAATGTGGGCCTCCTCCACCTATTGACAATGGAGACCTCACTTCATTTCCATTACCAGTATATCCTACGGGTTCATCAGTTGAATATCAGTGCCAATCCTTATATCAACTTGAGGGTAGAAAGACAGTAACATGTAGAAATGGAAAGTGGTCAAACCCGCCAAAATGCTTACGTAAGTACTTCAGTAATCTCATGGGACCTGGGAAAATCAGCACCTTGAGTATGATACTTTTCTGTGTAAAATAGCAATAATTCACATATTAAAAAAGAAATATTCTGTGAAATGCTTCTCTACCAAATATTCATGTGTGAGGAAATAAAGATTAATAAGTTATTTTTATTTTAAAATAATTAATAAATACAATTATATATATTTTTAAATTTTTATTAGCATGTAATAATTGCCCTTATTAATGGGGGACAGTGTGATATTTCTATATATGCATACACTCAGCATGATCATATCCAACCTCTATTTACCCACCCTATATCCCTTCTCAAACTCTATTGGTCACCATTCTACATTGAGGTCACCCTTTTTAATATTCCACATATGAGAGAGAATATATGGGTCTTATCTTTTTGTGTCTGGCCTATTTTGCTTAACATAATGTCCTCCAGTTCTATCCATTTTGCTGTAAATGTCAAGAGCCAATTCTTCTTTGTAGCTGAATAATATTCCCTTGTGTAAATATACTACATTGTCTTTATCTCCTTATCTATTGATAAATATAGTTCTCATTCAGTATCTTAGCTACTGTGAGTAACACTGCATGGGCATGCAGATATCCCTTTGGTATGCTGATTTCTTTTCCTGTGGATATGTACCCAGAAGGAGGATAGCTGGGTCATAGAGCATATCTAATTTAAGTTTTTTGAGAAAACTTCTGCTCTCTATAATGATTGTACCAATTTAAATTCCCACCAAGAGAGTATAAGTGTTCTTTTTCTCTCACATCCTAACATTTATTAATTTTAGGGTTTATTGTTAATAATAGACTTTCTAACTGGAGCGATATGGTGTCTCATTGTAGTTTTCATCTTCATTTCCCTGATGGCTAATGATATTGAGTGGGTTTTTTTTTTTTTCATGTATTTTTGACTGTTTGTACTTCTTTGAGATATGTCTATTCACAAATCATTTGTCCAATGTTTAATTGGATTGCTTGTTTTTAGTTTTTTTGAGGTCATTATACATTCTAGGTATTAACCCTTTGTGAGATGCATAGCTGGCAAGTCTTTTTCCCATTCCATGGCTTGTCTCATTCTGTTGACTGTTTCTTTAGCTGTGCAGAAGGTTTTTCAATTTAATATATCAACTTTGTCAATTTTTGCTTTTGTTTCTTGTGCTTTTGTGGTTCTATCCAGAAAATTGTTGCTTGAACCAGTTTCTTATTTCTCCATATTTTCTCCTAGTAGTTTTAGAGTTTTCAAGTTTTACATTTAAGCCTGTGTGCATTTTGAATTTAATTTTGTACATGGAAAGAGGAATCAAGATTCAATCATCTGTGTGTGGATATCCATTTTTAGCATCATTTATTGAAGAGGTGGTCCTTTACCCAATGTTTTCTTTTTTGGAAAATTTTTTGGAAACTTTGTTAAGAATCAGCAGATATAGATAAATGGATATATCTATATCTATCTATAAATACACATATATATGTATATACACACACATACAGAGAGAAAAAGAGAGAGAGAGAGAGACAGAGAGAGAGAGAAAAGGAGAGTCTCTATTCTGTAGCATTGGTCATTGTATCTATTCTTATGCAAATACTATGCTGTTTTGGTTGCTATGGTACTGTAGTATGTCTTGAAATAAGTTATTGTGATGCTTACAGCCTTTGTGTATTTATTTTTTTCTCAAGATTTTATTAGCTCTTCAGGGTCTTTCGTGCTTCCATATGAATTTTAGAATTTTCTTCTCTAGTTCTGTGAGGAATATCTTTCATATTTTAATGGGAATGGCTTTTAATCTGTAAATTGCTTAAGGTATTATTGCTGAAGGAATATATGCTTAAGGTATTATTACCAGCACTAATTCTTCTGATCCATGAGCATGGAAAGTTTCTTATTTATTTTGTATCTTCTTCAATTTCTTTAATCAGTGTGTGGTAGATGTCTTTTGTTCTTTGCTGTTTTGTTTGCTGTTGTAAAGATTAGTGAATGAGATTGTTTTTATTATTTGGTTCTCAGCACATCATTATTGGTGTATAAAAATCTCACTGATTTTTGTATATTGATTTGTATCTTGCTACCTTAATGACTTTATCCATTCTAATAGTCTTTTGGTGGAATCTTTGTTTTTTTTAATATATATATATATATTTAAACATATCATCTGCAGACACAAATAATTTGATTTCTCTCCTTTCAATTTGTATGCCCTTTATTTCTCTTATTTCGCTGTTCTGACTAAAATTTCTGGTACTATACTGAATAAGAGCAGAGAGAATAGATACCCTTGTTCCTGATATTAGAGGAAATGTTTTCAACTTTTCTCATTTCAGTATATTGCCTATGGCTATGTCTGGTATGGTCTTTATGATGCTGAGGTATGATCTTCCCAAACCTTATTTGCTCAGGACTTTTATCAGGAAGTGATATTGAAATTATTCAAATGCATTTTCTATATCTATTAATCACATGATTTTTATCCTTAATTCTGTTAATGGGATGTATTATGTTTATTGAACTGAATATGTTGAACCAACCTTGCATTTCTGGGATGGAACCAATTTGATTATGGTGAATAATTTTTATGATTCTCTGTTGAATCACATTCAGATTTACTCATATTTTATTGAGAAATTTTACATCTATGTCCATCAGGTTATTAGTCTACAGTTCCTTTTATCTTGTGTTCTTGTTGCTATGGTACCAGGGTAATGCTAGCCTCAAGGAATGGGCTGGGAATGATTCTCTTTCAAATCTTCGCAACAAATTTAAAAGAAATGGAATTAGTTCTTCTTTAAAGATTTCAAAAAAATTAATCAGTAAAAGCATCTAGTCATGGGCTTTCCTCAACTTTTTATTACTGATTCAATCTCATTACTCATTACTGATCTCTTCTGGCTTATATGTTTTCATGGTTTAATTTTGGCAGAATCTATGTGTCAAAACATTTATAAATTTCTTCTGGGTTTTCTAATTTGTTGGCATACATTTTCTCATAATAATCCCTAATGACTCTTTGTATTTCTGAGGTATTGGTTGTAATGTCTTTTTTTTCCATCTCTTATTTTGTTTGAGTCATCTCTTTTTCTTGGTTAGTCTTATTAAAGGTATGTTCATTGTTCTTACCTTTTATGATAACCAACTTATTGTTTCTGAAAGAACGAACAAGGCTTGTCCTCAGAGAAAATGTCCGTTTATTGAGGAACAGCTCTGCATATTTATAGAGCCGGGGGTGGTTTGACAATTATGACAGTTTAAAGGTTGAAGGGTTTGACAGTTGGCATTGGGTGCTTTCTGATTGGTGGGTAAGGATCATGTGAGCCAGCAGGCTAGTCTGATTGGTGGGTAAGGATCATGTGAGCCAGCAGGGCTAGTCTAATTGGTGGATAAGGATCATGTGAGCCAGCAGGGCTAAGTCTGATTAGTGGGTAAGGATCATGTGAGCCAGCACGGCTCACCATTGTATGGCTCTTCTTGGGGGATGGGGAAGTTAGTCTTTGGAGCCAGGGTGACTCCCAAAAGTTTCATTAGTCTTTTATACTGCTTATGTATGTGACACCCTCTCTATCTTATACATTATATAAATGAAAATTTGTAGCATTTGACCAATATTTTTTTTCTTTCTTTTTTTTTTTTTTTTGTGAGGTTGGAGATGGAACCCAGGGCTTGTGCATGTTAGGCAAGAACTCTACCAACTGAGCTATATCCCTAGGCTTTTGACCAATATTTTAATTAAAGAAAAACCAGCCAGTCATGATAGTGTACTCTTGTAATCCCAGAAACATGGGATCCTGAGGCAGGACGATCACTGTTTGAAGGCAAGTCTCAATAATTTAATGAGACCTTGTCTAACAATAATAATAAAAGAAAGGAATGTGGATGTAGTTCAGGGATAAAGTGCCCCTGGTTTCAATCTCCCGGTCCAAAAAAGAAAAACAAAATCAGCCATAATGCCATAATGGTTTTACACTCTAAATGCCAAGCTCTTAATATGATAAATGATCTTAAGAATTGGTAATAAAATATAATTATCACACATTAACCACCTAATTCTTACATCATTTACTACTTTAACTTTATTTTAATCTATCTGGTATTCACACAGAATTTGTTCAGGAAGAGTTTTCAAGAAGAATTTCTGAAATATTAAAAACATTCTACTTGAAAACTCCAAAGTCTTGGTAAAAGACTCATATCTAACTTAATATATTATACTCATTTATTTCTTTTAGATGCATGTGTAATATCAGAAGAAATCATGGAAAGATATCACATAACCTTAAGATGGAAAGAACATCAAAAGCTTTATTCTTCATCAGGGGACACAGTTGAATTTGTGTGTAAATATGGATATTCTCCATCAACTCAACCTCAATCATTTCGTACAAGGTGTATTGATGGTCACCTGGAATATCCCGTTTGTAAGAATAGATACTCTTAATCTCATTAAAATGTGCACTTAAATTCAGAATTTTTATTATTAATCTAGTTTTCAATTTTATTTTAAAGTATTGTTTAACTCATTTTTATTCTTAAATTAGAATTTGTGTTGATACCTGCTAATGTGTTTAGAATCTGAGAGGCTAGAGCCCCACATCTTAAAAGCACTGCATTCAAATTTGGCGAACCAAAGTACCATGCATCCTATTCATAAAACACCTATGCAAGAAATTAGATGCAATTACTTCCATGCTTGTCTGTATCCCTCATTCTCCAAACTGAAAGTTTTCTACATAACTTTTGAGGCTCTCTGAGACTCTGTTTCACAGTGCATGAAAAGATAGACTCTCCATCTTCAAAATTATAAAATTCAGAAAGATCTAAAAACCAAACTAAATCATGACTTATTTTAGTAAAAAATATAATCAATTACTAAGTATTACTTATCCATAAGCAAATGTAAAAAGATGACATGTGAGCTTCTAAAATATATGAATCTAGTACATTTAACAATGTAAACAAATCATAAAGAGGAATAGAAGTTTAATTGGATATATAACTATAAAACTATCATAACTGTTACTATATAACTATGGAAAAATGATTGGCAGAAAATGCAATAAAATCTGTAAAAACTATATTTATACTTAGAGTTAAGACGATTAACTTGTTTAATTCCTTTAAAAAGACAGTCTCTAAATTATGAGACAGTCTCTAAATTTTTGATTTTTTTTTACTTTACAGTAGTATGAAAGTGATATATATTCAGTAGAAATTGTACTTTAATCTTTTTCTGCAACTAGAAATACATCATAGACTACTTTTATGGTATTGGGTAACAGCAGTTAACCGCATCCAATTGGCATTGTGATTAACAAAGTAAGCAATCACTATACTACAGAGTACTGTTCTGCTAAGCTATGATATATGATAGGTTGGTATATTAAATGCATGTTCAACTTAAAATAATTTTAATTTATCATGAGTTAATCAGGATGTAACACCATTCTAAGTTGAGGAGTATCAACATTTATTATATTGTACAATTTTTCAACCTTTAATATACTCAGCGTTGAACTTTAAGAATAAGTTGTTTTAAGACAATAATGCCTAAAAAGCAAGGTGATAATGTGGAGAAATATAAAGGCCTTATTGGTAATGATCTCAAGGTCAAATAATGCTTTAATGAGTTTTTGTTGCAAGAATTTTTTTCTGTTTTTAAAATTTCAGTAACAAGATTTTGAAGTGTAATTTTATGTCTTTACATTTTAGACAGCACTATTTAGTTAAAATCACTTTGGCTAGAAACATTTTTGATTTTTAAAAAGCTATAATCTTAGGATGAAAATAGAGATAAAAATATACAAAACTTTAAGGTGATAAATTGTTACCTCTTATTGCATAAAATCATAAGGCTTATATTAAATGCTTTCCTCTTGTTTAAGATCCTGATTTAGATAAATTGAGTTGAGACAGATTTTCAATTTCAATGAAATTGGTTATAATAAGCAAGTAATCCTTGTGTTTAATATTAACACCTGAATATACTTAACTCAGTTCCATTGTGCCACTATAACAAATATAATTTGTTCATTGTGGCTTATTTTTAAAAGACATATCTTTCATACAGTTCTTGAGGTGTCCAAGATCAAGGCACCAGGGGGCTTATTCTCTGTTTTGCAAATGGCGTCTTCTCACTAGATGAAACTCACTAGGTGGAAGTGGCAAGGAAGTGCTCTAGCCTTTCCTTGTAAGGGCACTGTTTCTACTCTTGAGGATGGAACCCCATCACCTATTCACCTAAAAAGACTTCATCTTCTAATATGCTCACTGTGGTCACTACGAATGAAACGGTGACATTTAGGGGACACAAACATTCAGGACATAGAAGAGAATAGGGAAGGAAAAAGACAGTCCATGCCACAGAACCAAAAGGCAGTAGTGGTGTTTACACTTCTATTTCACAGAGGAATTCAGCCAAACACTGTAAGACAGAGATAAAAGAAGGTCATTTTATATACACACACACACACATTCTTTCCAACATGGGAGAACCTAAATATAAAAAAGCAAATGTTAAGAGATCTTAAGGAGAAATAGATTGCAAAATAATAATAATAGTTGGGTGCTTCCATACTCCATCTTTAATACAATAGATAGGTCATCCAGACATAAAATCAATAAGAAAACCTTGTACTTGAGCTGTATGTTACACCAAATAGACCTAACAGATATCCATAGAATATTCTACACAATAGCAGAATACACATTATTCTTAGAGCATACACAACATTCTCCAGGATAGGTCATATGTTATGCCACAAAACAAATTTCAAATATTTAAGAATGCTGAAATTATATCAAGTGTCTTTGCCAAATAAAAGCATGAAACTATAAATCAATAACAGGGAATGTTGTTATATTCACAAATATATAGAATTTGAATGACATCCTCCTGACCTTCTAATAGGTCAATGACAAAATTGAAAGAAAAATTAAATGACACTCACAGACAAACATCAAAACACAGCATACTAAAACATATAAGGTGCGGAAAAGGAATTTTGTAAGGGAAATAAGTATATTACTATAAATGCCTACATGATTTAGATCTCAAATAAATAACAAAGCTTCAAACATATACCTCAAAGAACTAGAAAATGAAGAAGTAACTAAATTAA
The DNA here is from genome assembly GCF_964194105.1 of Spermophilus citellus. Lineage (NCBI taxonomy): Eukaryota > Metazoa > Chordata > Mammalia > Rodentia > Sciuridae > Spermophilus > Spermophilus citellus. The sequence continues at coordinate 139,293,935 of NC_138187.1, read as the reverse complement.
AGATATTAAGAAGGAGGAAATAAAGATATACAAAAAAAAACAATATTAAGAAGATACTCAGAAAACACTATTAAGCATCAACAAACCTAAAAGTTGATTTTTTAACAAATAAACAAAATTGATAAAAGTTTAGCTAGACAAATATGGAAGTAAATAAATTTCAAGATGAAGAAGAAACATTACAGCTAATATCACAAAAATACAAAATGTACTACAAATTCTGGTATGAACAATTATACCCGCAATTTGGATGACCTAGAAGAAATGAATCTTTGTAGAAAGTTGCAACCTACCAGGACTGAATCATAAATACAAAATCCCAACAGACTGGTAAACAAGGAGTTTGAATTAGTTATTAAAAATTCTTTTATGAAAGAAAAGCCGAGGACCTGATAACTTTATGCCCAGGAACTGGATGAACCCAACTCCCTTGTATAACTATAAAGCTTTAAAAAAAAATAACATGAATCCTTTTCATGTCCTTCCCCAAAAAACTGATGAGCAGTAAGCACTTCCAAATTCATTTATGAGGCCAGCATTATCTTGACAAAAAAGCCACACAAGTATACTATGAGAAAATTATAACCCAATACACCTGATGAATATCCCTGGTGAATAGAAATCCAAAACTCCTCAATATAAGATGAATTCAACAGCACATTTAAGGGATCATAAGACTCGCTCATCTGTGATTTATTTCTGGGACTCAAAGGTGGTTAAATAAATACCAGTCATTAAATATTATCCATTACATTAACAGAACAAACTTTTAAAATCATTATTATTCAATAGATGGGAAAAAAGCAACATCATTTGATAATAAAAACACTCAAAAAATTTGGCATAGAAGGAGTTATTCCAAGACAATAAAGGCCATATACAAGTTGAATAATCCTAATCCAAAAATCCAAAATCTGAAATGCTAATACTTCTGAAACTTTCTAGATAATAATGACCAAATTGGAAAATTCCACATCATGATTCTTTGCCTCATGCACAAAATTATTTGGAGTGTGCATATAACTATTTTTGGAAAATATTTATGTAGTGAATATGAAAACCAAATGAGTTTTGTGTTTAGGCTCAGGTCCCACCCCAGTGTATCATTATGTATATATAAGTACTTCAAAACAACAACAAAAATGTGGTCCCAAGCATTTGTAATTAGGATATTCAACTTACATTAGCAGTCTACAATTGGTATCATACTAAATGGTTAGAAGTTAAATACTTTACCTCTAAGATCACAACTAAGGCAAGAATATCTACTGTTTTAGTCCACTTTCATTTGCTATCATAGAATACCTACGATTGGGTAACCCTAGCATCCTCTGCTTGCCCCCAAATTCATGTCTTTCTCACACACAAAATAACATTCTTTTCATCCCAATAGTTTCAAAGTTTTCACTTCCTTCAGCATCAACTCAAAAGTTCCAAGTCTAAAGTCATTTAAATTGAATAAGGGTGAGACTCAAAGCCTAAATCATTCTAAGGCAAATTTTCTATAGCTGTGAACCTATGAAACTAAAACAAGTCATCTCCTTCCAAAATACAATGGGAAAACTGATATAGGATAGACATTTACTTTCCAAAAAATGGAGAAATAGGCGAGAAGAAAGGAGTAACAGGCATCAAGTTCAGTCCTCAAGCTACAAAGTAGTCTATTTAATTCCATGTCTTGCTGATTGGAATCAGCAAGGAGATTGGAATCCCCAAGGAGTTCAACTTGACAGTCATGTGGTTTTGTTGAGCTTAGCCCACTCTTCAGCCCTGTTGCACTGATGTGGTCTACAGTTCTGGGGTTTTGGGCAGCAGTCCCTATCCCAAACTTGCCTCTATACTACCATAATGAGAACCGTCTGTGATAGCTCTGCTCACATGATTTCATTAGTCACTGCCCTAGCATGTATTCTGTGTTGTTTCTAGCTCTGACCCCACACTTCTGCTTAGCATTGCCTTAGTGGGAGCTCTATGTGCTGGTTCCGTTCCTTTAAAAAGTCTCCACCTGAGCCACTGGGTATGACCTTGAAATCTAGGAAGAGACTGCCAAACTTGCATAGCTCTTTGCAGACCTTCAAAATAAATTACTTTCATGTGAATGATGCCAAAGTTTATGGCATGTACCCTCTGAAGCAGTGTGTCTAGCCATAACTTGAACTTTAACAGGGTATCCCCTTCTAGAAGTTGTCCTTGGCAAGATAACTCAGTTTCTTTTCAAATCCTTTAATGACTTCTCCCTGCAAATCAAAGGAAAATCAGTAGAATAGAGGAAAGGGATCAGGGGGAGGAAAGAGGGAAAGGAAAGGGGAAATACTGGGAAAATATTGTCTAAATTATATTGATATGTTATGTACATGTATAAGTAAGTAACAATGAATCCCACTACTTTGTACAACTATAATGCACCAATAAAAAATATCGGGGGAAATCCCCTCCCTTTTACTCAGTATTTTAAGTTATAAGGAAAGGCCTCCATGTAGAGTCTAAATTCTGCAAGGCCTCATCTGAATAGTTTGGATGTCAAGCATTTCTTTGATTCCCAGAACTCAGGGGGCCTTTGTAACATTCTTCTTGTCAGCTAGCTTTGGGGGGTCAAAATCTATTGTGATAAGACAAATACACTCTCTGAGGAAGACCCTGCCCAGCCTCCAGGCTTAATTCATCCTTTCCTCTCCTTAAAAACCCTTTACTCCCTGAGCCTGAGGAAAATCAGAGCTTGAAAGAATTGTGTGTGATTCAGCAAAAGCAGTATCAACAGGCAAGCCCATAGCAATAGGAGCCTACATCAAAAGGAGAAAGCTTTCAAGTAAACAACCTACTGATGCACCTCAGGAAACTAGAAAAGCAAGAAGAAGAAAAAAAAACTTTAAGCCTCATATTATTAGGAGAAAAATAACAAAGATCAGAGCGGAAAAACTACAGAGACAAAAATAAATACAAAATATCAATGAAACAAAGAGTTGGAGGTTTTTCCTTTTTTGAAAAGATAAACAAAATTGAAATAATTTTAGTTAGTCTTATAAAGAATACAAAAGACACCAAAAAAATGAAGACAGAGGAGTAATGGGACATGACAAATGATATCACAGAAATTAAAATACTCAATCATTAAGGAGTGTTATGATCTTATTCATACAGATAACAATAAATGTTGGTGAATATGTTACCTTTAAAAGTGTTTCTATGGTTCTATGGTGAATAAGTGTAAGCTAATTTTGAATAGTTATCTATCAAAAGAAAGAACAATTCTTCGTTGCAGCTTTTACGAATCCTATTTTTTGGAAGACAAACATTCCTATGACTAAGTTGTGATTTTATACAAAATGATAAGCAATATGAACCAACAGTACAGCCAATTCAACAATAGAAGAAATAAATTTTCAATTTTCAATGCTCTTCAATATGCAGTAGAAGAAAATAACTTCAGAAGATAGTATTGAACATAGATTTAAAGGTTAGTTAAAATCTATTTTTCTGAAGTGTACTGACCTGAATTTGGGAAGCATTCATAAGCTTAATAAAAATTAATTAAACACAAATATTAAATTATGTGCTCAGTAAATATGAGGTTACTCATATCTTTGATCTTTTAGTAATAAAAGTACACTAATGGTTTCCTTTAAGAACAAAGAAGTGCAAGATCATCTAAGAGATCAGGAACTGGTGAAAATTATTTCTGTGATGGGGCATTCATCATTTCTTTTTTCTCCTTTATTTACATATTCAGCTATTTCAATTTTATATGGCATGCATAGAACAATGTCTCATGTGAGGTATGTATATAAGTATATATATATTTATTTATTTATTCTGGTGCTTGGGATTGAACCCAGGGGTGCTCTACAACTGAGAACAGGTCTCACTAAGTTGCCTAGGCTGGCCCTGAACTTTTGATCCTCTAGACTCAGCCTCTCCAGAGCAGCTGGGATCGCAGGATTATATATGTGTGCCACCACAACTAACTGAAATGAGCATTTTTTTTCTTTTAGTACTGAACATTGAACCCAGAGGCACTTTACCACTGAGCTACATTCCTGGCCCTTTTGCTTTTTAATTTTGAGACAGAGTTTCATTAATTTGCTTAGGGCCTCACTAAATTGCTGAGGCTGGCCTCACACTTGTGGTCCTCCTATCTCAGCCCCAAGTCACTGAGATTACAGGCTTGGCCCCACTGTACCTAGTGAAATGAGACTTTTTAATGATTATTACACTAAAATATCTTGCATTCTGAAGTATATTACATACGAATATTGAGCTTTGAAAATATTCAACCTAATATTGAATATTTAGTGCTGGAGATTGAGCCCAGGTCTTCCCGCACACTAGGCATGTGCCTTACCACTGAGCTGTGTCTCCAGCTCTCAACTTCAGTTTTCTATGTATCATTATTTACACTGTAGGTCTTTCCTAAAATACAGGTCCCAGAACTATTTATCATTGATAAATTCCTTATTCATACCTTTCACAATGTTTGACTTCACACTTCACAAGGTAGTCATTTTGCCTACTGTATTCAAACCGGTGTTGATAATAGTTCAGTTATTGCCCACTTCATTTTGCTATGAATCAAAAATAGTGGAAATCATATAAAGTATTTACAGTCCTCAAGTATATTTTTTTCTAAAATAACTTGTGAAAAATCAGAGATGCTACTCATTCCTTAATCTTGTATTTGTTGTGTTATTATCCAATTAGGTTTGGTGGGAGGATGTCTCCACACTTGAGTCCTCAGGTTACAAACTCCACCTAGGTTAGTGCTCACACTACTTGAAAGTCTAGAGTGGAGGAAACTTAAGTAACACAGCCAAGTCTCAGCCCAGGGCAGCGACTGAGCCATCAACTTCAGAGTCCTGGGACTCAAGCTCTTTGCAAACCATGAGGCTTCTGTTCACAGGGGCTGTCCTGCCACACAGGGAACCCAAGTTCTTTGAAACTGTTCCAGTCCTAGGCTGCCAAGTCAGTGGGTCCTTGTTTTTTTCTCCCTCTTCCTTTTTTTTTTTTTTTTTTTTTTGGTGGTGGGGGCTTCCAGGGATTAAACTCTGAGACACTCAGCCACTGAGCCACATCCTTGGCCCTATTTTATATTTTATTTAGAGACAGGGTCTCACTGAGTTGCTTAGCACCTCACTGTTGAGGCTGGCATGAACTTGTGATCCTCAGCCTCCTGAGCTACTGGGATTACAGGTGTACGCCACCCGGCCACTCATCCATTTTCTTGCTTAAATGAACTCTGCAAAATTTAACTTGTTTTAGGGTTTTCCTTTAACCATCAAGTATGGCACGGAAACTTAAAGTTTATTGTCATGTAGTTATAAGTCAGTGATATTTATGTATAGGACCTATTCACATATAATATTTAAGATAAAATGGTATTTCATTCTAATACATGTGAAACATATTATGCTTTTTCAGATTTTGCCTATAAAACTCTTAATAAAAATTTGAGCACAAATGAAAGTAAACATATAATCTAGCCAGCTACAAGCGCTGGCTTCATTAAAGAAGGTTCGAACTCTGAGCAAATTGCTAGAGAGTTTTAAATTAAAGAGACAAGACTCTAATTACCTTTAAAACCAGCTCCAGGATGGCTTCTCCTGGCTATAACCTCCAGCCACATAATGCAATAGGGAGGTTTACTGAAGAGGCTAGCACATGCGAGAGAACACACCAGGGAATGGACTTTTATTGGGGAACAAAAAATTCTGAGAAAAATTTCATCCAATGAAGGTTAAGGGGGACAGCATTGCAAGATCAGGGCGACAATTGGGTCTCTGGGGCAGTGGCCAGACACGCCTCTGCAAGGACAAAGCCCTAGGACCTGGAGAAGGGTGGGGAAAGCTCTGTCACAGCTGTGTCTGAGTGCCTCTCACCCAGCCAGGGAGGTAACTCAAATCACGTGCGACAACGGCCTCCCACAATATAATGTTTGGCATATATACATATATGCAAAATAAGCTTCAGGGAAATAAAAATTGGCATGCAATCTAATTCACATATCTAAGATAGAAATCACACTATGTGTTGTGACAAATTTTGAGGAGAAAAATGACCAGAATGTAATTAATTACATTAAAACAATGTTCTGAAGGTTTTTGAGGTTTCAAGTCCCTTTTCCTCATTTTGGCAGAGAGAACAGCATTTCTGCCAAGGAACTGGTAGAAATGAAGCAGAGTTCAGTGCACAAAGTTGGAGGCATGGTCTCCTCCCAGAGACCAGCAGATGTAGGGTGCAGAGGGAGTCAGCCCTCTTGTAGCTCCAGGGTGTACTCTGAACACCACCCTAGGAATGAGGATCCCCTCTGGATCTTCAGGAGGTTCATATGGGAAGTCAGACTCCAGGGGCTCAGTCATTGGCTGTCCCCTCCTCCCTGTCCCAGCCCAGACCCCTTCCCCTGCCATAAAGGAATCACATCAGAAAACCCTATACAGTCCTCTCACCAGAGAAAATGAGGTCCAGGGGTCAGGGATCAGACCCATACATCCAATAACTGTTTGCTCCATGATGGATTAGGATAAAATATGCTGCTATGTCCCCCCACCCATGGCATCATGGGAAGGGTCCCATGTGACAGCCCCTTGGAGTTATGCACTTGAGGAGGCTAGGCAGTCCATTTTGATTTCAGTGGGCCTGGGGCCCCAGACAGTATAGATGGACATGTGCTTGGTCAGAGTAGGCAACTAGGTTGCCAGAGGGCAGAGGGGCTGATATGTCATGTGGACACAGGGGGTGGGTGTGAGGACTAATTGAGTTGTGTCCCACCCAGGGCCTGAGGTCCAGAGACACCCCCACTTCTGGAAGCACAGGCTGCACCTGGAGCTGCAGGGTGAGCACTATACAGTGAGCTGGGAAAGGTGGAGAGAGATGAGACAGAAGTGGGCCAGAAGCACTGGACCAAGGTCTCACCTTTTCCCTGTCTCCTGGAGCTCCCTTGGCTTGCCTGACTGGGGACAAAATGGCTCTGCCTTAGGAGAGTGGACATAGAATCACTTTTCATGGCTTGAGGGATGTCAAACACCCTCACAAGTCTACCTACTGCTTGTTGACCCCATCAGGCTCTGTCCTCCTGATTGTCCAGTTCCCACCTTCGCAGGGATATGTCTTCACCTGCAGTGCCCCAGAATGGTGGGCCAGCTCAGACTCAGCCATCAGAACCTTGCCCCACAGTCCTAAGGTAGGATCCCTGCACCTGTGGGTCCCAGCCCTGGCTCTCTATTTTGTGCCTGGCAAGCAGCCATCTCTAAAACCTTCCTCCTGGGACAGTGGGTCCATGACCCTCTGTATCAGGGGACTGAGGCAGCTGAGCTACATGCGTGCCACAGGCTTAGTGAGTGCCTGCTCCTGCATCTCAAGCAGTAGGTGAAAGGCCACATTGCATACAGCTGCATGCGTGCCCACACATATGTGCCTGGAACTTCATGACTTCCTGGAATGTTCTATCTTCCTTCTCTGCAGAATAAAGTCTAAACTATCCTTTTTATGTGAAATACCACTCATTGAAGCCTGGCTCACCCAAATTGCTCAAATTCCACTGCAAAAGGATATCATCATTATGGAGGGTCTATCCTTTGTATATTTGCATATAATTATGTTAGTAATCACCTTCTGCCTTTTGTCTAAAGTCTCCATCCCGTAAAAAAAAAATCTCATACCAATTTTTACATGCCACTTTTTCTAGTAGTTAGTACTGTGCCTGACACTTGGTAGCATTCAGTAAATAGGGAACAGATAATGCAAAATTTTTTCATATGCATATGGCCTATAATACAGTTAAAATTACAAGCACTTATATTGTAGTTTCAAGAGAGGATAATACTAAATTCCAGGGAGCAAAATCTGTAAATAAAACATTCTCATTTACTAATAGGGATTATAAAGTGTTCAAGTAACATATTGTATTTATCTACTATGGTGGTCATGTTAGTTGGTTTAAAAATACAAAAATAATATAATAACTTTGTTGATGATAAGCATCATCTCTATCTTTCTCAAAAAAGGTTTTGTTAGAGTTCTCAGAATGGGACATTCTTGACTATATTTTCTAATGTGTTTGTAATGTTTTAGTCTTCTCCTTTTCACTGAGTTTAATCTCTTTATTGTCTTATCTTTTTGCTTACTTCACATTTTTTGGTGGGGAAATGCATCTTATGTTTAGATACAGTACATATTTCTTAATAAATATTTTAGATGAATATGGATACATGCTCAGTGTAGCATGTAAACTAAGGAATGCAAATAGAACAAAACCATGCAATGAAAATCCATCCTTCCTTCAAGGAATAAAAACTACACTACTGTTATCAGTATACATTTCAGTAGAAATAACCCACAGGCTGATTAGTCTATAAAAAATTTTTCAGACTGTTCAGCAGATGTTTTCATTTTGCTTAAATCATTAATGATTAAACAAGAGAAAATGTAATGAAGGCAATTTAACACAATTTTATTTTTAAAAATATATTTTATAAGACCAGCAGTGGACAATGAGGAATCCATGTAACTGAACTGTTTAATATGGTTTGTGTAACTGTAGATGATTTCTCATACACTGGTGATTCTTCTTTCACTTGGTGAGCAAAAGAAAGAAACAAATGTAGATTAAAAATATGATCCCCATCAAAATACCAATGATATTCTTCACAGGACTGGAAGAAATACTCCTAAAATTCATATGGAAGAATAAGAGATCCAGAATGGCAAAGGATATACTGAGCAGTAAAATCAATGCTGGAGGCATCACAATACCTGCTCTCAAACTATATTACAGAGCTATAGTTTAAAAAAAACAGCACGAAATTGGTATCAAAATAGACATGAAGACCAATGGGATAAAATAGAAGACACAGGGACAAATTTATATAGGTACAGTCATTTGATCCCTGACAAAGGTGCCAGAAGCATGTGTTGGAGAAAAGACAGCTTTTAAACAATTGGTGCTGGGAAAACTGGATATCCATATGCAGAAGAATGAAACTAGATACCTATCTTTTGCCTTGCCCCCAAATCAACTCAAAGTGGATCAAAGACATACAGATTAGACCAGAAACTTTGCAACTGCTAGAAGAAATCATACTGATAATATTCACAGGTATGGTTGCAGACACATCATTCCTTATTAAGACCCTTGAAACTCAAGAAATGAAACCAAGAATCAGTAAGTGAAATGGAATAAAATTAAAAACTTTTTTTCATAGCAAAGGAAGCATTTAAGGAAATGAAGAGGAATCCTTCAGATTGGGAGAAAATCTTTGTCATGTACTCCTCTGACAAGTTGAGTAGTTTTTAAAATCTATGAATAGTTTTTTTTTTAATTAATACCCAGAATAAACAGAACTCAAAAACACCACAAAAACAACCCAATCAGTAAATGAGCAAATTAACTAACCAGACATTTATCAAAAGAAGAAAAACACAATGTCCAAAAAATATATGAAAATTATTCCACAATCTTAGCAGTGAGGGAAATGTATTAAAAAATACACTGACATTTCCTCTCACTAAGGTGAGAAAGATAACCATGAAGCATATAAATAACAATAAATGCTCATGAGGATGTGAGGGAAAAGATGAGCCTGCAGATTTGGACAGGATTATGGAGTTTCCTCAAAAGTCTAAAAATGGAACCACCCTAAGACCTAGCTGTTCCACTTCTTGATACTTACCCAAAAGAACCAAAATCAGCATTCTATAGTGATTCAGGGATGTCAATATTTATAGCAGTGTAATTCACAATAGCCAAATTATGGAACCAGTCTAGGTGCCCATCAATGGATGACTGGTTAAAATAAATATGGTATATATGTTTTTACTCAGCCATAAAGAAGAATGAAATCATGTCATTTGGTTGTAAACAGATGAAATTGGAGAAAATCATGCAAAGCGCAATATGCCTGATCAAAAAATCATGGGTTAAATGATTTCTTACATGGGGAGATTAGAATGAGAAAGAGAGGAAAATAAAGGAGGATAAAGTCTCAAGAAAACAGAAGGGAGCCCAATACAGTAGAGGGAAGGGTTCTAGAGGGAGGGAGGAAGGGACACCATGGGGAAGTACTGAGGAATGAAATCTACCAAATTACACTATGTTCATTTCCATATATACCACAATGAATTTCTTATGTGTATTAATAATGCATTAATTAAAATACTGTTACCACTACTACTAATAATAGTAGGGTGATTACTATATTATAGCAAGAGGATCTGGGGAGGAAAGAAGGGAGAAAAATGGAAGAAACTGGGGAAATAGATTAAACAAATTACATGTGCATGTATGAATATAAAAATAAACAATACATAATTTTAGGAGTTAACTTTTCTCAAAGAAAGAATATTTAGTTAAAATGAGACTTAGTAAATGGATGCTTTCTTTTTATTTGATTGGATAACCAAAAATTAAATGACTGGTATGATACATATCATGGTTCTAAATATTATTGTACAGTGGAGCCTATTCCTTTTTCAGTTAATATGGATGAGAATTTTGTATATGTGTTTGAATAGTTCTTTTTTTAAAAAACTAAGATTGTTCTTAATGAGATTTAAACAGTATTCTACTTAACAAAAAAAAGTGGAGGTTTAAGTTTTTTAAACGAGTTTCAATTCTGAGTCTTCCTTTCCATATGGCGTGCTCAGTTTGTTGATCCATATTTCAAATAATTGCAGTACCTATGAACAAATCTGTTCTGTTCTCCCAGTTCTATGTAAGCAGTGTAGCAAAACTTCTGTGCTTATCCTGTGCTCAGTATGGCTCCTGTGGGCTGAATTTGTAATCTGTACTTGTCAAAAGTGCTTTAGTTTTAGATTTGTGTAAGTTCATAAAGACCAAGGAGTCATGAGTGAAACATGTTAATTCTTATGATCTGTCAGGTCAGGCCAAAAAGGCTCACTAGGGGTATTAATTAGTATTAAATTGAGATGAAGGAGAGAGTGTAAGGGTAAAATTTCTAAGCTGATTCTAAGCTGCAAAAGTCTGAGTTAAAGTGTAAAAGACTAGGGCATTGTAAAGCTTCTAGATTGCAAGGCCTGGGCTAAAAAGTAAACAATTCCCCTGCTATCCCCGGAACCTGTAATGTCTGTAAAGTTGTTAGGACAATGCGGGAGCTGCTCAGTAAATATCTCCATTGATTCCCTGGTTGTTTAATAGCTAAGGGCTCCAGGTAACATGGCACGTACGCATATAGGCCCCAGGGCCAATCAGTTTGAATGTGTGCCCCACTTGGAAGTGACCAATCACCCCTGCCCAAACTGTTCCCTCCAATGAATGGACTAATCATGTATCAGAATTGTTGTTCAATTTCCCCGCGCCTCATGATGATTTGTTCTGATGTATGCAAAGCCCACCGCCCTCTCCAAAAAGTGTACTTAAGCTCTGCTTGACCTCTGCTCTGGGCTCTGGGCTGCTCTCCCTTCTTGAGTGAGCACAGAGTCCCAGCACGCTGAAACGGATCCCCCTAATAAAAATCCCCCTTGCCATTGCATGGAGCTAGTCTCGTGTGGTCTCTCCTTCTCCGACGCTTCGCTGGACCCTTACAAGAGATGGAGTGCTTATAAGATGTTGCATTTTAAGTTGTATATTTTGATCATCTTTAACAACAAACATTTCAGGGCCTGAAATTTTTCACTGTTAAATTCATTCAGCAGAGTCCGATAGTACAGGACATGGACAAAGGTCAAAATTATCCAAGTACCTTTTGTCATTCAATGACTCTAAAACACTGACAAAGCATACACCATGGGCTCAAGTTTTCATAGTTTAGTTTATAAAATAACAATCACTTGAGATAATACCTCAAGACCAAAACCTTTTTAGCTATATTTGGTAAATACTCTAAAAATTAATTGCAATGAACATTCATTTATTAAAAGGATCTGAAAAATCCTTTGATAAAAAAGTATGCTTAAGCTAGAGATGTCAAAGTATTTGACTGCAGAACTTTGAATCTGTTTAATATATGCTGTCAAATTGGTTTTACATTTGCAATGCAGAACTACAGTCCGAGCTTAAATAAAACTAATGGATATAAAAACATAAAAATCCTAAAGCAATAAATTTTCAAACTAGAAGTAAAAATGTATTTAGTTAAAAACTAAAACACAACAAATCATAAATAAATAAAGGGTACTTATCACTATTACTTACCTAAGGATAGTATGAGTGTAATTATATCAATAACGTCTCATTTATATTTTTTATTAAATAATAAAAATTTTAATAGCAAATGCATATTACTGCTTTTTTAGAGCTGGATAGATGAGAACTGTGAGCAAGTTACAATCAAGTCAGGTATAAATTTAAAGGTATAAGAATGGCTTATCACAGGCATATATTAATAAAATACAAAGTCTAAAAGGATTGGGCATGTGCATTTAACAGGAATGTTAAATTCAACAGTCAAAATATGAAATAATTTTCTATTCTTCCCTTTCCCAAAGTTTTCCTAATATTCCTTACTTTATGTCACCATTAGTCATTTCCTTTAACCCCTGACATTCATAGGCCATATCCAAAAATCAGCGACTATTGCTTTAAAAGCAATCAAAACATTAATTTTAAGATCTATGTTTATTTCATACATTTCTAGTCATATATTCAACCTTTTAACCACAATTATTGAATTACTCAAGAATGTGAATTTGCCAAGGATATTTCCCTAATTTTCTGGTGAATATTCACAGTAATTAAGTTTTGAGTAGACATTTAAGTATGTATTTGACTGACCTCTACTCTGCACAATTTAAATGTATAGTACTTTAATTTCAGAAAAAAACTTCAATAGTACTATTCAATAAAATCTCCAAAGAATTTTTACTCTATGATAGTGCTGTTTAAGATCAATATTAAAATCAATGGGTATCATAAAAAACCAAATTAAATAAGGTGAATATATATATATATATATATGTGTGTATGTATGTATGTATATATATATATATATATATATACATACATACATACACACATATATATATATATATATATACATATTAGCAACCAAATTAGCAAATTAGTATATTAGGAACCAAATAATTTATTTTATTAATATATTCATATATATGTATTTTAGCAACCAAAGAATTCATGCCATAGTATATATAGCATGAATTCTTTGGTTGCTAAAACACATAGGATTTTAAAGATAGGTGTATTTAACCTTTACTAAATACAAAATGTTCAAGTCACATAAAATTATATACCTATAAAATTGTTGATGGTGAGTGTCTGTAAAGTAATATAAAAGAGAATGTCTTACTGGGAATTTTTATAAGGAATATTTATATTTTGACATTTCGGTCTTAAAATATTTCTATGTGATGGTATACTAATTTTTACAGAGTTCATTGAACTATATAAATATATACACAGTGGATATACAAACATTTATTTGCATACAGTTATTAATGACATTTTTTCATTCAAGTAATCTTAGTGATAACTAATTATTTAAAATAAGTCACTACCCTAATATTAATATTCTGGAGTAGAAACAGTGCTAACTTTTTCTTCTTCTTCTTTTTTTTTTTTTTTTACCCCTTGCTCTTTTACCAAGAATTAGTCATCAGTTTCTGTAAATGATGATAGTGAACTTTCCAAAGGTCAACAAATCTCAGCATGATTACTCTTTCTAAATAGTAAAGATTATGGGTTTACTTGCCAATTGCCTAACTCTTCTCTTTTGGAGCCTTCTCTGACCACCTGAATTTCCACTTTCATACCAGTGGGGACTTGCAGAATTTTCAAAGGACTGGACAAATTTACAGCTACTCATTGTACATCACCAAATGATTATCTGCTACTGTTATCCTGTTGACATCCATAGTAAAGAGGAATAGACACACTGTTTTCTATTGACGTGCTCCCTGTAATTTCTGTCTCCATTGTTTAATAGCAGCATTTGTTTTTTTTTAAATAGAAAACAAAGGTTTTGCAGTAGTTTCATGTATATTTTTGCTCCTTATATTTGACTCATTTTTATGCCTCCATTTCTCTCATAAAGTTATGGAAGTAAATAACAAAATGATTATTTAAATTCCTTGAACATTATTCTATGCTGGGCATTTCATGGAGCATTAGCTCATTTAATTCTCATAATAAGCAGTAAAGAAGTTAATGTTACTACATTTGCTTTTCAATTGAGCGTGAAGTTTGAAAAGCTCAAGTAATTTAGGGAGGTTAGCAAGTGAAATGTTCAAATGTTAATTTGTAGTATTATTAGTTGTACTATTTTAAAGTGGAGGCTACTGTTATTCACTTTAGATTTTAAAAGCTCTTTCTTATGTAGACTGGGGTGAAAAAGCTTTGTTCTATTTATATCTGCATCTGTAATATCTATCATGGTACCCTATCTAGCACCCTAGTAAAACATCAATAAACTTATTTGCGTGAATAAACATGACTAACTTTTGCAATATTAGGTAACAATTTCCCATTATGCAAATTTAGGAATCATTTCATAGCATTTCTAGTTGGATGTAAATCATTTTGTTATAATTTAAAGCTTAAGAGATGCTTTTATTATATAGAACTAATATAATAAGAAAAAGATATTCATTTGCATTTTGTATTTAAATGTGCATCACTAAATGAATTCAAGTAGCTTTTATGTTTAGAAAAACTACAATTAGAACATGTGTTTTTTTAAAGCATTTTAAATTTCAATAAATGAATTTAAATATGTAGGTGAAGGATACATGACAATTAAAAAATTGCTAAATTTAGATATGCTGTGTAACCAAATATTTTGGGCAAGATTTAAAATATGCATATAGATAGTTGCCCAGTCACAAACCAATATTAAAAGATATGAAGATAAAATGCTTACTGATATTCTAAAATAAATATTACAGTATTAAAATTTTCAGCTACTTTCAATTTAATGTTTAATTAAATGTTTTAGCTTGGCCTTTACTGACTAAAAAGTTATATCTCTCTTAGGACAAAGCATAGTAGGATATTTGGATTATGAAAATGCTGTATTTAAGCAGATTCTTGAGTTTAGTTTATCAGAAAATTGGTACTGATGATTAATATCACATTGCAGTTCATATACAAAATAATAACCAAAATTCTTCAATTTTTGATGAAGAATTGAAGTTTTCATTTAATAATGCAGTTTGAATTTTAAGAGCCGCTAGAGATTGTTGTTTCAGTAGTCTGCGTACTTTGTAACCTCTGTAGACTGCTTGCAAACAAGTAGCTGCTCTTTTGACTTGCAAGAAGTTCTTCCTCTGATTGACTTGTACTTTGTATGCAAGATAGTAATTCTGAATGACAACAACTGCTTTAAAAGTTTTCAGGTAGTGCTGCCTCATCCTTCTAATTCTGAAATAAGACTGCAGCGAAACAGCAGCTTTTCTTTGCAATCTTATCTGCTTTCTGACCAGGTATCCTCTAACAAAAGCTTGCAATTTGATACAAGATTCACGTATCTGCACATATTCTTCTCTCTTTCGTGCAGCCATTTTTTGTGTACGGTACCATTGCTGGATTAATAGTACAGCTTCTCCTAAAAGTAAATATTGTTTACGTGCTTGTTTCATCTTGACAACTGACTGCAACTTTATTGTAGCATTTTTTAGACTCACAAATTTCTTTCTGGAAATACAATAATGATAATATGATTTAATCTTTATAATAGATGTTAAGATATGAATAAATGTTTTCCTGGCTTGCATCCCTCTATATGCAGACTGTAGAACAATGACAGCAGAACCTGTTCTCTGATAAGTTGCTAAAACTTTCCTGGATGAAATTAAGCTCGGAAATGAGTCTGAATTATAATGGCTGCTTTCTCTTATATTTCCGTAATTGCTGGTGTTTTCTTAGGAGTGCCTGCAATCTGATAACAATCTTCTTAAGGTTTAAAAATCTAAGTTTATCCTGTCGCATCCTCCAATATGATTGCAAAACATAAGCAGCTCTAATTTTTCTGTATAAATTCCGAGCCTTCATTCTCCTGAAAGCTGCCTGTAGTTGAATGGCTACAGCTCGTTTCTGTAAGCAGTTGGTGCGCTCAATCTTTCCTTTAAGATATGCTTTGTAGTACTTCTGGATAGTCAGTACAGACTCTTTCATATAACTTTTGGGCTTGAAAGGACCGAAATCTTCTCTGAAAAATAACAATACAAGATCTAATATAAATATATTTCTGTAATTCTTTGTGCCTTCTATACCATGATTGTATGACAATAGCAGACTTTTCTTTAGCTTTTCTCCTGGAATACCATTCTCTTCTTTAAGCCTCATTAAAAGTCAAACTTCACTAAAGAAATACCCATTTTTGCTTAAAATTTTATGTCCAGTACTTCAAACATAGGGGATGCTCACCAATATATATGGAATTAAAAGTTACTCTGCAGTGGTTACATCTAACACCCTGTTAGCATACAAAGCCGACAACTATCAGCATGCAGGGGCTGACAATCTGTGGAAACTGCCATCTGGCATCTATGCTGGGAAACAGAAACTCCCAAATAACCTTGCTGCAAAGGGAGAACACATTTGTTAATTTGAGAATTCATGCTTCTGATTTGTTATGGATGGTATGAATACTCTAGCTTACCATCGTACCTCTTTATTTTCTCAACCAGACTTTTTTATCATATCAATTTCCAATAAAAAATATTCAGCTGGTCATTAAGAAAAATGAACAACAACTGAATTAACTAAACTTTCTTGCATCTTTCTTCCAGACCTACCCTGCTCTCTTTACCTCTCATTTTTTATGCCTTGGGAACCTTCTTCTTTTTCACCCAAGTATTAATTAAATGACACGTTTACTTGCTTATTGGGCCCCTTCCATTCACAATATTACAATATAATGCAATTGCTGTTTTATTGTCTATATTCTTCAATTGGACCTTAGAGATCAAATAACTAATGGGATGCCATAGGATGTAAAACTCATCAGTATGAAGAAGGAAAAAGAGCTATATTTATATAATTACTAATTTAGTTATTTTCAATTTGAAAATGTATATTTTCCTTAAGCAAAGTAGAAGCAGCTTAGCCTAGTGCTTTGAAAGAATAATGAGCAAAAATAGACAAAAATGCATCATTAATAACATCCAACTATGAGCCTTATCAAGAGTTGATTTGAGGGCATGTTTCTTGCTGTGTGTCCCTTCAAAGCTGCCAGTAATGGATTTACTTGGATCTAAAACTGTGAGGGCAGGAACTGTGCCTGTTTGTTCATTTTGCTTGTGTTCTCAGAACGTAACACAGTGCCAGTTGTACTTATTCAGTATTCTTCAATCTCAGTTCTTTTACTGAGTGTTGAATGCAGGTTGCCTTTCCTCTTATTCCTATCTGTAACTTTTAAAATCACAGTGACAATCATCCATATGTCTAAACACTTTTTTTCAAATGTTCAGTCATCCCTTCTTGATACATACTAATATTGGGGCTTATTTGGAATTACTACAAATGTCCTGCAACATCTCCTCAATAATCCACCAAAGGAAGCAGTAGTATATTCTGTGTGGGAGAAGCATCATGGAAAAAGAAATGCATTCCTTACTGATATGCTCAGAATAATTATCTTACTTTATACAAATTATGGATAAAATGTGACTAAAAATGTATACTATGTAAACATACTCAAATATTCAAATAAATGTATGTGTTATATTTAAATATAGGTTGAGTTTCTCTTATCTGAAATGCTGGAACTCAGATCCCTGATACTTTTTGCATTTTGGAATATTTGCATGTGTGTCACAGGATACCTTGGGAATGGGAAGGAAGTTAAAACAAGAAATTTATTTGTGTTTCCTATATACCTTATACACATAGTCTGAAGGTAATTTTGTAAAATATTTTAAATAATTTTGTACATGAATAATTGTAGTCTCTTTCTTCAGTCTCAAATTTGGGACATGGACAGGGTTAAATACAGGATGAATCTAAGGCACATGGACTGAGATTACGGGAAAAAAAAATGCAATTTTGCAGAGAGAAATCAAGTGTCAGGCACAAGGGTGTGTGCCTGTAGTCCCAGCTAGTAGACAGGCTGAGGGGAGGCAGGAGGATCACTTGAGCTTAGGAGTTCAGGGTCAGGCTTGGCAGCATAAAGAGACTGTCTCTCTTAACAAAAGAAGTTGTAAATTGTTACCTAAATTGAGAGAATGAATATTCATCAGTGCAAAATAACTGATGCACGCTGAGGAAAATGCAAATGAAAATTATATTTTCATTACCATCATGTTCTATGATAATTCTTCATATTTCCTAAAACGCTACAAGTGAGGTGACCAAAATAATGTTATATCATTTAATGTCAGTGTTTCAAATGTTCATGAAAGATTTTTGATGCAAAATAATGATGCTCATCCAGGTCATATAAAGATTTATTCTTAATATTAAGCAAAATCTTTATATTCCTATATTCTAGATGCCATACATATGAACATACGTGAATATATATGAACATTTAAATTGACAGTGATGTGTGTTCATATATTATGTAAGTCATGTGCCACCTAGAAATTGGCCAATCAAGGATGGCATACACAGTAGTAGACCCATACATTTATATTGTCCAGTGATGTCAGAGCAATCTTAGACTGTGTAAGCACATTCTAAGTTGTTTGCAAGATGATGATATTGCCTAATAATGCATTACTCTGAAAATGTCCCGATCCTTATATGATACATGACTGTCCTTAAAGCATCACTTACTCTGACCCTTAGGACCTACCACATAGTGTTATTTGGATGGGTTCATGTGTTCATATCTGTTCCTCAAATGAAATCATAAACTGTCTCCTACACATTTACATCATGTTCATTGCATTGATTCTATAATATATTCCTCAAAAGTCATTATTTAAGAAGCCAAAGTCCATTTAAAATAACAAAATATCTCTTTCATTCATTTTAATAGAAAAGGGTAGATCTCATATCATTTATGAGGAGTTGTTTAATAGCTTCAGAAATTAAGTATAAGATGTTAGCAAAACAAAGACTGAAAGTGCAAATATAGATGCATCATATCACCATAAAATTAGGTAAAGCGAACAAAAATGTGTTCAGGATTTTTCACACTTAAATGATAACAATAGCAAAACACAGTAACATAGAATGAAAGATATTAACAATCAAATAAACTTTCAGAAAATGAGGCCACTATCTTTACAGTTTCAAGTACTTTAAAAGCTGCTTGAATTTCTTTCATGGAGAACAATATTAATAGGAAACCCTTATTCTACTTGTGAATCAGCATGTGTTCCGTGAAAGTAGTATATGTTTCTAGCATATGAAGAATATACGGATAATTACTCAGAAACTTTCCTTTAAATAATAAATATAAAGTTACAAATTTAAAAATTCCCATTAGTTTAAACAATTGTGAAGCATACTTACTGGTGCACATGAAGGAACCTACTACATATTTTTTAGAATGCATTAAAAATAATTCATTTCTTGCTGTAATCAGCAAACACTAAAGCTATTTCTTTGGTTCAGCAGTGGACATTAAAAAGTTCAAGTTGGAGTTTAAAAACTATTCAAAAATTATTCTGTTTTTCTACTCATGTATCATCAAAAATTACCTAGCCTAATCACTTTATCCTAATCATATAGGAAACTGAAATCATGCAGAAAGTTGATATATAGGGTCAAATTGAAATAAAAGGGGAAAAATCCCCAATAACTAATATTAACAATGAGAAATATTTAATTAAAATGAAAATTTTTACTTCCAAAGAGTACTTGTATTATAGTAATCAATCATACATACTATTACAGGTAGCCATGTAGATTATAGCATTTTAATTACATGGCTGCTGTACACCAGCATGATTTTTCTTTCACTAAACATTACAAAAATTCTTTGCACTAAGAATCATTATCCTCATACAGATGAAATTGGTGAGGTTAAGGAAGTTCAACACATTGCCCAAGATCACCTTTCTAGTAAGTCATGATCTGGGATCAAAAGAAGTACAACTTTACAATAAAAATAAAATGCATTTTGAAGACTCACTTCCCCATTTCTTACACTTTACTCCTGCAAATGTGAAGATTCAAGGTCTTCCTTCTACTCAAGCCATCCATTAGAACTAAATTTTGTTCATAGGAAACTCAATCCCAGTATAGATAAGAAATTTGAATAGAGGTGTCCCTCTTTTATCCACTGACAGAGCAAGGACAGAACATCTCTGGATCTTTCATTGTGACTCCTGAAAATGAACCAAATTTCTCCTGCCATTCCTCCTTTCTCTTAACTTTCAAACTTTCTTAGTCTCAGTGAATTCCAATTCACTACTTTGTAAAAGCTTTAAAAAAAAAAAGGCTAATGTCCAATAGTGGAAGAAAAGCCATCTTGCCACTGATCATAATCCCCATAACCGCTTCTTTAGGAGAATGACCAAGTCTACTATAACTACTTCCAGATAAAAAGTTACAAGCACATGCTTTTTGCATTTAAAAAAAATCTCATTTTATCTTTAGTTTCTTAATTTGTTGTCTTCTTTTTTTCCCTTGTAAATCTATAGACTGACTAGTCCTTTTGATTTTACATGACAGTATAGGCTAGAAAGTTGGAATCAGATGTAGAGGTACTCTGAATAGACAATTTACCTTCAATATTACAATCCTGAGTAGGACTAAGTATTTACAAAGATTGAGAAATGGCCTTTAGATACTAAAATCTTATTATTCTATGATTTCCTCTGAACATAACAGAAAATTCCAAACTGTCATTTCAGTTGCAAAACAAATTATGTGATCCCTTTCCTCAGTTCTTTTAGAAGTGTTCAAGTAAATATCAAATAGAAATGATAGGCAGTGATTTCTTATTTTCTAATGATATACAAGCCAAAGTAGATGTAACTGACCAGAAACCAGTAAGATGCAATAAATCCATAATCATTATGGATTATTACCCAAACACTTACTTTAACATAGTCCATTTAAGGAAGAA
Organism: Spermophilus citellus; assembly: GCF_964194105.1. Lineage (NCBI taxonomy): Eukaryota > Metazoa > Chordata > Mammalia > Rodentia > Sciuridae > Spermophilus > Spermophilus citellus. Next base: position 139,273,014 of record NC_138187.1, on the reverse strand, counting down.
GCATTTTAGTTTTAAGGGTTGATCATAAAAACCACAGTCATTAGTGGAATAGGAATTTATCTTTTGTAGGAGTTTCCTTCTTGATGGCTCATGACTGTTTGTCAGTAATACAAATTGGTTAGCACTTCTCTTGCTCATTAGGTAGAATTATTCCCTTGACTGGTGACATCAATGTATTTATAACAACCCCATCTGCAATGCTGGCAGCCTGGCCTGAAACATACTGATAAAAGGAGCAGAAGCAGGCATTTTGAGACAAAGTTACCCAAGTCATCCAAGAGCTTAGAAAGTCAGACATGATATGATTAGGCATGAGCTTGCTTCATGCTACAATTATACTATACATAAATATTTAACTTTGAATATGTATCCTAAAATAAATAATGTGATTGATTAGTGTTTTAGAACAAATGTTGAATGTAACATAAATACTTCCCATTTTAATAATAATGTGAGAGAAAAGACATTATATCAAATTAGAGAAACTTTATAATTTAAGAGTACACTATGTACTCATTTATTTTAGAGTACATTAAAAAGTAACTGTTGAATTGAATATTACTAATGCTAAAGAGTTTTAACATATATATCTTGTTGATCATTAAATAAATATATTTAAAGCATGCAATATAAGCTCATTACAACTATGGATTATTAAAAGTACTCCATCTTGGAGAAACAAGTAAGGAACAAATAAATATCCATGTAAACAAAAGCATTCAAACCTTGTTTGCCTCATATCAACCCTTGGTATAACAGTTAGCAACCTCGGTAGAAGAGTTACCCTACATTACCTTTTCCTTGAATCAGATATCGATGGCTGAAACCGTGGAAAGGGCACAAATGTGGATCCACAAGGAACTAGCTGTGGAGACATTATGATCTTCTCCTCGAATGTTTGTTCAAGAGAAGGAAATTTATTGACAGCCACAAGCTCCTTTCATCCAGTAGCATGATCAAAGGAATGGAAGCTTGTTTTTATCATTTTAGTTTTTAAGGACTTCGTAGGAAGTAAACATTTCAGCTTCAGGAGCTGACTCTAATTTCTTTAGTGCTATCTTTGATACAGCATTGCTGGACAGACTATTAAGGAAATGTCGATGATGCAGGAAGGCCAGTGTACTGGTTAACACAATTATTTTACAGAGCACTGTGCGTTCATTAATAGCAAATAAATTGTCACAATATTCCTCTCTGCTTCTTTCTAAATCTTTTATTTATGTTTATTTGGTCTCAAGATGTTTGGTGTTCAAAATAGAAAACATAGCACTTATTTCAGAAAATATAACTTATGATCTTTTCTCTGGGAAACAAAATTAGATGTTAAAAAATCTGCAGCACTGATACAATGCCTACCAATATGTATGCCTTCCCATTCAGGAAAATATGCAACATTCATACCTCAATTACACCAGCATGAGCCTTCTGCAATAAAAAAGTGCATACACACTAAATGTCATATCCCCAAAAGAAACTACTATCTGACGCATGCCCTATGAAATGGATGACACATTTAGAGAAATAGTAAACACACAGAAGTCTCTTTTCAGCATTTCAGGAATTGCAGAATATTCAAAGAAAACATACATATGTATGAATTCATAAAAATTCAGAAACATAAAAAATGTACAAACGTGTCCTTTGCTGTCAAAAACAACGTATTGAAAAGATACTTGAAATTTATATGGAAACCATGGTACACAGACGTATATAAATATTTTTGAAGCCTTAATTGTTAAATAACAGAAAACCAATTAAATTTCTTTGGCTCATCCACAGTACGGAATAGTACTGGAACAATGGAAACCTACTTATGATGTACTATTAAGTGGAAAACTAATATAGAAACAAAAATAGGTTACCATATACTACTAGGATTAGATTGGTTAAATCACATATGCATAAATACAGGAGGAAAACATTAGAATTGGGGAAATTTATGAGAGCTTGTTATGGCTTGGATATGAGGTGTCCCCCTAAAACAAATGTGTGAGACAATGCAGGAATGATCAGAAGTGAAATTATTAGATTATGAGAAGTATAAGCTAAATCAGTGGATTTACTCACTTAATGGATTAATAATTTGAAAGGACTACTGAACTAAATACTAACTGTAGGCAGGTAGGGTGTGGCTGGAGGAAGAAGGTCACTTGGGTCATGACTCTGAAATTTATATTTTGTCCCTAGTGCCACATTACTATATTCGCTTCCCAGCTGTCATGAGTTTACCAACTTCTCTGCACTAGGCTCTTCCACCATAATGTTCTGCATCATCTCAGGCCCAAAGCCACAGAGTCCACCAACCATAGAGTAAAGCTCTGAATCCAGGAACACAAATCAACTTTGGCTCCTCTAAGTTGTTCTTGTCAATGAGATGAGAAACTGAACAACACAGAGAAATTTTTAAGTTTCTGATAATTGTTTTAATTGGTATTTTCTACCTTTACTATTGTAACCACTGAGACTTAAATAATACATATAAAACACAAGATACATCATTGTACCTATTGACATCAGGATCACAAATTTTAAACACGATTTTACTTCCTAAAACTTTTATCCTTTCAAAATCACGTTTTGATATTTAAATATATGAAAATTCAAATAGATACTTTCTAGTGATATTAGGTCATTTAAAAAATAGGCATATTAGAAATCACATCACACCCTTTCTCTAACTACTATTTACTAGACAGTTTAGCCAGTCAGACTTCAATTGCTCCCAACCTCCAGAATTATCTGTTGTTTCAGATAAGAACATTAAAAAAAAAAAAGAATCAAAAGCCAGATATTGTGCATGGTGAGAGAAAGGGATTCAGTTTCATTTTGATGCAAATGGATTTCCAGTTTTCCCAGCACCATTTGTTGAAGATGCTATCCTTCCTCCATTGCATGCTTTTAGCCCCTTTATCAAATATAAGATAGTTGTAGTTTTGCGGATTGGTTACTGTGTCTTCTATTCTGTACCAATGGCCCACTTGCCTGTTTTGGTACCAGTACCATGCTGTTTTTGTTACTATTGCTCTGTAGTATAGTTTGAAGTCTGGTATCGCTATACCGCCTGATTCGCACTTCCTGCTTAGCATTGTTTTTGCTATTCTGGGTCTTTTATTATTCCATATGAATTTCCTGATTGTTTTATCTATTTCTACAAGAAATGCTGTTGGGATTTTGATTGGGATAGCATTGAACTTATAGAGAACTTTTGGTAATATCGCCATTTTGATGATGTTAGTTCTGCCTATCCATGAGCAGGGTATATTTTTCCATCTTCTGAGGTCTTCTTCTATGTCTCTTTTTAGGGTTCTGTAGTTTTCATTGTATAGGTCTTTCACCTCTTTTGTTAGGTTGATTCCCAGGTATTTTATTTTTGGGGGGGATATTGTGAATGGAGTAGTTGTCCTCATTTCCGTTTCAGAGGAAAGTTAACTCAAAATGGATCAAGGAGCTCGATATTAAATCAGAGACACGGCGTCTGATAGAAGAAAAAGTCGGCTATGATCTACATACTGTGGGGTCAGGCCCCAAATTCCTCAATAGGACACCCATAGCGCAAGAGTTAACAACCAGAATCAACAAATGGGACTTACTCAAACTAAAAAGTTTTCTCTCAACAAAAGAAACAATAAGAGAGATAAACAGGGAGCCTACATCCTGGGAACAAATCTTTACCCCACACACTTCAGATAGAGCCCTAATATCCATAGTATACAAAGAACTCAAAAAATTAGATAATAAGATAACAAATAACCCAATCAACAAATGGGCCAAGGACCTGAACAGACACTTCTCAGAGGAGGACATACAATCAATCAACAAGTACACGAAAAAATGCTCAACATTGCTAGCAGTCAGAGAAATGCAAATCAAAACCACCCTAAGATACCATCTCACTCCAGTAAGATTGGCAGCCATTAAGAAGTCCAACAACAACAAGTGCTGGCAAGGATGCGGGGAAATGGGTACACTTGTTCATTGTTGGTGGGACTGCAAAATGGTGCAGCCAATTTGGAAAGCAGTATGGAGATTTCTTGGAAAGCTGGGAATGGAACCACCATTTGACCCAGCTATTCCCCTTCTTGGTCTATTCCCTAAAGACCTAACAAGAGCATGCTACAGGGACACTGCTATATCGATGTTCATAGCAGCACAATTCACGATAGCAAGATTGTGGAACCAACCTAGAAGCCCTTCAATAGATGAATGGATTAAAAAATGTGGCATTTGTACACAATGGAGTATTACTCTGCAATAAGCAATGACAAAATCATAGAATTTGGAGGGAAATGGATGGCATTAGAGCAGATTATGCTGAGTGAAGCTAGCCAATCCTTAAAAAACAAATGTCAAATGTCTTCTTTGATATAAGGGGAGTAACCAAGGACAGGGTAGAGACGAAGAGCTGGAGAAGAAGAATAACATTAAACAGGGATGATAGGCGGGAGGGAAAGTGAGAGTTAAGGGAAATTGCATGGAATTGGAAGGTGAGCCTCAGGGTTATACACAATTACATATAAGAGGAAAGGAGGAGTAGGAGAAAAATTATATAAGTGGAAGAAACGATTTATAGTAGAGGGGATGGAGAGAGAGAAGGGGAGGGGAGGGAAGGGGAGGGGTGAGGGGACAGTGGAGAATGGGATAGACAGCAGAATACATCAGTCACTAGAAAGGCAATTTGTAAATCAATGGAAATGTAACTGATGTGACACAGCAATCTGTATACGGGGTAAAAATGGGAGTTCATAACCCACTTGAATCAATCTGTGAAATATGGTATACTAAGAACTATGTAATGTTTTGAACAACCAACAATAAAATAATTTAAAAAAAGCCAGATATTGAGTATAAATAACAATTTTTTGATGGACCTTTATTTTATTTGTTTATGTATATGTGGTGCTGAGAATCGAATCCAGTGCTGCACACATGCCAGGCATGAGATCTACCACTGAGCCACAGCCCCAGCCCAAACATAGGTTCCTGACCTTATCACTACCCCCAAATTGAATACTGTCATGTCTCATTAATTTTGTTCTGCTGAAAAGACAGTGAGGAGTTTCTCATTCATGTTTTTCAAGTACATTGTACACATTTTTTACTTATAGCTCTGGAGTCCTTTTCTTCAATTCAGATAAAATGGACTCATACTTTTCTCCCAGGCCCATCAGGGAAAAAATTATTCTTGCAGTTCCCAAAGCAAAATCTTTCACAGATTTCTGAAATGTCAAGTTCACCTGAGGGTGGTAATGTTGAGAGAAGTCACACAGAGTGAATGAGCTCAACCTCTGTAGCTACATTGATTTCTTCTAAAATTCAGCCAAGGAACTGGAAAACTACAGGATTCAGATGTACAAAAAGCATTTGGAATTACTTGTTCTGAGACACTTTCCACTGCATACAATGGAGGTAGTGATTCCTACTTCTTAATGTTAAACAGAAAAAAAATGAGAATGTACATTAAATACCTATTATAGAAACTGACAAGTAAAAGCTTCTCAACTATCTTATGTCTTTACTAACTTGATATAATTAAAACCAATATTATCAGAGAAGGTTGATAAAGCTTCATTTAAAAGCTAATAGACTTTCAGTCAGGCCACATGATATTATCAGAGAAAAATGGCAAGCTTCTTGAATTAATGAAAATGACTTTAGAGCCCAGTGACTATTTCAGCAGTCTCCAGTCAGTTGACATGAGAGTCTTTCTCTGTAAAGTAATGAAAGATGTTGTTATTTCAGTAATTTATGTAATTAATAAATGCCTGCTGTAGAAATTGAGCAGTAACTACTAAAGGGGTATTTCCTAGAATTCAGAAATCACATGAAGTGGCAATCAGTGGGTAGTTGGAATAGACTTATCTGTAAGTCAACTTTCTTGTTCTGGTTATAGCCACCAAGACTGTCAAATTTGTAGTTTAGCTTATTTTGCTCAACACTGCAACAAAATGTTTTTGTTTTTTTTTAACTAAACAAAGCCTCCATATCATTAGTGTTTTTCCCTCTTAGAAATGGGATATCTTATCACATGTTCATATTTACTTACTTCATGGTGATTGCAAAAGAAGGATCAACAGAAATAATATTCTGATTTAAAATTTAAGTCCATGAGACCTTTTTTCAAAGCATCAGAGTATAGACTAACTGCAACCAGGAAGAACTCTTTATGAATCTGAGTAGCTCATAAACACTTGCAGTGTCCAAGCAAGAAACAGAAAAATGTGGTATTTACATTTTCCACATAATTTATTTGGACATGATTTTAGTTTCCAAGACTTACATCAATAGAACCATTCAAGAGTCTACTTCATTTTTTGACTTAAATATTCTGGAACTCTTTAACCTTTCCAAGTTCCAACTTGTAATGAGTCTTATTAACAAGAAAAGAAGAAAAATGTTGAGATAAACAAAAGAAAACATATATATGATCCTTGAGATTATGTTTCTTATTTCATTCTTGAATTTTCATCATAACTAGCTGAATTAAATGTGCATGATATTTATAAATGACATAAAAAGAAAAAAGGAGGAAATTGTGAATATATGCCAAGAATTTATCATCAGGACTACTGATGTCACTGTAACATGTTTAAGGACTCTGTTGCCGAGTTCAATTTATTTACTGCCACTCTCTATATGAACTTTTCCACGTGTAAAGGGATATTCAAATGACAATATTCTATTCTATAAATATGATTTGATGAATAACCAGGTTAATGAGCTCTTCATATAAACTGAGGCATAAAACCATATGACATCAGAAACTTATGGTAATATTGGTTAAAAATGGACACTAATGGGGATGGGGTTTTGGCTCAGTGGTAAAGAGCTTGCCTGGCTCGTGTGAGGCACTGGGTTCAATCCTCAGCACCATATAAAAATAAATAAATAAAATAAAGTCATCGTGTCCATCTATAATCCCCGCCCCCCAAAAAGACACTAAAAAGCTCCAGGAGCAGGATCCAAATGTGAATTTTCAACAGGTAATCTGGGTGATGCTTGCAAGATACACTAAATTTTAAGAACCATGTGCATCTCTTATTCAGATTGTATCTGAGTACTTTTTATTACTAGTTGAAAATGAAGTTTAATTGAACAGGATGTGGGTAATTTGATGGAGGTGAAACTAAACAGCAAGCTATAAAACAATACTTTGCAAGAAGGAGAGCATGCAGTAGGAAATCTTATGAACTCTGAGGCCTGGCTGTCTTAAGCAGAAAAAGGATGACCAAGAAGACATAGGGCAATGGAATCCAGGTGAGAAGGGTGGGAAGGTACCCAGGACAGATGGAATGGATGTGACAAAGAATCTAGGACTGACCTGTCCCTTGTTCTAGTCAGACCACCCAGAACTAGAAGCACTCTCCTTGCATAGTCTAGCCCATTCACAAGAGAATAAGCACCAGGTGTGTGACTGCTTCCCTGAAATCATAAGCATGGAAATGAAACTCTGGTCTCTAAATTCTTGATTGTTCCTTTAAAGTATACCACTTGATTTCTCAGAAGCCCATTTTATGGACAGATAGAACAAATTGTTAATTATATCATTTAAACAAGTTTATGTTCAATATGTGTTCAAGATCTTTCTTACAGGTATAGAGCTCTAAATATGCTATGCCTAATTGTGTGTTTCCAAAAATAACAAACCCCAAGATAGTAAGTGTCCTGACATGATAGACATGATAATAATTATCTTACTGCCACTGTGTGAATTTATTTTTTTCTATAAGTTTCTTAAATCTGTTACCTGAAAACTGTAACTGTATAACTGTAGACACTAAACAAAATTAACCATGACCCTATTTTTTCCCATAAGCCCCACATCAGAATGATTTTGCATAATTTATCCAACTTTCAATACATTTTAGTGCATCACTGGTTAGCTTACATTTTTTTTTTTATACCTTACTTTTTTGAGTGTTCAATATAAATCAACAGCTTGTACCAAATTGAATCCCACTCCCATATGCTTATGATCAGTTTAAGGGAAGAAAAAAAGCTCTGCTCAAATAGACTAAATTGCAAGTATGTGCACTTTCTCAGGAGGAGAAGAAAAAAATTATACCCAAAGATCCTGGCAAATTATTTGGAAAATCAAACATTTGGATTGTCTAGATTCCTCTTCACTGTTTTGCTTCAAGTATCATGTGTAAGAAAATACACATAATGAAGATTGCTTATTTTAAACAAGGCACAGTTTGTGATCGCTCTGTTAAAAAAAAGTGGAGATTTACATTACATAAGTAATTTCTATTATTATAATAAATGATTATCAAAATCAAGGAAATAGCTTTGGCCTTGTAGTCTTTCTTCAATATGTTATCCCTTGTGTTAACATACAGAACGCCATTCAGAGTTTAAACCTAGACCACATTTATATTTTACCCATGTATACAAGCTTAAAAATAAGCACAAGATCACTTGTAGATGTTCTAAAATAAATCACCAGCAGACATCAGGAAACGGAACATGCTCTGTTTCTCACTTCTGTTCCCTTTCTGCTTAGTTATCATGGGAGCCTGTTACCTCCAGGCAGCTGCTTTCTGTTCTCTGAACCCAAGGCTGTGGGAGCAGAAGAGAGGAGGAAAGGGATGCTGAGAATAAAGTCATGTGGCCCCCTGGGAAATTTAAAGGCAAAATGGGCAGATCATGTTCCAAAACATATTTTTCTAAATACAAAAACTCTTCCTATTTATATGTTTGGTATTCATGATTTGAGTTCACAGTTGGTGGTGTGTGGCTTTACAGCACTGACCCCAGGGGAGTCAAGGAAGGAAGCCAGGAGGCCAGCCTGACCTCCAGGAGGCCCCATGGAGCCCATAAGTTGCATGAGCTTGCTTGGTCCCTGCCCCCATGCTGACTACTCAAGAGATGGATGGGAATTAACTCAGGCTTAAATAACCCCTGGGGTCCTCCATCCTGTCTTAAATCTGTAAGGTCTGTGGAATCATTTTGTTACCGCGGTTGACCGGTGAGGAGTCCTTGCTTCCCCAATGTTGAAGAATAATACCAGAAAAGCACACACCGAGGTAAGGTCAGAGTAGAAATTAGAAGTTTATTAAAGGACAGAAGAAAAGACTTCTCCTGGAGGAAGAAGGGGACCCAAGAGGTGGAATCTGTGGAAGTGCGGTTGTTTCCCCTTTTTATAGTTTTGGTGATGGAATGTAGGTTGGAAGGCCCGAGGGGTGGGACACAGGTGGGCTTAATTATCACCTTTTGGGATGGGATTATAACTTCTCTGGGATGGGCTATCTCCAAATCTGTTGGGGCTGTTTCCTGGGTTTCATTAACATTCCTTTGGGATGGACTTTGGCCTAGGGCCTTTTCAGGACTTCATTAGCATTCCAAGAGTTGTCCTGCATTTCCTGAAATCATTCTCAGAATGGCCTCCATTTTAGATTTCACTCGGTATTAGACCCGATTTATCTAACTGCACTGACTACCTAACTTTAAATCTGGCTTCAATTTTCTTCAGATGATAATACAAAGACACTGAACAAAAAAGCTGTTTTTGTTTTCGTTTGAAGACCAACACATAGATTTGATACTTGCAATTGTCAGTGTAAACAGAAGGAAGAGATGGAGTAGGAGAATCCTCAGCCTGTGGTAGGAAGATGTGGGGGTTTTGAAGATGTTCAAAATGGAAGGGCTGTCTTCAAAGGAGTGGGATTGTGGTGTGGAGTAAGAGAATCACAAAAATAAACTTTGACTACTTTGCTATTTCATTAAGATTTGAGTGACTGCAGTTTTTGTATGATAGGGACACATAAAGGAGGATGATCCAAAGTTAAATAGGAATCCCCTTAGAGGCCACCATCACCTTCTCTTCCTAAGACAGCCACCTTTGACATCGTCCATGAAACATTAATTATCTAGCATTTGCAGTAAGGTTCCCTGTGACAGGGAACCCACCTCTTTAGGATTAAGTCCCCTCCTAAATATGGAACAATGCTTCCTCTAAGTCTCTTCCTGCAGCTCCTTACCACCTCAGTTTTTCTGTGACTCACCACAAACAACAACCAAAAAAGTTTACCAATTACATTAATTTATAGAATAGCCATTGAAGGCTGTAATTGAAGCCACATTAAAAAAAATGCTTTCACAACAAATTAAAAGGCCTGAGGCTTACTTCCCCAAGGAATTTCACTATATCCATTTTGCCACATCCTTTCCTATCAAGTTTCCTGTTTTATTATGAAGACAGCCTGGTTGATATCCTTACATGATTGTGCCTATAACATATCAAATCAAGTGAGATTTATTTGGGGATTTCAGAATCAATAGGAAACAGGACATTATATTAAAAATTTTAGATTATCAGAAACACTTATAAACACAATGAATTTCAAACTCTTTCCAAATCCATTGTCCTTTCTACATATTTCATCAGGTCATTACAAAGATGCCTATCCAACACCAACCTCTTTCTAAAACCTAAGTAGAATAAGCAGGAAAAAAAGAAAAAAGAAAAGAAAGAAAAAGAGTCAGAAGTGGCTGGGGTAGGGGAGACAGAGGGGAAAGAAGGAAGGAAAGAAGGAAGGAAGGAAGGAAGGGAGGGAGGGAGGGAGGGAGGGAGGGAGGGAAGGAATGATATTTTATTTTCGGGAGTCTCCATATCGTTAATAAAACTAAAACATTACTATTTAGCAAAGACATAGAAATGGCATAACATCTCATTTTCCCAAGAATTCTAGTAGTATTTGAATTTTTGTCATAATTTTGAAAGTGAATTTATTTTGAAAATATAGCAAATAACATCTTACTCCATTTCTGAGGGAATGTAACCATAGTGGTAAACAATGCAGCTTGGACTTAAGGAATAGTAAAGATGTAAATTTTCGTGGCCCCTGTGGATATTCTTCTCATACAAACCTTAGAACTAAACATGATCTCTGTAGAAAAAAAGAACACACTGAAAAGAAAAATGACTATCTGGCTCAGCAGGCACATATTTATTCACTAATAGCAGAGTAATTCTATTTTGCATACATGTGCCCACTTAATTTCATGAAAATGATGCTAAAAGAAAAGTATAAGATTAGGAAGGGATGTGAAAAACAAGTTTGATATGTGTGAAGCATTATTGGTGAATTAGATCATGTAATTACTTAAGAAGGTCAACAAACCTGCTGTTCATTTATCTACATTCTTTCAAGTGAAAATATATTCACTATCCCAAGATGCCTCTTTCACTGTCAATGAAATCAAACTTCTTTATCAAATTATTATTTTCAAAATTATTAAGAAAAACACAGTAAGATCTAATTATTCTCATGTGGCAAATGGTGATGCATATGCTGCCAAGGAATGTTCTGCAATATTTTAATCTCATTTTTGTCACCTGGCAAAGTGGATAATGTCTTTCTATAAACTTCTCTTCAACTGCAAGCTAACAGTATAATTGAGTGAGGGATTGATTTTTATTCCTAATGAGAAAAATGACATCATGTCATGAAACCAAAGAAAGCAGCTCCATATTATAACCACTGCTGAAGAAATTGTACATATAATTTTCACAAATCGTATAAAAATGTGCATATTCGAGTCATTGAAGCCAAAGAGAATCAAACAGCTAAGTTAAAAAAAATCCTTATTATCAGTGTTTAAACATCATAAAGTAAAAATGCCATATCTGCTATAATTTTATAACATTTTGAAAATCAGGCCTTAGGTGGATAGTGTATGTGTCTGAACAATTTTTGTTTGTGTTGTTTTTATTCTGCTTAGTTTTTGCTGGCTTTTTGACTTTTTTTTTTTTTTTTTTTTTGGCCTACAGCATTCGCAGGAAAATGGGAGGAATAATATTTTCACAACCAGTGCAATAAGCCACGTAATGTGTCACTTACTGGAATCTCTAATGTCTTTGGAAACCTGGTCAATAATTTTCCAGGAAAACAGAACCAAAAATAAACAGGCTATTAGCTAAGGGCAAAAAAACTACATGCTGAATTCAACAAGCAGTTACCTTGATTTGACTGTTTTACCTGAAAAAAAAATTCACTGAATATTTTTCTTAAATTGATCTCACCTAAGTAGGAGATTTTGAAGATGACTTGTATATAAAGTATGTTTTCAACAAGTCTTTCCTGTTTAATGTTTTTGCTTTTGATACAGGTCTCAGTAAATAGAATGCTGGTTCTGTTATTAATTTACAATGTTTGTGCATTATCTGGGAATCATAAAAAATAACACAGAAAAACAAATTTCCCATATTATTTCAAATACCTTATGCTTACACAGGAATTTACCCCATTAATATATAAATTTCATAAACTAATAAGACATTGTTCCAATTTTGAATATTAAGATTATTTCCAGCTTTATACTATCATAAGTGAATTATAAATAGGAAACACTGAGTTGTATTCTGAGTTTCAGAATACAACCTTTAGGTAAACTGTCAAAAGTTGATTTACTTACTAAAGTAAGACTAATTGGACTTCGTAGCACCATTTACTTTAGACTGATTATTATCAATTTGAAAGCTATGATATAAATGGTTATATTGCCTAATAAAATGATAGTTCTATCTTTTCTCTAGTCTCTGAGTGGACCTGCCTAAGATGAGCATCACATTCTCACTTAATACTTATTTATAAATACATGTTTTCTTTTTCTACTAACATTGTGTAGAGTTTCCAGGTTGGAAGATTTTGCTTTTCTTGTATTTACTCAACGATGTAAATGAGGGAGAGACAGGCTTAATTTTATGTACTATAGTTGTCTTTCTTTTTAGTGATCTAATAATGGATTGTATATTTCAAAATGAGTAAAAAGGTTGATTTTAAATATTCTCACAAAGAATAAGTATATGAGGTGCTTCATTAGTTTGACCTTAAACCACATCAAAATACCACATTTTACCCCATAAATATGTACAATTATTATTTGTCTATTAAAAATTTTAAAAAGTGTTGAGTTCTAGAGGGAAAATGATCCCTCTGACTGTAAAAGAGAAAATGGATTCTAGAAATGGAATAGTTGTTTCTCCTGACTAATGAAGAGTTCAGGTGAGAAATGACAGGTGCTTAGAATAAGGCTGGTGTGGTAGGAAGAGATGTGCATATGTTCAAAACTTCATGTGTAGGGTCAGGAGGATCTGGGGATGAGCTAGATAATGGGAAGACAGGCATTATGATAACTACTGAGTTACTGGATAATAGAGTAGATAAAGTCATAATAGACACAGAAGGAGCAGGGGTTAGAGAAGACTGTGTGCTGCTTTGAGAAATTCCAAGAATGGATTAGAAATGACTGGAAAAAAATTAAAAATGATAAAGTGGTCATTAGATCATTTATTTTATATTTTATTTTGGTTACTGAAATAGCATTCTAATTCCCAGTCCCCTCTCTCAATTATAAATTGCCACCCAAACAGCTCTATTTTAGTTTGATACCTCAAAACATACAAAACTGAGTGCCCAATTAAAAAGTATCTTCTTGGGCTGGGATTGTGGCTCAGTGGTAGAGTGCTCATTCAGCATGTGTGTGGCCCTGGGTTCCATCTAAAATTAGAACACAGAAGGCATTGCTTCTAGCAGAAATAAACACAACAAAATACCTGAAACTTACTCCTTTTCAACTGGGTTAAATATCCCTTCGATGTTCTCTCTCAATATCAAGTACTAATCTCCATATGCATTTACCACAAATTAAGGTGCTTTCTTTATGTTACATAATAGACTTTTTTTTTCCTTTCCCACTGCAGGTTCTAACATAAGCAAAGCAAATATTTAAGTGTTACTTGAATGCATTCTAGAAAACACCATCCTTGGAAGGCAGTGCCGCAGACCTTTGAGCTGAAAGGAGTAACAAAACATGCTCTTAATCATCATCCCCTTCCAGAGCAACTGGATGAAATTTCCTCTACTAATGATGGCCATGAAAAAGACACAAGTTCCCAAAGTGAGTCTGACTTCACTCAAGAATCACCTTTAAACATCAGGCAACGCTGGGAATTCAGGATCTGCTTTTCCAAGTTATAGTGGCACAGGGATCTCTACAGAAGGCAGCTCAGACTTCTCCTGGGGATATGGTGAACTTGATAAAAATACCACTGAAAAAGTCCAGGCCATGTTCACAGCCATTGATGAGCTCTTATATGAGCAAAAGTCAAGTGTGCATACCAAGAGTCTACAAGAAGAGTGCCAACAGTGGACATCTAGCTTTCCTCACCTCAGGATTCTGGGTAAACAGATAATTACTCCAAGTGAAGGTTATGGATTATATCCTAGATCCCCACCTGCTATTTCAGCTTCACATGAAGCAGCCTTGTCTCAAGAAAGAGATTCAGCAATATCCCCTGGTTTGTGTGCTGTGGAAAGAGAAGAAGAAGAAGGAATAGTTGAGGAATACCTAGCTTTCGACCATCCAGATATGGAATAGGGATTTCATGAAAATAAATCAGAAGCAGCTACAAAGGAACAGAAATTAGTGTGCCCTCCCATTGCTCCATTTTACTCCATGAAAGAGGACATTCTTGCTTATGTGTTTCGCAAAGTGTGGAGCCAAACTGTGAGCTGTTTGGAGCCATTGACACGTAGTTACTGGGAGGGATTTGCTTCTGATGATGAGAGTAATGTTGCAGTCACCAGACCAGATTCAGAAAGTCTCTGTGTGCTGAGTGAACCACATACTTTGGTGTTACCTCCAGTGCCACAGTCCAAGGTGCTGTCTGTCACCTCGAATCTGATGAGTCTCTGTCAAGCAAGTGATCATCAGCCAAATGCGAATGATCTCTTGGTTCATAGGATGCCTCTACAGCCAAGAAATCTCTACCCAATTGACAAGCTCCTAGATCTTGATGACAAGCTACTTATGAGGCCTGGACCCAGTACCATCTTTTCATCCCGAAATTGGCCAAACCGAGCCTTGGAGCTTAGTACATCATGTCTGTCATATAGGAGACGTAATCCCCCACCACGTATCCTTCCTCCAATCAGCACAAGCCACTCACGCACCGGAACACCAAGACCTGTGGAAGAAATCCTCAGAGGATCACAAGTCCCTTTGGCAGTTGACTGGCTCTCCTGTCCCTCACCAATCCCCCTGAGACGAAATAATCTGCTGCCACCTATTGGCACAAGTGAAGTGAAACACCTGAGCCCTGTGGGGCCACAAAGGCAAATGAAACCCCATGGTGATTCCAGGGGAGCCCGAAGTGCAGTGGTGGATGAGCCTAACCATCAGCAGCCTCAAGATAGGCCCAACACAACTCGGTCATTTATGCCAGAAACACAGGATCATCTTTCACATGCACTTGAGTACCCTCATCAAGCCCGACCCAGTAGGGGATCTGCAGGTCCTCATTTGCATGCCTCTACAAAAATCTCAAAGCAGAGGTGGCCAACCTCTAAAACCAGGCAGGGACCAGAAGGCAAATGAGAAGAACCTATCAGGCTGCAGCAAACATGTGGGAAGACTTCAAGAATCAGTGTTCGACCATGAAATGATGGAGAGCGTGTTTACAAGATCAACTAGAATCCATCCATTAAGTGTTACTTGAATGCATTCTAGAAAACACCATACTTGGAAAAGAGATAAAGCTCACAGCTCTGGGCTCAAAGGACTCATAGTCTGCATAGTCAAATCTATTAATATATTTGTCTTTTATGGTAATTGTCTTTATGGTAATTTTCTATCCTTTTAAAGAAATAGTATTCCAAGATAAGGGATGTGTGAGTTAAAGAGGTAGTAAGTGACTGCTATTTCAATTTTACTACTGAAAAGTTTTGATCCCTTTGTTGATACCCTAAACATTAATTTCTATTTTCTCCTACTTTTCATAGATAGCTTTTTATTCCATTGGAAAATGTGTGAGGTGATTGATTTTATAGTCAGTTATACTGTTTCCTTTATCTCTCTATTTGGATACTTTAGATCATATGACCTATCTAAAATAGGCGTTAATATCTGTTAATGTTCTGTTTTTCAAAATGACCTCTTAAATTCTCAAAATTTTTCAGATTATTTTGATAGTGATATGTTAAAACTACTTTTTCTAGACTTGTAATAAGGCTATGAATTTACCTGATATTTGGTCAACACATTGAAATAAAGCTAAACCTTCCATTTTTGTCTATTTTATATATTTCAATTAAATTTTATAATTTCTTCAGGACCATTTGGAACAATCACTTCTAAATCTGTTTATGGCAAAACAAGGCTAAAGGCATTCAGACTTCTAGAGGGACCTTAAAAAGCCCCTGAATTTGTCATTGTTAATGAAGTTAATTCAAAGGAATAATCACAGAGAAGTAGTATTGGCTATCCATGGGGAGGAAAGAGAATAGCAGACCTGGAACAGTAGGCCCCTATTCAAACTTAGGCAGCTGGAGTTCCAAATTGGCCAGATTGGGGACAAATTAAAAGATTGGTATCTTCTATGCCACTAAAAAATTTTTACTTAAAAAGTTTTTAAGTCCAAATATAAATAGTCAATGTGAGTATTGTTATGGTTTAGATTTGAGGTGTCCCCAAAACCTCATGTATGAACTATGCAAGAAAGTATAAAGGGTGAATGACTGGGCTATGAGAACTTTAACCCAATCAGTGAATTAATTCACTAATAGGGATTAACAGGATGGTAACTGTAGCTAGGTAGGGTGTGAGCAAAGGAAGTGGGTCACTGGGGACATACCTCAGGGTTACATATTTTGTAGTAGGTGAGTGGAAACTGTCTGCTTCTCAGTGATGTCTTGAGCCTCTTTCCTC
Source organism: Spermophilus citellus (assembly GCF_964194105.1). NCBI lineage: Eukaryota > Metazoa > Chordata > Mammalia > Rodentia > Sciuridae > Spermophilus > Spermophilus citellus. The sequence continues at coordinate 139,256,304 of NC_138187.1, read as the reverse complement.
TACCACACCCTCCCCACATGATATTCTGCCTTGTGGTGCAAGACCTTAGACAACAAGCTTTCCCTGCTCAAGATGTTAATTTTGGAGCAGAAATAATGCAAGGTGCTAAGGCTATCTATCCTCAGGGAACATCCTAGAATACAATAGTAGCACTCAACTCAGACTGAAAATTCTGAAAGAATGTGGGAATACATCAAGTAAGACTCTGTATGTAGAAATTTGGTTACCCCAAAGATTGGAGTTAAGACCTGTTATCTACCACATTGGCTATCTGCATCTATTGTGGAATTTTCATTTACAAACAAGATAGTTCTGACCAATAGATCAATCATGGCTTCATGCCTAGCAAACTACAATTCAAACAGTGCAAATCCAAGGAAAGGCACAGAGCTTCTAAGACCCATGTTTCAAGAGACCCAGTAATTTGGTAAATGCTCTCGAGGAGATGTTTAGTTGTTATGCTCGAATTCAGGACCCCCAAAGACCACCAGAGACCCAAGATCAATGTAAGCAGCAAAGAGGTGTTTATTGCGAGCTAGCTCGGTCCTCCGCGTGCACACACAGCAACTGGTGACGCTGAGAGACCCCGAGCCCAGGGTTTGCAGCATTTTTATACATTTTTTGGAGAGGGCAGGGACTTCACATACATCATAGCAAATCATCACACACCGCGGGAAAATCAAATAAGAACTCTAAAACATGATTAGCACATCCACTGGCGGGAACAAGTTGGGTAGGGGTGATTGGTCAGAACAAAAGGGGTATTGGTTTGAACTGATTGGTTTGAGCTAAGGGGCTCAGGGGTCAGTTGGTGGAGCAACGGTTTTTCATTGGGCGGAGTCCGGGTGACAGTTGTGGGCGGAGCCTGAGCTCCTGGTGACTGGATGGACTTGGGCTATCCTGGGCTCAGGCTGTGTCTTCTGCCAGGTATATGAGTTGGATCTGGGCAGAGCTGCAGCTCTGGTGGGGTTCTGCAGGTGGCGGGATGGAACCAGGCCTCCCCTTGCCCGGGCTCCCCTGAAGGTATGTGAGGCCATGGATAAGCTCCAGCAGGGGTCTACCTGTGGGCAGAGGCGGTCCTGTGTCTGGCATGAACTCTGCTTGGGGCCTGCTTGTGGCAGTTGGTCCCAGCTCAGGCTCCGCCCACAACGGACTCCGCCCAATGAAAAACCGTTGCTCCACCAACTGCCCCCTGCTGGATCTCAGGTTCCACCTAGATCTACATTGCGGACATGCCCCAGAGCCAGAGGACAGTGTATCTCCAGGTCCATAAAGCCTCTGTGAGACCCCCACCAGAGCTCAGGTTCGGTCTGGACAACCTGCATCCACCAGCCAACCACACTGGAGTTCAGGAATGCCTCTGCCCACTGGAACTCCCGCCGGAACTCAGGCATGGCCCAGGATCTACTCTGGCCACAGACAGCCAAATGCCAGGGCTCAGTATTGGCCCAGATCAGCTTCTGTGACCTGAGCGGGAGCGGGAGCACAGGGTAAGCCCTTGTCTTTCCTGCCACCGCAGACCCTAGCAGGAGCTCAGTCAACCATGCAGATTTGCAGGGGAGCCTCAGCACAGGTTAGGCCGGAGTTCATCCCACCACCAGGATACACTGGCTGGAGCTTAGCATCCACCCAAGATCGCCTCTGCCCACAGGAAGACACACTCCGGAGCTCACTCCAGGGCTTCTGAGCGGATCACCAAGGCGTATCTGGGTCGCAGATGAGCTGGGGCAGCGGTCTGCCTGTGGGCGGAGACTGTCCTGTGTCTGGTCTGAGCTCTGCTCAGGGCCTGCTTGTGGCCCTTGTTCCCAGGCCTACCTTGGGCCAGGCTCCTGTACCTATCAGCGAAGCTGGTCCGGGCTGGGGCTGAACTTCAGCAACTGTTTTTCAGTGGGCGGAGTCCGTTGTGGGCGGAGCCTGAGCTCCGGTGACAGTTGTGGACGGAGCCTGAGCTCCTGGTGACTGGAGGGACTTGGGCTATCCTGGGCTCGGGCTCTGTCTCCTGCCAGGTATATGAGTTGGATCTGGGCAGAGCTGCAGCTCTGGTGGGGTTTTGAGGTGGCGGGATGGAACAAGGCCTCCCCTTGCCCGGGCTCCCCTGCAGGTCTGCGAGGCCGTGGATGAGCTCCAGCAGTGGTCTACCTGTGGGCAGAGGCGGTCCTGTGTCTGGCATGAACTCTGCTTGGGGCCTGCTTGTGGCAGTTGGTCCCAGGCCTACCTTGGGCCAGGCTGTTGAGCCTGTCACCGAGACTGATCTTTGTTGGGGCTGAACTTTGGTGACTGTCTGACAGTGGGCGGAGTCAGTCATGGGCGGAGCCTGAGCTTGGGTGCCAGTCTCCTGGTGCCTGGATGGATTTGGCTACCCTGGGTCTGGCTCTGTCTCCTGCCAAGTCGTCGAGTTGGATCTCTGGTCGGGATCTGCAAGTGGCTGATGCAGCTTGGCCTCCCCTTGACCGGGCTCTTGTGCAGGTCAGCAGGGCGATCTGGGCCATTTATGAGCTCCTGCAGGGGTCTGCCTGTGGGTGGAGGCAGTCCTGGCTGAGCCTGAGCTCCAGCAGGGGTCAGCCAGTGGAGGAATGGAACACGCCTATCCTTGCCTGGGCTCTGGTGCAGGTGTTCGAGGTGGACCTGGGCTGGACTGAGCTCTGAGCTCTGAAGGGTGTTTTCTGCCTGTTGGTGGAGTCAGTCGTGGGTCAAGCCTGAGCTCGGGTGGAGGTCTGGTGGTGGTGGCCATATGTTTCCAGGGCTACCCTGTGCTCGGGCTCCTAGGCACATCTCCAAGGCTTATCTGGTCAGAGCCTGAGATCTACTGGGTGGGGGGCAGGGGGCGGTCGGTGGCTGGATGGAACAAGGCCTACTTTTCCAGAGCTCCTGAGCTGATCAACACAATGGTTCTGGCCTCATATGAGCTTGAGCCGGGTTCTGCCTGTGGGTGGAGGTGGTCCTTGTGGCAGCTGGTCCCAGTCCTACCTTGGGCCTGGCTCCTGTGCCTGTCAGCAAGGATTATCTGGGCTGAGACTGAACTTCAGGGACTGTCTACCAGTGGGCAGAGTCAGTCGTGGGTGGAGCCTTAGCTCTGGTGGCAGTCTCCTGGTGACTGAATGGACTTGGGCTATCCTGGACTTGAGCTTTGTCTCTTGCCAGGTCTTTGAGTTGGATGTGGGAAGAGCTGGAGCTCTGGTGGGGTTCTGCAGGTGGCCGGATGGATCTGGACCTCCACTTGCCCGGGTTCCAGTGCAGGTCAGTGAGGCCAATTTGGGCCACGTATGAGCTCTGGCAGGGGTCTGTTTGTGGGCCGAGTTGGTCCTTGGCTCAGCCTGAACTCAGGTGGGGGTCTGGTGGTGGCCATATGTTCCCAGGGCTACTCTGTGCCCAGGCTCCTGTGCACATCTGCGAGGCTTCTCTGGTTGAATGCTGAGATAGAGCAGGGGTCAGCTGGGGGCGGGAAGCAGCAGGGCCTACTCTGGGATTCAGCTGCCACTCAGGTCATTGAGGCTGAAATGGACCGGGATTGGCCACCAGGGAGTGTCTGTTGGTAGGCAGTCTGTCCTGGTCCAAACCTGAGCTCTGGAGGGTGCTGCTGGAGGGTGGAGTCAGTCCTGGGCAGAACCTGAGCTCTGGGGACAGTCTCAGGGTGAGTGGATGGACTCGGGCTACCCTGGGCCCCTTCTCCGGCTCAGGTCCTTAGGGTGGCTCTGGACTGGATCAGAGCTCCTGAAGTGGTCTGCCGGTGGGCAGAGGCAGGCCTGGTCTGAGTCTCAGCTCTGGTGAGGGTTGGCCAGCGTTGGCATGGACCTGGACCTACCGTTTCCCGGGCTCCATGCAGGTTCACGAGGCTGATCTGGGCAGAGCCTGAGCTCCAGTGGGTGTCTTCTGGTGTGCACAGGTGGTCCTGGGCCGGACCAGAGCTCAGTGCAGGTCTCCCAGTTGAGGGGTGGACATGGGCCTACCCTGTGTCTGACCTCCCGAGCAGGTCGGTGGGGGAAGATCTGGACTGTATATAAGCTCTGGCAGGTGTCTGCAAGTGAGTGGAAGCATTCTTGGGCTGGGCCTGAGAATCTTGCTGTTGGTGGGATGAAACTGGGCTACAGTGAGCCCTGGCTCCAGTGCATCTTCGAAGGGCCTAAGCTTGGGAAGGTGTCTCTGGACCTTTATTTTATTCATTTGTTTGTATTTGGTACTGAGAATCAAAGCCAATGTCTCACACGTGCGAGACAAGAGCTCTATCACTGAGTCACAACCCCAACCCTATTTGCTGCTTCTTGACCTTTAATCATACCATCTTTTGGTTCTATAGCAATTGTTCATGCATGCATTTGAATTTTAACAAGTAGCTATTATGTGATATTACTAGCAATGCTTCCTAAGCTGGCCCCAAATGAGGTTTGACCCTCAGCTGGATTACATTCCACACATCCACATCACCTCTGGCATAGGTGCAGAAGAGAGATGACTAAGACATCGTCCATGACTCTGAACTTTAGGGAAAAATTGTTTTGAAGAGGTAAGGAATAAGGGGTCACTTGACAGATCCTGCAGAATGCAGAGCAGGTATGTTTTTGAATAAGGATTTATGTGTTTGTAAAGTTTGTTTATTTCCTTTTTGCCAGCAAAAAATTACCAGTAATTTTGTTTTCTTTTTCTTTTCAGAACTGGGATCGAATGCACAGCTTGGGGAATGGGAGGCAAGGGCTTTGCCACTTTCCCATTGAGCTGCTTCCCAGCCCATTCATTCATTGCCAGTGTGGGAATTCAGGGCTGCTTTTATGAATGAATCTACTTTGAATATTTCACAAAAGACTGACCAATGGCGTTCCTATGTGTCCTACCCAATTAGCATAACTTTGGGCCAATAGCATTGGTACTTCTTTCAAGTCCTAATTAGCATAAGTTTGGACCAATAGCATTGGACCAAGTGCTATATAAACCCTTGGAGGCGGTTTTGGAGAAGAGAAGCTGCCCAGACCTTGAAGATTGGTGCGCTGGATGTTTGCTTGAGTTCCGCCCGAGTTCCACGGAAGTTGCAGCCTGGTTTGTTTCCTGGAGATGAGTCTTCCACTTCCAAGAGACTGCGAAAGAAGAAGAGCTGGTTGAGAATCTGCTGGGGTCTGCTGCAGCGCTGGATGGAATGGCCCGCCATGAAGAGCTAGGACTCCTCTCTGCCTCAGAGGCTTCCCCACCCCATGCGCACAGATCGTACCTACCAACAGAAGCCATGGATTTTCATCTTCGAACTCCGGTTTCAAAGGTATTGTTATATGCAATATATATAAATATATATTTAAATATATTATATGCAATAGATACATAAATAATTATATATCTATTATATATCATGTCTATTATAATATATACTATGTATTTATATATTATATGTAAATATATAAATATTGCAATTTTTAATTTTAATTTCTATCAGTAAAATTATGAGATTCATAGAGAATAGAAAATTATTTCCCACAATTCTGGAGGTTAGAAGTCAGAAAAGTCTGTCCCAATAGTTGTCCCGCAGAAAAGCGGGAGAGACTAAACCCACTCTTAAGAGCCCTTTTTCGGGCTGGGGATGTGGCTCAAGCGGTAGCGCGCTCGCCTGGAATGCGTGCGGCCCGGGTTCGATCCTCAGCACCACATACCAACAAAGATGTTGTGTCCGCCGAGAACTAAAAAAAATAAGTAAATATTAAAAAATCACTCTCTCTTTAAAGAAAAAAAGCCCTTTTTCTTTCCATTCATTCGAAGTTGATTTCAGTGCTATCAAAATCTTTAAAGAAACCTAGGAAATGTTTCATTTTATTAATTTTATTTATTGGTCATTTTTAGTTATAAAATCCGTTTTTTAAAATTTTTTAAGTTGTAAATGAACCTTTATATTATTTTATTTATATTTGGTACTGAGAATTAACCCCAGTGCCTCACACATGCTAGGCAAGTGCTCTGCGTTTGAGCCACAACCCTGGCCCATAAAATTCATTTTGATGTAGTCCATATTTGTATAATTAGACCTTATCTATTTAGAGTTGCATTCTTAGGATGTACATGGTGGTGGGATTCACTGTTTTGTTTACACATACATACATGGGAAAGCTTCATCAGAGTCTTTCCACTGTCTTTCCTTTGTTTATGCCCCCTCCTTTCCCTTCATTCCCTATTGTCTAATCTACTGCACTTCTGTTTCCATCATCGTCCTGTTGTGGGTTAGCTTCCACATATCAGATAAAATATTTGTCCTTTGTTTTTTGTAAACTGGCTTAGCTTCAGTTATCATGATTGTCTCCAGGTGGATCCATATATGGGCAGATATTGTAGTCATATTTTTTTCTGCAAATTGATAGGTTTTTTAATCTACTTTTAAAAAATTTGTTCTAATTCTACATGACAATAGAATGCACTTTGACATATCATACGTAAATGTAGGATGATCCCTCATGCTTCTGGTTGTGCAAGAAATAGCATTACACCAGTCATGTATTTGTATATGTAGTTTGGATGATAATGTCTAATTCATTCTACTATCCATTCTACCCACTATACCCCTTCCTCTCTCTTCACTCCTCAATGCAATCTAAGCAAGTATATTCTTCTCTACCTGCTCCTGCACCCTTCCTGTGACTAGCATAAGCATATCAGGGAAAACTTGTAACCTTTGGTTTTTTGAGATGGGATTATCACTTAGCATGATAAACTCCATCCATTTACCAGCAAATGTCATGATTTCATTCTTCTTAAAGGCTGAGTTGTATTCCTTCCTATATACATATTTATATTTATATATAATATATATATATATATAATTGTTTTTTGTGTGTATGTATATATATGTATATGTACAAATACACACATATGTATATATATATGCTCATACACACCACATTTTCTTTATTCGTTTATCTGTTGAAAGACACCTAGGTTAGCTCCATAATTCAGCCGTTATGAGTAGAGCTGCTGTAAACACAATGTGGCTGTGTCATTGTAATATGCTGATTTTAAATTCTTTGGTTATAAAATGAGGAAAGGAATAGCTGTGTCAAATGTAAGTTCCATTTGACGTTTTCTGAGGAACTTCCATATTGCTTTCCATAATGGTTGCACCAATTTGCAGTCCCAGAAGCAATACACATTGCACCCTTTCCCACATCCTCACCAACATATTCTTACTTGATGATTGTATTCTGGATAATCATGTTTTTGACTGGGGTGAGATGAAATCTTGGAGTAGTTTTGATTTGCTTTCCTCTAATGGCTAAACTTTGAACATTTTTTCATGTATTTTTTCCTTCTTCTGTGAAGTGTCTGTTCACTTCCTTAGCCCATTTATTGATTTGGTTATTTGTTTTTTTTTTTTTTTTCTTTTTTTCTTTTTTTTTTTTTTTTTTTTTGGTGTTATGTTCTTTGAGTTCTGTATATTACCTGGAGATTAATGCTCTGAGGTGCATGTGGTGAAGATTTTCTTCCATTCCGTAGGCTCTCTTTTCACATTATTGATTGTTTCCTTTGCTGAGAAGATGCTTTTTAATTTGAATCCATCTTGTTATTGATTCTTGAATTTACTTCTTGGAATGTAGGAGTCCCCTTAAGGAATCAGATCTTAGGCTGACATAGTGAAGATTTGGCCCTACTTTTTCTTCTATTAAGCACAGGGTCTCTGTTCTAGTTTCTAAGTTTTGACCCATTTTCAGTTGAGATTTCTGCAGAGTGAGAGAGAGGGCTTTACTTTCATTTTATTTTATGTGGCTTTCCGATTTTTGCCCTGTACCATTTGTTGAATAGGCTTTTTTTTTTTCTTTCATGAATGTTTTTGGTGCCTTTGTCTAGTATGAGATAACTGTGTTTTTGTGAATTTGTCTCTGTGTCTTTGATTCTGTGCCATTCATTGGTCTATGTATCATTTTGATGACGATACAATGCTGTTTTTTTTTTACTGTGGCTCTGTAGTACAGTTTAAGCCCTACTATTATGATGTGTCTTACTTCACTCTTCTTGCTAAAGATTGCTTTGGGTATTCTGTGTCTCTTATTTTTCTACATGAATATCATGATTGTTTTTTCTAGTTCTGTGAAGAATTGTCTTTGGGATTTTCATATGAATTGCATGAAAATTTATGACCCAGCACAAATTCGTTAAAACTATGAAAACGAATCTCAGCTCACCATGGACCTGACAGCTGTCTGATCACTGGTGTCTGTCGACCCAGCCACTATGTCCTGCACACTTGGTGGTGAAGCTGAGGTTACTCTTTGCATTTTGGTGTTAAGGGTGTCTCAGAGTTGAGTCTACTCTGCATGTTGGTGCTGAGGTCTGGGTTCAGGCACACTTGGCCACCACACAGCCTGGGATACTTTGCTGGATTTTCTAAACTTTTTTGTGTCTGAAAATTTCTTTGGGTCCTTTAATCACTTTTCTTGATTAACTTCTGTGTGCTAGGCACTATACTACATGTGGAGTACATGCTTCCATGGAACTTAATGAAGTTAGTAGAATAATTATAGCATCTATATCTACCTCAATGTTACTGTGAAACTTAGAAGACAGTATGTCTGTTAATAACTGCAGTGCTGAGGACTGTAATATTACTGAGGAAATTCACAGAAGATTCATCAGGCGTCACCTTGTTTTTGTCTGGGAAGTCTGAGTAATGTAAAGTTGTTGGTTTTTCTATAATAAAAACAGACATTTAACACAGTTCATATCTGAAGTCTGTGAACTTCAGGAATGCCTATGGGTTGCCTGTCTCTAGGTCAGACACACAGTCCTGTGCTTACTCAATACAGGTTTGGAGACCCTTGAAGCCTCTTCTATAACCATGAGAGCTAGTGCTTCCTAGTCAGCAGGCCAAGTCCAAGTCTCCAGGTCACATAGATGACACATGCCTATGGTGCTGACTTCCCCCCAATCAGTTCATCTCCTGCTTCACATACTCACTGGCCACCATTAGCTGGATGGGCCCTGTCCCATTTATGGGAATTTTATAGCCTGTGCATTCATTGTCCAAAGCTTTCAGAGAGGGGCCTGGCCTTTCCTAATCACCAGAACAATCTCTGTGTCCTCTTCACATGGTCCTGTTTTTACTGGCTCTAAGTGTGCTTTGTGCAGTTGGTGGTGTACTGCAAGCTCATACCACATTCATTTTGTGTCCTCTTCCTTATACTTAACAGGGTGCTGGTATTTGGTCTGAAAAATGACCCTAAACTTCATGACCATACCGTTAAGAAAACCTAGGTTTTGGAGGCGATGATAGTATGGAGAGAAACCAATTCCTCCTAGGGAAACACACGCACAATCAAATTTCATTTCAGTAAAATGACATCTTGCACACCAAAATCAAGCAATTCTGGATGGATTTCAGAGTGTTAAAAAAATGTGGGGAAAACAGAACTAGAAGATAAAATTCAATAGTTTCTCAATTTCTGCTTGGGAGCCGGTTCTCACTGTCAGATCACACTTTGCTTAAGCTGGGGATCATGAATATCACATGAAGTGAGACATGTAGAAACACATCTTCAGTTACTTTTCTTGTTGTGACACAGAACATTTCTTTAGTCTTTTATGAGGGAAAAATCACACATTTCCTTTAAATATTGCTCCTAATGTATGCTGTGCTAGGGCTGGTCTGCCTCAGCCATTAAAAACCTGGGCTTTGTGCAGAGGGATCCCGAGTCTTAGAAGAAGTCTAAGCAGCAGAGAGAGACACTTATAAAATCATTTGTCAGAACAGGACTCCACTGTGACTATAAATGTTGAGTAATCACTTCTGTTTCTGTGTTTTTAGTATCATGCTGCCTCTCCACCTGGTGGTCTTTAACTGATAAGCTGTCTCTTGACATTGGCCTGCTTGAGGACACCACATGAGAGGACTTGGGGGTGGTGGAGGGCCTGGCTGGGGTTGGGTTGGACGATTGTGAGACACCATGGAAGATGCATTAGACCAATGTCTGAGTGTAGATCAATGACACCACAAGGCAGATGATTATTTTTCTTGTTTATTGATGAATCATAAGCTAATGTGAATCAGTGGTTGGCAAATAGTGGGTACAGTATAAATGCTTGTGTGAGTGAATGCAAAACTACCTACAATTCTGAAATGTGGATCTGGTGAATAAAATAAGGAATTCTGCCAGGTGACCTGCAAGTCAGAGTGACTCTGTAAGGAAAGCATCATGAGGCATGGGCTACATATTGACTCTAAGGATGCTTCAGAAATATTGTTGGATTACTCCTTCATTCACTCATGCAAAATTAACTTTTTTGACTGTATACAGGGATTTTGTAATTGCAAAGACATGAGATAAAGTAGAAAAATGAATGGAAGAAATTTGTTCCTTGGAGCTGGGAAAACCAGGACAGCTGCCCCTGAAGGACAGAAGATTTTCTACCTCAGGGGCAAGTCTTCTGGGAAAAAGGTCAAGGCAAGGTGTGGATCCCCATCTGAGCTACTCTTTTCCTTGGCTCTGAGTGTACATTTAATACATGGAAAATGAAATCCCTTTTTCTGTACAAATAAGATAACTGGTTCTCAGTGTTTTTTTTAATTACTTGCTCATGACAATACAATGATCTTAACATATCATACATTTGAATCAAATGGGATGTAATTTCTCATTCTTCCAAGTGTACAGGTTGCAGAATCACATTGGTTATGCAGCCACGTATATACATACAGCAATACTAGTGTCTATTTTATTCTGCTGCCCTTCCTGTCCCGCCTTCCCCACCCCTCCCCTCTCATCACCTCTCTCTACCCAATCTAAAGTGACAAATTTCTTTTTGTTTCTCACATAATCATACATGTATTTTGTATAACGATAAGGGTCTCCTTGCATCTTCCATGCAATTCCCCTTCTCCCTCCCACTCCCTCCCACCTCTCTTCCCTATTTAGTAGTAATCTTCTTCTCATGCTCTTCCTCCCTACCCCATTTTGAGTCAGCCCCCTTATATCAGAGAAGACATTTGGCATTTGTTTTTTAGGGATTGGCTAACTTCACTTAGCATAATCTACTCTAATGCCATCTATTTCCCTGCAAATGCCATGGTCTTGTTATTTTTCGTGCTGCGTAATATTCCATTTTGTATAAATGCCACACTTTTTTAATCTGTTCATCTATTGAAGGGCACCTAGGTTGGTTCCACAGTCTAGCTATTGTGAACTGTGCTGCTATAAACAGTGATGTGGCTGTGTCCCTGTACTATGCTCTTTTTAGGTCTTTTCGGTATAGTCCGAGAAGGGGAATAGCTGGGTCAAATGGTGGTTCCATTCCCAGCTTTCCAAGGAATAGCCATACTGCTTTCCAAATTGGCTGCATCAATTTTCAGTCCCATCAGCAATGTACAAGTGTACCTTTTTCCCCGCATCCTCGCCAGCACTTGTTGTTGTTTGACTTCATAATGGCTGCCATTCTTACTGGAGTGAGATAGTATCTTAGAGTAGTTTTAATTTGCATTTCTCTGATTTCTCAAGAAGGTGAGCATTTTTTCGTGTATTTGTTGATTGATTGTATATTCTCCTCTGAAAAGTCTCTGTTCAGGTCCTTGGCCCATTTGTAGCAGAAAATATTACACTTTATCTTTTCCCAAAGCAGCAGATTTCTGGGCTCACCAATCAACTAACAATGTGAGTTTGGGGAGGAGGCAGCTGCATTCATCACTGGGATCAGTTCCCTCACTCCAAGGGCAGGTGGCTACAGACTCCCCAGGCCCCACCCTGTAGCAACTGAAGCTGCAGGCAGCCTTCCTGCCAAGAGCACCTGCACAGTGAATGATCTGGTGACACAGGGGACTCGAAGACTTTCCTGGGGTCTAGACTGACAGCGACCCTGGATCAGATAAATGCATCCTGTGCCTGCATTACCTGCTGGGCCGTGGCCAGGCACCCTCAGCTAGTGGGAGAACAGAAACAAAGTTTCAGGCACCTGCCAGGACAAGAAGGCAAGCCAGAGGAACTGGAATTCTAATGGCTGCAAAGCAGATCTCCCTGACATCTCCCTGCATATTGCTGTTTTGCCCCAGGGGTGACCAATATCAACCTAAGGTGAAAGAGTTTGTTATTGTCTGGTTGTGCCACAAAGGAAGGAGAAGCACAGGCCTGACCTTGCATCTCCTATTTCTTTCTTTTTTAAAAAAAATTCTCTTGTGCTGCAGGGGATGGAATCTAGGGCCTCACAAATGCCAGGCAAGTGCTCTGCCCCTGAGCTGCACCCTGGTGCCATCTTCTCTTTCTTTACGCTTCATTCAGTTGTCAACAGCTGTGCTGGTTCTTACTTCCAATGCATCCAGAACCTGGCCTCCACTCCATGCCTCCATTGCTCTGGCCTCCCTGGTCAAGCTGTGGTCTCTCCTGGTTGCTGGGACGACCCCAGGTGGGCTCCTGGCTTCTCCCACCTGTAGACTTCTATCTGTAGGAAAAGACCATGGAGGGTATACTTCCAATCCTTTCCTTTTTAAATGAAGCTCTGCCACTACTAAAGTTTGAATCTGGAATGACCCCTACAGGCGAGGGTGGGAAAGCTTTGGTCACAGCCACAGGTGCTATTGGGAGGAGGCGGGACCTTTGGGGGGGAAGGTAGTGAAGCGTTTTCTGTTAGGTGCCTGATTTCAGGAGGCTGAGGAGCCTTGGCCTCTTATTCCCACTCTGTGCTTCCCAGCCACCATGAAGTGAGTCACTTGCCACCATGCACTGTCAGGGTGCTATGTGGTTCACCCCAGGTCCAAGAACAGCATACAAACAACAATAAGTGTTGGTGAGGATGTTACCTCTTAAAGTGTTTCTATGGTTCCATGGTGCGTAAGTGTAAGCTAATTTTAAATAGTTATCTATCAAAAGGAAGAACAATTCTTTGTTGCAGCTTTTAGGAATCCTATGTTTTGGAAGACAAACATTCCTATGACTAACTGTGATTTTATACAAAATGATCCGCAATATAAACCAACAGTACAGCTAATTCATCAATAGAAAAATAAATTTTCAATTTTCAATGCTCTTCAATATGCAATAGAAGTAGAAGAAAATAAGGTCCGTAGATAGTATTGAACATAGATTTAAAGGGTGGTCGTTATATAGTTGAAAAATAAACATGCCAGTTTATTGTTCATCTAAAATCTATTTTTCTGAAGTGTACTGACCTGAATTTAGGAAGCATTCATAAGCTTCATACAAATTAATTAAACATAGATATTAAATTATGTGCTCAGTAAATATTAGGATCCTCATAGCTTTGATATTTTAGTAATAAAAGTACACTGACGATTTCCTTTAAGAACAAATAGGTGCAAGAGAGATCAGGAACTGGTGAAAATAATTTCCGTGATGGGGTATTCATCATTTCTTTTTTCTCCTTTACTTACATATTGAGCTATTTCAATTTTATATGGCATAGAACAATGTCTCATGTGAGGTGTGTATATAAGTATATATGTATTTACTTATTTATTCTGGTACTGGGGATTGAACCCAGGGGCACTCTACAACTGAGAACAGGTCGCACTAAGTGGCCTAGGCTGGCCCTGAACTTTTGATCCTCCAGACTCAGCCTCTCCAGAGCAGCTGGGATTGCAGGATTATATATGTGTGCCAGCACACCCAGCTGAAATGAGCCTTTTATTATTATTATTATTATTATTATTATTATTATTATTACTGAAGAATGAACCCAGGGGCACTTTAGCACTGAGCTCCATCCCTGGCCCTTTTGCTTTTTAATTTGAGACAGAGTTTCATTAATTTGCTTAGGGCCTCATTAAATTGCTGAGGCTGGCCTCAAACTTGTGGTCCTCCTATCTCAGCCCCCAAGTCACTGAGATTACAGGCTTGGCCCCACTGTACCCAGTGAAATGAGACTTTTTAATGATCATTACACTAAAATATCTTGCATTCTGAAGTATATTACATACGAATATTGAGCTTTGAAAATATTCAACCTAATTTTCTTTCCCTCCAGGGCTGGAGATTGAGCCCAGGTCTTCCCGCACACTAGGCATGTGCCTTACCACTGAGCTGTGTCTCCAGCTCTCAACTTCAGTTTTCTATGTATCATTATTTACACTGTAGGTCTTTCCTAAAATACAGGTCCCAGAACTATTTATCATTGAGAAATTCCTTGTTCACACCTTTCACAATGCTTTGACTTCACACTTCACGAGGTAGTCATTTTACTTACTATATTCAAGCCAGTTTTGATAATAGTTCAGTTACTGCCCAATTCATTTTGCTCTGAATCAAAAATAGGGGAAATCATATAAAGTATTTACAGTCCTCAAGTATATTTTTTTCTAAAATAACTTGTGAAAAATCAGAGATGCTACTCATTCTTTAATCTTGTATTTGTTGTGTTATTATCCAACTAGGTTTGGTGGGAGGATGTCTCCACACTTGAGTCCTCAGGTTACAAACTCCACCTAGGTTAGTGCTCACACTACTTGAAAGTCTAGAGTGGAGGACACTAAAGTAACACAGCCAAGTCTCAGCCCAGGGCAGCGACTGAGCCATCAACTTCAGAGTCCTGGGACTCAAGCTCTTTGCAACCCATGAGGCTCCTGTTCACAGGGGCTGTCTTGCCACACAGGGAACCCAAGTTCTTTGAAGCTATTCCAGTCCTGGGCTGCCAAGTCAGTGGGTCCTTGTTTCTTCTTTGCCTTCCCTTTTTTTTTTTTTGGTGGTGGGGGCTTCCAGGGATTAAACTCAGAGACACTCAGCCACTGAGCCACATCCTTGGCCCTATTTTATATTTTATTTATAGACAGGGTCTCTCTGAGTTGCTTAGTGCCTCACTGTTGAGGCTGGCATGAACTTGTGATCCTCAGCCTCCTGAGCTACTGGGATTACAGGTGTACACCACCCGGCCACTTGTCCATTTTCTTGCTTAAATGAACTCTGGAAAATTTAACTGGTTTAAGGGTTTTCCTTTAACCATCAAGTATGGCATGGAAACTAAAAGTTTATTGTCATGTAGTTATAAGTCGGTGATATTTATATATAGGACCTATTCACATATAAATTTTAAGATAAAATGGTATTTCATTCTAATACATGTGAAACATATTATGCTTTTTCAGATTTTGCCTATAAAACTCTTTTTTTAAAATATATTTTATTTATTTATTTATTTATTTTTTAGAGAGAGGACAGAGAGAGAGAGAAAGAGAGAGAGAGAAAGAGAGAGAGACAGAGAGAGAGAATTTTAATATTTATTTTTTAGTTTTTGGTGGACACAACATCTTTGTTGGTATGTGGTGCTGAGGATCGAACCCGGGCCACACGCATGCCAGGCGAGCGCACTACCGCTTGAGCCACATCCCCAGCCCCGCCTATAAAACTCTTAATAAAAATTTGAGCATAAATGAAAGTAAATGTATAATCTAACCAACAACTAGCACTGGCTTCATTAAAGAAGGTTCGAACTCTGAGCAAAATGCTAGGGAGTTTTAAATTAAAGAGGCAACACTCTAATTACCTTTAAAACCAGCTCCAGGATGGCTTCTCCTAGCTCCAACCTCCAGCCACCTAATGCAGTAGCGAGGTTTACTGAAGAGGCTAGCAGATGCGAGAGAACACACCAGGGAGTGGACTTTTATTGGGGAACAAAAAATTCTGAGGAAAATTCTATCCAATGAAGGTTAAGGGGGGCAGTATCCCAAGATCAGGACAAGATTGGGTCTTTGGGGCAGTGGCCAGACACGCCTCTGCAAGTACAAGCCCTAGGACCTGGAGAAGGGTGGGGAACGCTCTGACACAGCTGTGTCTGAGTGCCTCTCACCCAGCCAGGGAGGTAACGCAAATCACGTGCGACAACGGCCTCCCACAATATAATGTTTGGCATATATACATATATGCAAAATAAGCTTCAGGGAAATAAAAATTGGCATGCAATCTAATTCACATATCTAAGATAGAAATCACACTATGTGTTGTGACAAATTTTGAGGAGAAAAATGACCAGAACGTAATTAAATACATTAAAACAATGTTCTGAAGGTTTTTGAGGTTTCAAGTCCCTTTTCCTCATTTTGGCAGAGAGAACAGCATTTCTGCCAAGGAACTGGTAGAAATGAAGCAGAGTTCAGTGCACAAAGTTGGAGGCATGGTCTCCTCCCAGAGACCAGCAGGTGTAGGGTACAAAGGGAGCCGGCCCTCCTGTGCTCCAGGGTGTACTCTGAGCACCATCCTAGGAATGAGGAT
Organism: Spermophilus citellus; assembly: GCF_964194105.1. Lineage (NCBI taxonomy): Eukaryota > Metazoa > Chordata > Mammalia > Rodentia > Sciuridae > Spermophilus > Spermophilus citellus. Next base: position 139,240,141 of record NC_138187.1, on the reverse strand, counting down.
CCCCTCTGGATCTTCAGGAGGTTCATATGGGAAGTCAGACTACAGGGGCTCAGTTCATTGGCTGTCCCCTCCTCCCTGTCCCAGCCCAGACCCCTTCCCCTGCCATAAAGGAATCACATCAGAAAACCCAATACAGTCCTCTCACCAGAGGAAATGAGGTCCAGGGGTCAGGGATCAGACCCATTCATCCAATAACTGTTTGCTCCATGATGGATTAGGATAAAATATGCTGCTATGTCCCCCCACCCATGGCATCGTGGGAAGGGTCCCATGTGACAGCCCCCTGGAGTTATGTACTTGAGGAGGCTAGGCAGTCCATTTTGACTTCAGTGGGCCTGGGTCCTCAGTATAGATGGACATGTGCTTGGTCAGAGTAGGCAACTAGGGTGCCAGAGGGCAGAGGTGCTGATATGTCATGTGGACACAGGGGGTGGGTGTGAGGACTAATTGAGTTGTGTCCCACCCAGGGCCTGAGGTCCAGAGACACCCCCACTTCTGGAAGCACAGGCTGCACCTGGAGCTGCAGGGTGAGCACTATACAGTGAGCTGGGAAAGGTGGAGAGAGATGAGACAGAAGTGGGCCAGAAGCACTGGACCAAGGGCTCACCTTTTCCCTGTCTCCTGGAGCTCCCTTGGCTTGCCTGACTGGGGACAAAATGGCTCTGCCTTAGGAGAGTGGACATAGAATCACTTTTCATGGCTTGAGGGATGTCAAACACCCTCACAAGTCTACCTACTGCTTGTTGACCCCATCAGGTGGCCAGGCTATGTCCTCCTGATTGTCCAGTTCCCACCTTAGGCCGGAATATGTCTTCACCTGCAGCGCCCCAGAATGGTGGGCCAGCTCAGACTCAGCCATCAGAACCTTGCCCCACAGGCCTAGGGTGGGATCCCTGCACTTGGAGGTCCCAGCCCTGGCTCTCCATTTTGTGCCTGGCAAGCAGCCATCTCTAAAACCTTCCTCCTGGGACAGTGGGTTCATGACCCTCTGTAGCAGGGCACTGAGGCAGCTGAGCTGCCTGCGTGCCACAGGCTTAGTGAGTGCCTGCTCCTGCATCTCAAGCAGTAGGTGAAAGGCCACATTGCATACAGCTGCATATGCGCCCACACATATGTGCCTGGAACTCCGACCTGTCCTTCTTCCTCTGGGGAATTGGGTCTCAGGGCTGGAGTATTCAGCATGCAACTCCATGAAGTTGCCCTGACATCCCTGCCCTCACGTTGACCATCCCTGCAAGCCCTGGGGGCCCTAAGCTCCACAAAGAGAACCACACTGGCCCCCCTGTCCTGGCCCTCAAGCCCTGGCCTCACTGCACCGTGAGGGCACCCTGGGGGCGAGGCCTAGGGCAGTAGGGTCCACCTTCACACCTTGTGGCAAGCCCTTGGCAGCCCCACCCCCTCGCGGTTTAGCTCTCCTGGGCTCAGATGCTCACAAGCTCTACTTGTGGATGATCCACGTGCTCCAGTGGGATGGTGGTTGATGTGTATTGTGGCCAAGGGCCCATGGCCAACCGCCCAGCGCGCAGCGGCCCTAAACTTGCTGAACAGGGACTTGGAGCTCCTTCCGGCTTGGACACGGTATAATCCTGATCCGAGGTTCCCAGTTCAGAAGCTGGGCCCCATGTTAGGTGTCCATTGTCCGCCCTGCATTCCTATTGACCACCTTGTCTGCGGTGTAGCGGTGCAGCCCTCATCTCCATTCCTTTGGGGACATTTGGGGACTCGGCGCTGGACTGCCATGGCCATGCTGCAGGACATGGTAGCTGCAGAGGCTTCAGAATCCCCACACTGAACTCCAGGTAGGAAAGGTGCCCAGGTGGGCAAGGTGGGGTGAGGTTGGCACTGGAGGTCAGGCCTGGGGAACCAGGAAGGGTGCTGTGTGGCTAGCTGACCCCCACCCATTGTGGTCAGAGCTGGTGCAGAGGTGAAGAGCATATGGAGAAGTAGGGCCACCTCTCCAGTGCAACCCAGCACAGGGCAGAACCTCTACAGCCCCAGGCATCCCTAGCCAAGTCACCAAGGGAGTGACAGGTGGGCTGAGCCCAGGGCAGCTTGAACAGTACCTATTCATGGAATCTGGTTAAAGTCTCTGGTTACTTGGTCATGTCATCTGTCCAGTGTTTCACACTATACCTGGTCAGAAATATGTGGCTAATGCCTGTTTAATGTAGCTGGTCATGGTTATCTAATTATTGTCTCTGTTTACTGTACCTGGTCACCGAAATTGTCTAAGTGGTTACTCTACCTGGTCACAGTATCTGGGTAATGTCTCTTATTGTAATAGATCCCAGTATGTAGGCATTATCTTTGTTTACTGTACCTGGTCGTGATACCTGGCTAATGTCTCTGGTTACTATATCTGATCATAGTATCTGGATGTTGTTCCCTTTACATGAACACAGTATCAAATGTCTCTTGTTAGTGAATCTGATCACAATATGTGGCCAATGCCAATGGAACAATATCTGGTCATCTCTCTGGGTATTGTCTCTAGTACTCTATTTGGTCATGACATCTGGCTGGTGTCTCAGTTTGCTGTACCTGGTCAGGTATCTGCATAAAAGACTCTAGTTATAGTATCTAGTCGCAGTATATGGGTAGTATTTTGTTTATTTTATTTGTCTCTCAGCTTATTGTACCTTGTCCCAGTGTCTAAATATTGTTTCTGTTTACTGTGTGTGGCCACAGTGTCTGGCTTTGTAATTGGTCATAGTATTTGACTAAACCTCTCTGGTTACCTAGCATTCCTTGTCGTGGTAAACCAGTGTATTGTCTCTGTTTACTGTGTCTGGTCAGAGTGCCTGGCTGTTTCTGGTTATTGTACCTGGATTTTACGTGGCTAAGGTCTATGGTTATTGTACTGGGTCATGGTATGTGACTCATGACTCTGGTTACTGTACCTGGTCAGGTATCAGGGTCTCTGCTTGATGTACCTGTCATGGGATCTGGCCAATGTCTCAGATTTCTGTACCTCTTGACCATACTTGGGTATTGTCTCAGTTTACTGTACCTGGTCACAATATCTGGTTTAATTCTCTGGTTATTGTATCTTGTCATAGTAGTTGATACAGTGTCTGATTTCTCTGGTCACAGTATCTGGGTAATGAGTCTTTTTACTGTGTCTGGTCTTGGTATCTGGCCAAAGTCCTGGTTACTGTACTGTGTCATGGCATCTTGGTATTATCTTGTTGTGTGTACTCTATTTAGCCTTGGTATCTGGTTAATGTCTCTGGTTACTGGCCACAGTATCTGGCTAATGTCTGTGGCTCGTGAACCTGGCCAGAGTAAGTGTATAATTTCTCTGTTTTATGTACTTGGTCATCGAATCGGGCTAAATAGTCTCTGGTTATCATACTTCTCACAGGAGTTGCTCATGGCTCTGGTTTCTGTGCTTGTTGCTATATCTGGCTAATGTCTCTGGTTCCTGTACCTGGTCATCTTATGTGATACTATACCTAGTCATGGTATTTGCCTAATGACTCTGCTTATTGTAACTGGTCACAATATCTGCTTTGTTTTTTCTTTCTCCCTCTATTTATTGAAAGTGGTCATGGTTTTGGGCTTATATTTCTTGTTATTGAACCTGGTTATGGTAACTAGCTAATTTTTCTGGTTTCCGTACCTCGTCATGGTACGGAAATTAATTTCTCTAGTTATAGTATCTGGCCACTGTATCTAACTAATGTCTCTGGTTACTATAACTGATCACAATGTCTGGGAAATGTCTCTTGATTACTGGACCCAAGTCATAGTATTTGAATATTTTCTCTGGTTACTGTAGATGGTCAGATTGTCTGGCTTATATCTCCTGTTCTTGTACCCAGTCATGGATCTGGGTAATGTGTCTAGTTAGTGTATCTTGTCAAAGTATATGATTAATGTCTGGTGACTGTGTCTGATCACAGTAGCTGGACATTTTTCTCTATGCTGTACTTATTCAAGATGTCTGACCCATTTCTCCGCATACTATACCTGGTCATGGTATCTGGCCAATATCTCTGGTGACAGTAGCTGTACACTGTATCTGGGTAATGTCTGTGTTTTCTGTGACTGGTCAAAGTTCTAGCTAATGTTTCGGGTTAATGCCTCTGCTTTTTGTAACAGGTTGGAGTATGATGTATTGTCTCTACTTACTGTTTCTACTGACAGAATCTATCTACTGTACCCAGTAACAGTTTCTGTCTCTGGTTACTATGTCTGGTCACCATACCTTGCTAATGTTTCAGATTACTATATCTGGTCATATTATCTGGCTAATGTCTCTGTAGGCTGGACCTTTTCGTGGTATCTGGCTAATGACACTGGTTACTCTACTTGGATACAGTCTGGGTAATGACTATTTATTTTACTGGTTCTCCATGTCTTCCTAAAGTCTCAGCTACTGAATATGGTTGCAGTATCTTGCTAATGTCTCTAGATAATCTATTATCTATTCATGGCATCTTATTAATATTTCTGCTTATTGTAGCTCCACATGTAATCTAGTTATCATCACTAGTTACTGTACCTGGACATGGTATCTGGACAATGCCTCTTATTATTGTAACAGGTTGAGGCATGAGGTATTGTCTTTTCTTACTATTCCTGGCCACAGAATCTCCGTTTAATTTAGAGCATCAGGTTGTTGTGTCTATTTAGTGCACCTGTATCTGGTATTAGAGTGATGTCTCTGTTTACTGTATCAGGGCAAAATATTAGGCTTATGTCTTTGGTTATTGTGCTGGGACATGGTATCTGATATTATCTCTGGTTACTCAACTTGGTCATGGTATCTGGCTGATATGTCTGTTTACAATACCTGGACAAGATATCTGGCTAAGGTCTCTGGATGCTGTACCTGGGCATGGTATCTGGATATTGTCTCTGTTTAGTGTACCTAGGCAAGGTGTCTCCATATTTTTTCTGTCATGGTATTTGAATCTGTTTAATGTCTCTAGTTGCTATGCTTGGTCATGGTATCTAGGTAATGTCTCTGATTATTGTATCTTGTCACAGTATATGGCTAATGACTCATCATGGTATTGTTCTGTGTACTATACATGACCAAAATGTCTGGATTCTGTTTCTGTATATTGTACCTGGTCACTATGCCTAGCTAAAGACTCTGGTTACTGTATCTAGTCATGGTATTTGACTAATGTCTATGGTTATTGTCCCTGGTCACAATCTCTGGTTAATGCCTTTGACTCTTGTAACTCATTGAGGTATGAGGTATTGTCTCTGCTTACTGTTCCTAACCGCAAAATCTGGCTAAGGTCTCTGTTTACTATACCTAGTCATAGAGTTAGGATATTGTCTCTGTTTACCATAACTGGTCATGGTATGTGGCTAATGTCTCTGATTATTGTATCTGGTCCCAGTATTGGATTCATAGCTCTGCTTACTCTATCCAGTCAAATATTTGGGTATTATTGCTTGTACCTTGTACCTTGGCACAGTGTCTGGAAAATGTCTCTGCTTACTGTACTGGGTCACAGTATCTGAATATGGTCTCTGTTTACTGTAACTGCTCACAGTACCTGGCTGATGTCTATAGTTACTGAATGCCATCAGGGTATCTGGCTAATGTTTCCTGTTGCTATTCCTTATCACAGTATCCGGCTTCTGTGTCTAATTGCCATACTAATGCATGTGGTCATTGTATCTGCTATTGTCTGTCATTCCCAAACCTGATCACTAAATTTGCATGCTACCTCTGGTTATACTGACTGGTTTCCATATCAGGCTAATGTCTCTCTTAACTGTATCTAGGCACAGTATCTGAGCATTACCTACCTGGTCACTAAATCAGGCCTGGTTACTATATCTATTTATAGCATCTAGCTATTGTCTTGTTTACTTTACCTGGTCACAGTAGTAGGCTAGTATCTCTGTTGATTGTATTCAGGCATAGTATCTGGACATTGTTTCTTTCTGGCCATTGTATCAGGCCTGGATATGGGATCTGTTCACTACATCTGGCTATGTCTCTGGTTCCTTGAACTGGTTATAGTAGGAGGGTAATGTGTCCCGAGATTGTATCTGGTTACTATCTCTGGGTTTCATCTGTATATACTGTTCTTGGTAATGGTATGTGACAAATGTCTCTGGGTACAGCACCTGGTCATGTTATCTGGCTGTTTCTGTTTACTATTCATGGTCAGGTTATCTGACTAATACCTTTGGTTACTGTACCTGGTCATACAGTCTGGATAATGTCCGATTTTGGTACCTCTCCGTGGTTTATGGCTATTATCTGTGGTTCCTGCACCCAGTTACAGTAACAGGCTTTGGGCTATAGTGGATGTATCTGGATAAATATCAGGCAATTGTCTCTGAATGGTGTACTTATTCGTGGTATGTGACTCCTGTCTCTAATTTCTATATCTGCTCACAGTATCTGGATATTGTCACTGGTTACTGGACTTGGTATCTAGCTAAAGTCTTTGGATACTGTACCTACTCATGGTATCTTGTATTTTCTCTATATACTATACCTGATTATGGTACCTGGTTAATGTATCTCGTTACTGTGGTTGGTCACAGTATCTGCATAATGACTCTGTTAAGTGTACCTAGTCTCAGTATCTTGCTAATGTCTCTGGTTACCATACCTGGCCCCAGTAATTGCCCAATTTCTCTGTTTTCTGTACCTCGTCACAGTATCTGACTATGCTTCTCCTTTCTGTAATACGTCACAGCAGCATAGTCTCTCCTTACTGTTCCTGGTCAAGTTCACTGTACATTGTCACAGCATTGGGTTATTATATCTGTTTACTATATCTGGTCCCTGTATTAGAGTATCATTTCTGTTTACTTCATCTGGTCAGAGAACCTGGCTAATGTCTCTTAAGTCTGTGACATTATTTGATTAATGTCTGATTATAGTAACTACTCACAATACTTGGATAATGTCCAGTTGCTGGATCAGGTCATACTGCCTAACATCTGTGATTACTATACCTGATAATGGACCCTGGATTTTGACTCTGATCACTTCACATATCTGATTTTCTTCTCTGGTTACGATTTCTGGTCATGGTACATACTTGTTTGTGGTTGCTATGCCTAGTCATGGTATCTGGCTGACATCTCTGGTTACTCTTCTACCTGCTATATATCTGGTGTGATGGTCACTCTGAATTTCCAACTTGATGGAATTAAGAGATGCCTAGTATTAAAAGCTTCTGGGTGTCTCAGTGAGGTTGTTTCTAGGAATTATTGGCATGTGGTACAGCAAGCTAAGGTGGATACCCATTGTAAGCGTGGGGATTCAATAGGTTGGGGTCTTGGATGGAATAAAAGTTGGAAGAACAAGGAAGCAGCAGCAGAAACAAGCTCAATTCTTCTTGAATGGGTTCTTGACTACTGCTGTGATCACCTGAGGACATCAGAATCTACTTCCTTCATTCTTCCAAAGCAGACCCTGACCAGCAACTCTCCAGGGGGTTTCCAGGCCTTTGGTCCAGGACAGGGGTGGTATCATGGTTCCTTTTGTTCTGAGACTCCAGTTTCATGGGCTGAGAAGCTACTGATCTCTCCAGCTCTCCAGTCTGCAAATGGCCACTGTAGGACTATCCAGTTTCTGGTTGTATAAGACAATCTGACACATCCCCGTTTTTATAACCATACCTATTTATATCCTGTTGGTTCTGTTCCTCTAGAGAAACCTCACTAATCCTCTTTCATTACTGGTCGCGGTATCTCTGTAATGTCTCTGTTTAGTGTACCTGGTCATGGTATCTGGATAATGTCTTTGGATAGTGTATCAGGTCACAGTATCTGGGTATTGTCTGTGTTTTCTGTACCTGATCACAATTTCTCTGTATGTTTCTGATAATTATACAAAGTCACAGTAGAGGACAACATCTCTGGTTACTGTACCATGTCATAGTATCTGAGTATTATTTCTGTTTATTGTCTATAATTATTTGACCCTATTGGTTTGGGCCCCTGGCAAGATAGAACATGATGACAGAAAGCATGTAGTGGAGCAATGTTGATTACCTCATCGTGGCCAGAGAGCAAAGATTAGGAGGGAGGGAGAAGAGGAACCTGGGATAAATGACAAAATGTACCCTCAAGGGCATTCCCCCAATGATCTATATCCTCCAACCTTGAGCACATTCTCAATTTCTTACCTCCAAATAACCCCTTGAGTGATGGATCCACTAGCATTCTTATAATCTGTTTGTGAGGTCAGAGGCCTTTATGATCCTGTCTTCTGCTCAAGGCCTAATCTCTGAGCTCTCCTGCATTGGGGACCAAGTCTTTAACACATGGGCTTAATGAGGACATGTAAGATCCAAAACACAATATTCTGCCCACAGTTCCCAGAACTGTGGCCTGTGAGACAATGTGAATTGCATTTCGTTAATCTCCAAGAGTTCCTGTAGTCAATAGTCCCAATATGGCTCGAACATCTAAGTTCAGTGTCTTCTCTCCCCAATATCACATGTGCCCAATATCACTTGTGCCCATGCATTCACACACAGACACACACACACACACACACACACACACACACACACAGAGGCACACGCAGACACAATTATGAAGCCTGGTAAGATGGTGCTCACTTGAAATGCCTTCAAATGTTGAGACTGAGGACTTGGGAGCACCATTTTGAAGTTCATCTGGGGAACAGTGTAGAGCTAAGGGGTCAAGTTCTTGTGTGGTATATTAGTCTCCGGTGTCCACAACTAGAGGGATTAAAAAAAAATGTAAGGAAGAAAGAAGGAAGGTAGAAAAAAAAGGAAGGTGGTAGTAGGAAAGCTGGGGGAAGGAGGAGGTAGAGTTGAGTTCACTCTTTCTTCCTCTCCACCTCTTGAGGACAAAGCTAGGAAGCTAAGTGAGGGAGAAGGAAGCTAGTTCTGTGCACACACCAAATCTCCTGGCCACCTGACCTTGGACTCATGAGACCCCGGGAAACCCAGAAGTTGAACCCATGGATTTATTGTGATGAGCTAGCCTAAGATGGCGAGGGGCAGGAGTGTGACAGGGCAAGGCCTCTGGGCACACCTGTGTTTCTCCGTCCCAAGGCAGGACCCATTGTTGGCCTACAAGTGTGTCCTGGATCGCTTTTAGTTGAAACCACTGCCTTGGGGGCTCCAGGGTTCCTAGAGAGGGAAGTGTCTCAGAAATTCTGGGGGAAATGTGGACCAAGGCACGTTTGTTCTCAGCCCCGTTGGAGTGAAGAAGCTGGACCCGGGTGTCTTAGGGGACAGGGCATTGTGATGTGAGTGAAGGGCCACCACATTAGGACACCAACCTCCCTGAGGCGGCAGACAAAGGAGGGTGGAGGTGCTATGGGCCGAAGGCCAAAGGAGCTGTGGGTGTTGGGGCCAGACACGCCAGGGCCTTGGAGCCCACTACAGGTTTTGGTAGGTGCGCAAGACACTGTGGGTGGGCAGGACGCACCTATCTGTGAGCTTGTGGACTTTGATCTTCACATCATGACCCGTGCCAAGGTCCTGGGGGCCAGAACCCCCAGGGAGAGGAGCGCCATGGGCCAGGCAGGGCGCACAGGGCCCTTTGTGGCCGTGACCTCACAAGGGGCGATTGTCAGGGCATTCCGCGGGGCTCTATAAAAGGCAGCGGCGACAGCTGGGCTTCGTCCATTGTGCAGGAAGCTCTTGGTGGTGACCTGTCGGACTCCCAGCTAGTTAGTGCGTTTGGTGGTTGGTGGTTGGTGGTTTGGCGGTTCTGGTGTGTGTCTTTGTTCTTTGATTTGGGGTGTTGTTGTGTTGTTTTGTTGTTTTAGTCTTGCTTTGTTTGTTGGTTTTGTTTGTTGTGTTGTTTTAAGGTAGCGTCCTCGGGTGGCGTGGCCGCTCCCGATGGCTAGACAGAGTAGAGAGAGTCAGAGTAGGGCGCCCAGGAGCCCCCAGCGGGGCCTGGAGGCCAGCTCGTCCTCGGAGGATGCCCTGACGGGCCAGTATGCGGTGCTGAGGTGCATCGGGCAGGGCAGCTTTGGCACCGTGAGGCTGGCCCGCCACATCCTGACGGGGGCGGAGGTGGCGGTGAAAACCGTGCGCAAGGGCGAGCTGGACCCGGCCTTCCTTCAGGCCGAGGTGGCCATCATGAAGGCCGTGGAGCACCCCAGCGTGGTGCAGCTGTTCCAGGTGATGGAGACGGCCGACCGCGTGTACCTGGTGATGGAGTACGCTGGTTGGGGCGACCTGCTGCAGTACATCCCAGAGGGGGTGGGCCTGCCGGAGCGGGAGGCGCAGGGACTGTTCGAGCAGGTGGCCAGCGCCCTGCGCGCGTGCCACGCCCAGGGCATCGTGCACAGGGACGTGAAGGCGGAGAACATCCTGCTGGACGCGCGAGGCCACGTCAAGCTGTGCGACTTCGGCCTGGGCTGCCAGTTCAGGCGGGGAGAGCTGCTGGACAAGGTGTGCGGCACGCCCCCCTACTGGGCCCCGGAGCTGTTCCTCCAGCAGGCGTACCACGGGCCCGCGGTGGACGTGTGGAGCCTCGGTGTCCTCCTCTACTTGATGCTGACGGGGCACCTGCCCTTTGAAGGGGACACCCTCGAGGAGCTGAGGGACCAGGTGCTGCACCGCTCCTGGGTCTTACCGGCCCACTTGTCCTTCAACGCTCAGGACCTGGTGGCGGACATGCTGACCGTGGACCCCATGGATAGGCCCAGCATGGCCGAAGTCGCGACGCACCAGTGGCTGAAATGGGGTCAGTGGCCTTTTGAGATTGCTGCCAGGAAGTCCCGCCGCCGCTTCTGCCCAGATCCCTCCACAGTGAAGGTCATGCTTGACCTGGGTTTCCACCTCACTGACACCTGGACGTCCCTGAAGGGCCGAAAGTTTGACGAAGCCATGGCTACCTATCTCCTGCTCAGGCACCAGCACACGCAGGGGGTGGGCTTCACGGTCCAGAGGAGGTCTGTGCACTCGGGGCTCCAGCCCAGGTCCTCTGCGGGTTCTCTCCCAGCCACCCTGCCCCGCCAGAGGAGCGCCAGCAAGCCCACCTCTCACTCCAGGCGGGTCGTGCCAGCTGTACAGCAGCCGCGTGGGGAGCACCTGCGGCCCCGGCAGAGGGGCAGCAAGGGAGGCAGCCTGCCTGCCCTGGCCCTCCCCAGCCTGCAGGCCCAGAGCCCAGCTGCCCCCGGCAGGGCCCCGCAGCAGGACCTTGCCGCCCTGCCTCCTGGCCCTGGGTCTGGAGGCCACAGGTCACAGGTGGAGGGCAGCAGGAGCCCCCAGGGAGTGTCAAGAGGAGAGCAAGCCCTCCCCAGGCAGCAAGCCCAAGGAGGGACAGCGGGCTCCTCCCAGGAAGGCACCAAGGCCTGGCGGAGGGTGGCCAGGAGGATCCTCGCCTGCCTCACACGAATGTGCTGTTGCTGCGTGGCGGCCCCCAGGACAGGGCCCAGGCAGGAAAACGGGGTGGCTCGGACCCCAGAAGGGCGGGCACGCAGATTGAGAAACAAAGTGGTTCCTGAGATGGTGGCCAGTTGAGATGGAGGCGCAGCCAAGCAGGTGGGTGGGTGCAGCCTGATGCGGCCCTTGCGCCATCCCTGATGGCCTCTCCCAGGACATAACCCACTGTCCCTGGGTGGGTACCAAGAAGGGCGCGTGATGCGCTCAGGCTCAGGCCAGTCCGTGTCTTTCCCCTCAGCCAGTTGGCAAGGATCTGATCAGCATGGCGCAGGTGCTCCATAGAGGCGTGCCACCTGCAGGCACCTCCTTCCCGTGAGTTCCAGTCCAGAGGGCCTGCTGGGGACAGGATGCCTGGAGACAAGTGCTCTACCACCAACCCCCTCCCTGGTCTGCAAGAAAGACTTGGGAATCCTTTTCCTGGGATGCCCCTCCCCCTGCTCTGCTCTCCTCTGTCCCCTGTTTCTGCCATGGCAGACATGGCTGGTTCTTAATAAATTTCTCTTCCTCACAGATCTCCTTGCTTGGATGCTTTCAGGGGGACCAGGGAGATTTGTCTGGGTTGCATCCTGCTCTGAGTTGGGGCTGGGCCACCATCCATTAGAGCGAAGAGGTGGTTCTGTAGTATTGGGAATAGAGCAAGGCAAGGAGGGACTCCTGGGTCCTCTGGAGGTCCCCTGGGCAAACAAGGACTCTCAAGTGCTTGGGAAGGTGGGAGGCTCTTGAGCTGCCTGGGGGCCAGCAGTGCAGACCCTGTGGGGCACCTTCTGACCCTGCTGGTCCCTGATGAAGAGAGTGGAGAAGGGGAGGTGCCCTGGACAAAACATGCGCCCAGAGATCATGTCCTCAGTGACCTATCTCCTCCTGCTGGGCCCACGTCCTACTAATATCTCTACCATTTACCCCGAGCCCACCAAGATACACAATCACCAATGTCTCCATCCATTCGTGAACTCAAAGCGCCTTTTACAGCGCCTTTGATCATTCACCTACCCCAGGACCCCAACAGAGAGTACTGCTCCCCTGAGGTTCTAGCCTTCAAGTTAGGAGCTCTCTGGGGACTGGGAAGATTCAGAGCAGAACAAGAGGGGTGTAGACTGTGCTTTGAATGTGGATTCGAGGCTGACCATGGGCTCAGAAGACTCAATTCAGATCCATTCTCTTCCACTGACCCTTTGAGTTACTATGGACATGTCACAGAACTCTGCAAGCCTTAGAGTTCTTGTTTATTCCAGAGGCCTTATTGAGCGCCTACTGTGTCTGTGTGTGTGTGTGTGTGTGTGTGTGTGTGTGTGTGTGTTTACACATGCTTGTCTTTGGGATTCGCCCCAGGATCCCACCACTCATGAAAGCATATTTGTGCCCTGTGACAAAACAGGACCCACACTTTAGCCTCATGAACAGTGAAGCACAGACACGAGGCGGATCATAGGAGAGAGCGTGACACATCCAAGGGTCTGTGTACATCTCCTCCTGCTTTCCTTCTCCCTGAAAGGAGTCGCCAGATACAGGGTCTGAGGTCCAAGGCCGAGTCTTGAATAGGATCCACTAGTCCTGGTATGTGGAGGGAGCCTAGTTGGTGCCGGAATCTCTAGATTTTGTCAAGCTGCGTTTTGAAATGCCTTTATGTGAGACAGAACTTCTAATATTAAGCAACTGAACTGATTCATTTTTTTTTTTTATCTTCTGTAAAGCAACTAAGTTTTTTACAGTGTACACAGGCCAAAAGCTAGGAGTTTATAGGGTTGGGGAAAGTCACTTGGCCTTTAGTCTTCTATTCATTCTGTATCCTCTGAGATTCCTTTGTTCTAAATGTCTTATTGCTCATTTAAGTTATTTTGTTGTTTTGCATTGTGTGGTGTTTTATTTTGTTTCAGTCTCAGAACATAGTTCCAATTCAGAATCTCTACAGCTGACATATTCACCCAAAGACTTCTTGGGAATCAAACCCATAAGTCATCTTTCTTGCTGGCTTATTGTGAAGTAAGAAGAACATGAATTCTTTGATACTCATCACATCAAGAAGTGGTTGAAAAAGTAACACTCTTTATCTGGACAGTCTCTTTAACTGTTTTGACCCATAGCATATGGTAGAAGCTGTATCATGTCGATTTCTGGGCCCGGGTATTAAGTTTGTAGCTACCTCCACTTGCTGTCTCTTGGAATACTTACTGTGTAAGAAAGTCCAAACATTTCTGTTTAAAAGCCCTCCTGGAGTAGAACTAAAATCCCAGGTCTACAGTCTCCGTCTCCCAGTAACAGGCAGCACCAATGTGCTAACCATCATGTGCTACCCATGAGTCAGCCATCGTGGAAGCAGATATTCCATTTCTAGTCAAGTCCTCTCTAATGAAATTCAGGTGACTAGAGAAGCACCATCCTGTCAATTCCTGACTAGACTGCAATTTTGTCAGCACAATTTTTTTAAGCCAAAAACTTTGCAGCGATTTCTTATATAGAGATAGCATACCGTGAAATATTTTATTAAAAATGTGTGTTGAATACTGCCCTGTAATGTTATGCTTATTTGGCAAAAAAGCATCTGTAGCTATTATCTTATTAAGACATGTTTACCCTTAGGACTATGAAATTCATACCAATAAAATTTAGCAGGGCCAATTACCACCTAATACAATTACCAACTCTGTTATTATTATTTTTTTACTACTGAGGATTTTGGTGCTCAGAGGTGCTCTATCATTGAGTTACATCGCCCCCCTTTTTTATACTTTTTGAGAAAGGTTCTCACTAAATTGCTGAGGCTGGCCTCAAGCTGTGACCCCTCCTGCCTCAGCACTCTGAGTCTCTGTGATCACACTGGATTTTGTAGGCTCATGTGGAAGCTCAACATTCCTGCAATTCCAGCCCACCTCTCTAAAGTTAAGCCCCAGGGACTGGGAAGGCTGAGGCAGGAAGATCGCAAGTTTCAGGCCAGCCTGGGAAATTTAGAATTGTAACAACCCTGCAAGACACTGTTTAAAAATAAAAGCTGAGCGAGGTGACCCACTCCTGTGATCCCAGCATCTCAGGAGGTTGAGGCAGGAGGATCAAGAGTTCCAAGCCATCCTCAGCAAAAGCGAGGCACTAAGCAACTCTGTCAGACCCTTTCCATATATACAAAATAGGGCTGGGATGGGGCTCAGTGGCTGAGTGCCCCTGAGTTCAATCCCTAGTAACAAAAAAAAAAAAGAAAAATGCTGAGGATTTAGCTTAGTGTAAAACACCCATGGGTTCAATCCCCATTACTAAACAAAGAAACAAAAACAAAGCAAAAACAAAAAATTTAAAAACCAGAAGATGGGCTTCAAAGGAAAGCTTAAAGGCAGGAAATCAAAAATAGCCTGGAGTCATGCTCATATTTAAGGCTGGAAGGAGAAGAGACTCAAATGGTGGCACTGTCCAATATCATAGCCATTGTCCAAATGTAGCCACTTATAGTTACGTTTTTTCCATTTCTTAGCTTTTTTTCAAATTTTATGTTTTTATTCTAATTTGTTTTATATGACAACAGAATGCATTATAAGTCATATTACATATATAGAGACCAACTTTTCATACCTCTGGTTGGAAACAAAGTATATACACACCATTCCTGTCTTCATACATGTGCTTTGGATAATCATGTCCATCATATTCCACCTTTATTTCTAACCCCATGTCCCCTCCCCTCCCCTCCCACTCTATCTAGAGTTTGTCTATTACTCCCCCTTCCTACCTGACTATGAAACAGCTTGATGCTGGTTGTTTTAATGAATCATAATAATAGTCATTATTTATCAGGTCTTTAGTGTGTGCCCCAAACTGTTAAAACATTTCTTAAACTAGGTTTCTTTTTAAAGTCATGTTTGTTGAGATATAATTTATATATGATGCAATTTACCCCATTTACTTTATAGTTATATGTATTTTGGTAACAAAAATATAAAAAGTGACAACATGTATATATGGATACATGGTACTACCAGCAAGGTACAGAATGTTACCTTGTTCTCCTTTCCTTCTTTTCTTTCAACAAATAGAGAAATTAATTTTAATATATTTCATTTAACCCAATGGATAACCAATATCATTTGCAAAGAAAATAATTGTTAGCAAGATATTTCATGTTCATTTTCTTAGTCCTAGTAATTCTTTGGAATCTAATGTCTATTTAACACATAGCACACCTCAATTTAGACTATACACATTTCAAATACTCAGTGGCCTCATGTAACCAATGGCTGCCCTATTGGCTCCTTTATCCATCTTTCACCTTTGGATGAGACACATGCTGTAGGCTGCATGATAAGTCTCCTTGTTATGTGGTTTCTTGTTGCATTCTATCAGAAAGGGACACCAAAGAGATGAACTTAAGATATACAAGAGTAGAGCAAGGGGTTTTATTCCTGCCTATAAGACTCTATTATAGACTGTGAGTTGGTTTCTACGTGCTTTGAGTGGGAATGACTTCAGTTAGGTCACCTTCCCCTACAAGATTTTCATAATGGCTCTCTCTTACTTCACCTCCTACCTCTCCAAGTTTACAGAAGGAAAGGTGCTTCACAAAATTTATTAGTTACCTTCAACCTTGCCCTTATCTTTATAAATACCTTAGTAAACAATTTTTCCTCTGATTGATCTTTTCCATCTTTGAATCTTAAATAATGGCTTTTTAATTATAAGAGAGTAAAGTATACCTCATCTCATATCGCAGGCAATGTGTATACACATACTAGATTAATCACATAATAAAATATAACATATACAGTGCTAACACTTTTAGAAAACATATTTATATAACTTTGTGAGGAGAAATGGGAAACAAAAAAATATGAAATAAACAAAAACCTGAAAAATGAGATGATATTGTAGTTTAAATTTGTATGTGTAAAAGTTTATCAAAAAGTTGAAAGAGACATGAATTGTATTACAGGTCATTTTCGTTTATTTTTGATATTTAGCTTGACTTGGTTTCTCCTTTGGTTGGCTTTTCCTTTTGTAGTTCTTCCCTTTACAGATTTTCATTGTTGTTTTTTATTTCCTCCTCATGGAATATTTTGCCAAGAATGTTCTATAGTGCGGGCTTTCTTGCTGTAAATTCTTTTACCTTTTGTTTGTCATGGAAGGTTTTTATTTTATTGTCATATTTGAAGCTTAATTTTGCTGGATATAAGATTCTTGGTTGGCATCCATTACCTTTTAGAGCTTGGTATATATTGTTCCAGGATCTCCTGGCTTTGAGAGTCTGGGTTGAAAAATCTGCTGAGATCTGAATTGGACTTCCCTTATAGGTAATCTGATTGTTCTCTCTTGCAGCCTTTAAAATTCTATCCTTATTCTGTATGCTAGGCATTTTCATTATAACATGTCTTGATGTCGATCTGTGGTAATTTTGTACATTTGGTTTCCTATAGGCCTCTTGTATTTGATTTTCCGGTTCATTCTTCATGGGTGGGGATTTTTCTGCTATTATTGCATTGAAGAGGTTGTACATTTTCTTGGTTTGAATCTCTGAACCTTCCTGGATCCCGATAACTCATAAATTTGGTCTTTCGATGGTATCCTATAATTCTTAGATATTCTGTTCATGGTTCCTTACTATCTTCTCTGTGAGGTCAACTTTATTTTTAAGATTGTATATTGTATCTTCATTGTCTGAGGTCCTGAATTGCAAGTGATCTAGTCTGTTAGTGATGCTATCTATTGAGTTTTTAAATTGGCTTATTGTTTCTTTCATTTCAATTATTTCTCTTTTTTCCTGCAACTTGTATTTGCTCTCATCTCTTTGTTGGAGTGATCCGTTTTTGCCTGTGTCTGCTCACTTAGGTCATTCTTTAATTCCCGAATCATTTTAGTTATGTATATTCTGAACTCCTTCTGTGACATTTCACCTACTTCACTATCTATGGATTCTATTGTTGTAGTATCTTGGTTTGTTTGAGGCACTTTCTTCCCTTGTTTTTTCATGATGTCTATGAGTCTTCCCCTCTTGCAGTGTAGACCCGAGGTATGACAGTTTCTGCCCTATTGTCTTATAGTGTCCCTATATGTTACCAATACCTCACTTCTAAGGGAGAGATCAATATCACAGCACTCAATGTACCCAACATGCAGCCATCCATATATCAGTAAGCTTCCATTTTTTACATCTTGCTGTATTTTACTCATCAGAAATGATGAGTTCGGTTATCTTCTACCTTATAGTCAGTAGGTTTGCGTAATGGCTTACAGTTTCTCATGGTAGAAGTGGGGCATGGGGGGTTGGCTGAGATGTTTATGAAGTAGGATATTAGAATATGGAGGCAGTAGATTATATGACACGTGAGAGTGTAATCATAAGAAGTTGGCTGTTAGTAGGAGAAACATGAGATAGGTAACCCCATGCAAGACTCCCTGTTACCTCAGCAACAGGATAACTGTTAGCTCCCCCAGTAGAGAAACCTCTGGTGCAGCCAGGGACCTTTATGATATCTTACCAGGTCCTTATTGTTGTCCCTTGATACAAGTGATGATATCCCAGTTTTGTGGTGGTGGCAGCCTCAAGCTTATATGCATCCCGATGTTAGGCTGTGGAGCCATGCTTTGGTGAATGAGGAACCCCAGTGTGGGGTGGCTCAACGCATATCTCTGGGCCCTGGACAGGCCTCTCCTCCTGACCTCCTGGTGGCCTGTGGCGGGCCTCTCCTCCAGATCTATGGGCCATGATGTGGCAGTCATGTCTCTCTGGATCTCTGGGCCACGTTACTCAAGGGGGATCTTGTTTGGCTTTAAATGTCTCACTCCATTCTACCTTACATTATTTTCTTAAAATATATCATAAAAAACTAACATTGCCCTCTCAGATCCCTATGTTTTTTCATGCTGTTCTCTCTCTTTTGAAGCCTCTTAACAAATTCCTAGAAGCAGACTGAGAAAGCCTTTTGCATATGTTAGACTGAGAGTTTAAATAAATCTAAACCTGATTAAATATCTAGAATCAGTTTTCCTTCTTCTACCAGTTAGAAAAATTTCTGCCTAGTAATTTGCCTAGCAGAAATCACGATGACTGTTTATCTGGTAATGAAGACCTGAGAAAATCAAATGATTATTTACTTTTACAAGTATACTTCTTTGCACAGCAAGTAATACCTGCTATCTCAGGTTATAGTCCATACCCATCAGTGTAGATTATTGTCTGTATTTTTCAAATCACAATGGCAGTTTATATCATTCTTCCCTAAGGAATATTTCTTATTTAAAGACATAAAAAACAAGATGAGATTAAGGTATAATATTGTGATGTTTGTATAAGTTAAATATAAGCTAGTATAAAACACAGGTAATATTCTACCAGGTATATGCCTTGATTTGTTATTTCTTAATTTGCATAAATAATCAATGCAATAATAGAGCAGAAGATATTTTTTTCCAGGAAGAACAAAATGGCACAATACGTTGTCAAGACTTTTAATATTCCAGTGCAGTATTCTGGCCTTTCATCAATTAGGGAAATATGCATGCTTTTCTCTGACTTGCTGTTGTCTTGTTAGTGAATTAATCTGTTTAACCTTTGAGCCTCTACTATGTACCATGGAGAAGGCAATATGTAAAATAAATCAAGATGTCAATGCTGAGTTTAGGGAAAGACAGTGAGGAGAAAAATGTGGCCAGAGGAAGAGAGAAGTTTGAGCCTGCTAATTACATCTCACAGCCATATCCAAGGGGGATGCATGGTATACAATTGATGCCATTGATATTCTGCTCTCAGATTTTCTTAAAACTAAATATAAAAGTTAGGAATTATGAATTCAGGTCAAAGAATTTTTTCTTTCTCAAAAAAAAAAAAAAATGAGTTCTGCCATACTCATTTCCTCACAGCTGTGCCTCAGTACTTTCCGATTAGAATTGGACAGTTTTGAAAATTCTTCTCTATACTATTCATTTGATTTGTGATCTACTGTACATCCTAGCTAAGCTAGAATTGGACTGGACTTTAAGAATGATGGAATATGTAATAATCTCTATTTAAATTTTCGGTTTTAAGATATCTACCAAGCTTATTTTCTAATTAAATGACCAATATGAGCACAGAGTACTTGAGTACTACAAGAACTTCCAGATGATACATATTTAGTTGGCAGTTCTAACACTAAAAGCGTAGTTATAAAGTCTGATGTTCACTATTTGCCACTATTCTTTCCTCATTAGGGAACTGAAAAATGATTTGGTTGGTGTCATATTTATTTCCATTTGAATCTTTATGGAAATCAATATTCAATGGCTTATGTTAATACTCTTTTAATAGACCTCCAATTCTAACTGAATGAACCGATACCATCAAGAAAGCACATGGCTTCTAAGTTTGTGTGGCATACATTGTGCATGGGCCTGAAGCAACAATATTAGATTAGATCCATTATCTACCAAGCACATAAATAGAGGAAATGTAACACATTATGCCTGAATGAAATCTGAAAGATGTTTTAATTACTTATGACATATCAACTCAGTGCAATTAATTTTAACACAGTGTGGGACTCTTTTTCTTCTTTATAAAGAAACTTTGTTATCCTGTTCTCATCCCACTTCCAGGAAACTAATGGAATCCACCACTCAATCTGGCCAAGCTACTCATTTATTCAGCCCTCATCCTTCCTCCTTCTAACACTGATTTCTGATGAGTGCAGTTACTCCACACACATATATTCTACTATTCCTTTGTCTTCAATCTGAAGATTGACAGAGTTCCTGCCACAGTCATTGCCACTGGCTGTTTCTCTTTACTATTCATGGTCAGGTTATCTGACTAATACCTTTGGTTACTGTACCTGGTCATACAGTCTGGATAATGTCCGATTTTGATACCTCTCCATGGTTTATGGCTATTATCTGTGGTTCCTGCACCCAGTTACAGTAACAGGCTTTGGGCTAAGGGATGTATCTGGATAAATATCAGGCAAATGTCTCTGAATGGTGTACTTATTCGTGGTATGTGACTCCTGTCTCTAATTTCTATATCTGCTCACAGTATCTGGATATTGTCACTGGTTACTGGACTTGGTATCTAGCTAAAGTCTTTGGATACTGTACCTACTCATGGTATCTTGTATTTTCTCTATACACTATACCTGATTATGGTACCTGGTTAATGTATCTCGTTACTGTGGTTGGTCACAGTATCTGCATAATGATTCTGTTAAGTGTACCTAGTCTCAGTATCTTGCTAATGTCTCTGGTTACCATACCTGGCCCCAGTAATTGCCCAATTTCTCTGTTTTCTGTACCTCGTCACAGTATCTGACTATGCTTCTCCTTTCTGTAATACGTCACAGCAGCATAGTCTCTCCTTACTGTTCCTGGTCAAGTTCACTGTACATTGTCACAGCATTGGGTTATTATATCTGTTTACTATATCTGGTCCCTGTATTAGAGTATCATTTCTGTTTACTTCATCTGGTCAGAGAACCTGGCTAATGTCTCTTAAGTCTGGGACATTATTTGATTAATGTCTGATTATAGTACCTACTCACAATACTTGGATAATGTCCAGTTGCTGGATCAGGTCATACTGCCTAACATCTGTGATTACTATACCTGATAATGGACCCTGGATTTTGTCTCTGATCACTTCACATATCTGACTTTCTTCTCTGGTTACGATTTCTGGTCATGGTACATACTTGTTTGTGGTTGCTATGCCTAGTCATGGTATCTGGCTGACATCTCTGGTTACTCTACCTGCTGTATATCTGGTGTGATGGTCACTCTGAATTTCCAACTTGATGGAATTAAGAGATGCCTAGTATTAAAAGCTTCTGGGTGTCTCAGTGAGGTTGTTTCTAGGAATTATTGGCATATGGGACTGCAAGCTAAGGTGGATACCCATTGTAAGCGTGGGGATTCAATAGGTTGGGGTCTTGGATGGAATAAAAGTTGGAAGAACAAGGAAGCAGCAGCAGAAACAAGCTCAATTCTTCTTGAATGGGTTCTTGACTACTGCTGTGATCACCTGAGGACATCAGAATCTACTTCCTTCATTCTTCCAAAGCAGACCCTGACCAGCAACTCTCCAGGGGGTTTCCAGGCCTTTGGTCCAGGACAGGGGTGGTATCATGGTTCCTTTTGTTCTGAGACTCCAGTTTCATGGGCTGAGAAGCTACTGATCTCTCCAGCTCTCCAGTCTGCAAATGGCCACTGTAGGACTATCCAGTTTCTGGTTGTATAAGACAATCTGACACATCCCCGTTTTTATAACCATACCTATTTATATCCTGTTGGTTCTGTTCCTCTAGAGAAACCTCACTAATCCTCTTTCATTACTGGTCGCGGTATCTCTGTAATGTCTCTGTTTAGTGTACCTGGTCATGGTATCTGGATAATGTCTTTGGATAGTGTATCAGGTCACAGTATCTGGGTATTGTCTGTGTTTTCTGTACCTGATCACAATTTCTCTGTATGTTTCTGATAATTATACAAAGTCACAGTAGAGGACAACATCTCTGGTTACTGTACCATGTCATAGTATCTGAGTATTATTTCTGTTTATTGTCTATAATTATTTGACCCTATTGGTTTGGGCCCCTGGCAAGATAGAACATGATGACAGAAAGCATGTAGTGGAGCAATGTTGATTACCTCATCGTGGCCGGAGAGCAAAGATTAGGAGGGAGGGAGAAGAGGAACCTGGGATAAATGACAAAATGTACCCTCAAGGGCATTCCCCCAATGATCTATATCCTCCAACCTTGAGCACATTCTCAATTTCTTACCTCCAAATAACCCCTTGAGTGATGGATCCACTAGCATTCTTATAATCTGTTTGTGAGGTCAGAGGCCTTTATGATCCTGTCTTCTGCTCAAGGCCTAATCTCTGAGCTCTCCTGCATTGGGGACCAAGTCTTTAACACATGGGCTTAATGAGGACATGTAAGATCCAAAACACAATATTCTGCCCACAGTTCCCAGAACTGTGGCCTGTGAGACAATGTGAATTGCATTTCGTTAATCTCCAAGAGTTCCTGTAGTCAATAGTCCCAATATGGCTCGAACATCTAAGTTCAGTGTCTTCTCTCCCCAATATCACATGTGCCCAATATCACTTGTGCCCATGCATTCACACACAGACACACACACACACACACACACACACACACACACACACACACAGAGGCACACG
Source organism: Spermophilus citellus (assembly GCF_964194105.1). Lineage (NCBI taxonomy): Eukaryota > Metazoa > Chordata > Mammalia > Rodentia > Sciuridae > Spermophilus > Spermophilus citellus. Next base: position 139,217,641 of record NC_138187.1, on the reverse strand, counting down.
CAGACACAATTATGAAGCCTGGTAAGATGGTGCTCACTTGAAATGCCTTCAAATGTTGAGACTGAGGACTTGGGAGCACCATTTTGAAGTTCATCTGGGGAACAGTGTAGAGCTAAGGGGTCAAGTTCTTGTGTGGTATATTAGTCTCCGGTGTCCACAACTAGAGGGATTAAAAAAAAATGTAAGGAAGAAAGAAGGAAGGTAGAAAAAAAAGGAAGGTGGTAGTAGGAAAGCTGGGGGAAGGAGGAGGTAGAGTTGAGTTCACTCTTTCTTCCTCTCCACCTCTTGAGGACAAAGCTAGGAAGCTAAGTGAGGGAGAAGGAAGCTAGTTCTGTGCACACACCAAATCTCCTGGCCACCTGACCTTGGACTCATGAGACCCCGGGAAACCCAGAAGTTGAACCCATGGATTTATTGTGATGAGCTAGCCTAAGATGGCGAGGGGCAGGAGTGTGACAGGGCAAGGCCTCTGGGCACACCTGTGTTTCTCCGTCCCAAGGCAGGACCCATTGTTGGCCTACAAGTGTGTCCTGGATCGCTTTTAGTTGAAACCACTGCCTTGGGGGCTCCAGGGTTCCTAGAGAGGGAAGTGTCTCAGAAATTCTGGGGGAAATGTGGACCAAGGCACGTTTGTTCTCAGCCCCGTTGGAGTGAAGAAGCTGGACCCGGGTGTCTTAGGGGACAGGGCATTGTGATGTGAGTGAAGGGCCACCACATTAGGACACCAACCTCCCTGAGGCGGCAGACAAAGGAGGGTGGAGGTGCTATGGGCCGAAGGCCAAAGGAGCTGTGGGTGTTGGGGCCAGACACGCCAGGGCCTTGGAGCCCACTACAGGTTTTGGTAGGTGCGCAAGACACTGTGGGTGGGCAGGACGCACCTATCTGTGAGCTTGTGGACTTTGATCTTCACATCATGACCCGTGCCAAGGTCCTGGGGGCCAGAACCCCCAGGGAGAGGAGCGCCATGGGCCAGGCAGGGCGCACAGGGCCCTTTGTGGCCGTGACCTCACAAGGGGCGATTGTCAGGGCATTCCGCGGGGCTCTATAAAAGGCAGCGGCGACAGCTGGGCTTCGTCCATTGTGCAGGAAGCTCTTGGTGGTGACCTGTCGGACTCCCAGCTAGTTAGTGCGTTTGGTGGTTGGTGGTTGGTGGTTTGGCGGTTCTGGTGTGTGTCTTTGTTCTTTGATTTGGGGTGTTGTTGTGTTGTTTTGTTGTTTTAGTCTTGCTTTGTTTGTTGGTTTTGTTTGTTGTGTTGTTTTAAGGTAGCGTCCTCGGGTGGCGTGGCCGCTCCCGATGGCTAGACAGAGTAGAGAGAGTCAGAGTAGGGCGCCCAGGAGCCCCCAGCGGGGCCTGGAGGCCAGCTCGTCCTCGGAGGATGCCCTGACGGGCCAGTATGCGGTGCTGAGGTGCATCGGGCAGGGCAGCTTTGGCACCGTGAGGCTGGCCCGCCACATCCTGACGGGGGCGGAGGTGGCGGTGAAAACCGTGCGCAAGGGCGAGCTGGACCCGGCCTTCCTTCAGGCCGAGGTGGCCATCATGAAGGCCGTGGAGCACCCCAGCGTGGTGCAGCTGTTCCAGGTGATGGAGACGGCCGACCGCGTGTACCTGGTGATGGAGTACGCTGGTTGGGGCGACCTGCTGCAGTACATCCCAGAGGGGGTGGGCCTGCCGGAGCGGGAGGCGCAGGGACTGTTCGAGCAGGTGGCCAGCGCCCTGCGCGCGTGCCACGCCCAGGGCATCGTGCACAGGGACGTGAAGGCGGAGAACATCCTGCTGGACGCGCGAGGCCACGTCAAGCTGTGCGACTTCGGCCTGGGCTGCCAGTTCAGGCGGGGAGAGCTGCTGGACAAGGTGTGCGGCACGCCCCCCTACTGGGCCCCGGAGCTGTTCCTCCAGCAGGCGTACCACGGGCCCGCGGTGGACGTGTGGAGCCTCGGTGTCCTCCTCTACTTGATGCTGACGGGGCACCTGCCCTTTGAAGGGGACACCCTCGAGGAGCTGAGGGACCAGGTGCTGCACCGCTCCTGGGTCTTACCGGCCCACTTGTCCTTCAACGCTCAGGACCTGGTGGCGGACATGCTGACCGTGGACCCCATGGATAGGCCCAGCATGGCCGAAGTCGCGACGCACCAGTGGCTGAAATGGGGTCAGTGGCCTTTTGAGATTGCTGCCAGGAAGTCCCGCCGCCGCTTCTGCCCAGATCCCTCCACAGTGAAGGTCATGCTTGACCTGGGTTTCCACCTCACTGACACCTGGACGTCCCTGAAGGGCCGAAAGTTTGACGAAGCCATGGCTACCTATCTCCTGCTCAGGCACCAGCACACGCAGGGGGTGGGCTTCACGGTCCAGAGGAGGTCTGTGCACTCGGGGCTCCAGCCCAGGTCCTCTGCGGGTTCTCTCCCAGCCACCCTGCCCCGCCAGAGGAGCGCCAGCAAGCCCACCTCTCACTCCAGGCGGGTCGTGCCAGCTGTACAGCAGCCGCGTGGGGAGCACCTGCGGCCCCGGCAGAGGGGCAGCAAGGGAGGCAGCCTGCCTGCCCTGGCCCTCCCCAGCCTGCAGGCCCAGAGCCCAGCTGCCCCCGGCAGGGCCCCGCAGCAGGACCTTGCCGCCCTGCCTCCTGGCCCTGGGTCTGGAGGCCACAGGTCACAGGTGGAGGGCAGCAGGAGCCCCCAGGGAGTGTCAAGAGGAGAGCAAGCCCTCCCCAGGCAGCAAGCCCAAGGAGGGACAGCGGGCTCCTCCCAGGAAGGCACCAAGGCCTGGCGGAGGGTGGCCAGGAGGATCCTCGCCTGCCTCACACGAATGTGCTGTTGCTGCGTGGCGGCCCCCAGGACAGGGCCCAGGCAGGAAAACGGGGTGGCTCGGACCCCAGAAGGGCGGGCACGCAGATTGAGAAACAAAGTGGTTCCTGAGATGGTGGCCAGTTGAGATGGAGGCGCAGCCAAGCAGGTGGGTGGGTGCAGCCTGATGCGGCCCTTGCGCCATCCCTGATGGCCTCTCCCAGGACATAACCCACTGTCCCTGGGTGGGTACCAAGAAGGGCGCGTGATGCGCTCAGGCTCAGGCCAGTCCGTGTCTTTCCCCTCAGCCAGTTGGCAAGGATCTGATCAGCATGGCGCAGGTGCTCCATAGAGGCGTGCCACCTGCAGGCACCTCCTTCCCGTGAGTTCCAGTCCAGAGGGCCTGCTGGGGACAGGATGCCTGGAGACAAGTGCTCTACCACCAACCCCCTCCCTGGTCTGCAAGAAAGACTTGGGAATCCTTTTCCTGGGATGCCCCTCCCCCTGCTCTGCTCTCCTCTGTCCCCTGTTTCTGCCATGGCAGACATGGCTGGTTCTTAATAAATTTCTCTTCCTCACAGATCTCCTTGCTTGGATGCTTTCAGGGGGACCAGGGAGATTTGTCTGGGTTGCATCCTGCTCTGAGTTGGGGCTGGGCCACCATCCATTAGAGCGAAGAGGTGGTTCTGTAGTATTGGGAATAGAGCAAGGCAAGGAGGGACTCCTGGGTCCTCTGGAGGTCCCCTGGGCAAACAAGGACTCTCAAGTGCTTGGGAAGGTGGGAGGCTCTTGAGCTGCCTGGGGGCCAGCAGTGCAGACCCTGTGGGGCACCTTCTGACCCTGCTGGTCCCTGATGAAGAGAGTGGAGAAGGGGAGGTGCCCTGGACAAAACATGCGCCCAGAGATCATGTCCTCAGTGACCTATCTCCTCCTGCTGGGCCCACGTCCTACTAATATCTCTACCATTTACCCCGAGCCCACCAAGATACACAATCACCAATGTCTCCATCCATTCGTGAACTCAAAGCGCCTTTTACAGCGCCTTTGATCATTCACCTACCCCAGGACCCCAACAGAGAGTACTGCTCCCCTGAGGTTCTAGCCTTCAAGTTAGGAGCTCTCTGGGGACTGGGAAGATTCAGAGCAGAACAAGAGGGGTGTAGACTGTGCTTTGAATGTGGATTCGAGGCTGACCATGGGCTCAGAAGACTCAATTCAGATCCATTCTCTTCCACTGACCCTTTGAGTTACTATGGACATGTCACAGAACTCTGCAAGCCTTAGAGTTCTTGTTTATTCCAGAGGCCTTATTGAGCGCCTACTGTGTCTGTGTGTGTGTGTGTGTGTGTGTGTGTGTGTGTGTGTGTTTACACATGCTTGTCTTTGGGATTCGCCCCAGGATCCCACCACTCATGAAAGCATATTTGTGCCCTGTGACAAAACAGGACCCACACTTTAGCCTCATGAACAGTGAAGCACAGACACGAGGCGGATCATAGGAGAGAGCGTGACACATCCAAGGGTCTGTGTACATCTCCTCCTGCTTTCCTTCTCCCTGAAAGGAGTCGCCAGATACAGGGTCTGAGGTCCAAGGCCGAGTCTTGAATAGGATCCACTAGTCCTGGTATGTGGAGGGAGCCTAGTTGGTGCCGGAATCTCTAGATTTTGTCAAGCTGCGTTTTGAAATGCCTTTATGTGAGACAGAACTTCTAATATTAAGCAACTGAACTGATTCATTTTTTTTTTTTATCTTCTGTAAAGCAACTAAGTTTTTTACAGTGTACACAGGCCAAAAGCTAGGAGTTTATAGGGTTGGGGAAAGTCACTTGGCCTTTAGTCTTCTATTCATTCTGTATCCTCTGAGATTCCTTTGTTCTAAATGTCTTATTGCTCATTTAAGTTATTTTGTTGTTTTGCATTGTGTGGTGTTTTATTTTGTTTCAGTCTCAGAACATAGTTCCAATTCAGAATCTCTACAGCTGACATATTCACCCAAAGACTTCTTGGGAATCAAACCCATAAGTCATCTTTCTTGCTGGCTTATTGTGAAGTAAGAAGAACATGAATTCTTTGATACTCATCACATCAAGAAGTGGTTGAAAAAGTAACACTCTTTATCTGGACAGTCTCTTTAACTGTTTTGACCCATAGCATATGGTAGAAGCTGTATCATGTCGATTTCTGGGCCCGGGTATTAAGTTTGTAGCTACCTCCACTTGCTGTCTCTTGGAATACTTACTGTGTAAGAAAGTCCAAACATTTCTGTTTAAAAGCCCTCCTGGAGTAGAACTAAAATCCCAGGTCTACAGTCTCCGTCTCCCAGTAACAGGCAGCACCAATGTGCTAACCATCATGTGCTACCCATGAGTCAGCCATCGTGGAAGCAGATATTCCATTTCTAGTCAAGTCCTCTCTAATGAAATTCAGGTGACTAGAGAAGCACCATCCTGTCAATTCCTGACTAGACTGCAATTTTGTCAGCACAATTTTTTTAAGCCAAAAACTTTGCAGCGATTTCTTATATAGAGATAGCATACCGTGAAATATTTTATTAAAAATGTGTGTTGAATACTGCCCTGTAATGTTATGCTTATTTGGCAAAAAAGCATCTGTAGCTATTATCTTATTAAGACATGTTTACCCTTAGGACTATGAAATTCATACCAATAAAATTTAGCAGGGCCAATTACCACCTAATACAATTACCAACTCTGTTATTATTATTTTTTTACTACTGAGGATTTTGGTGCTCAGAGGTGCTCTATCATTGAGTTACATCGCCCCCCTTTTTTATACTTTTTGAGAAAGGTTCTCACTAAATTGCTGAGGCTGGCCTCAAGCTGTGACCCCTCCTGCCTCAGCACTCTGAGTCTCTGTGATCACACTGGATTTTGTAGGCTCATGTGGAAGCTCAACATTCCTGCAATTCCAGCCCACCTCTCTAAAGTTAAGCCCCAGGGACTGGGAAGGCTGAGGCAGGAAGATCGCAAGTTTCAGGCCAGCCTGGGAAATTTAGAATTGTAACAACCCTGCAAGACACTGTTTAAAAATAAAAGCTGAGCGAGGTGACCCACTCCTGTGATCCCAGCATCTCAGGAGGTTGAGGCAGGAGGATCAAGAGTTCCAAGCCATCCTCAGCAAAAGCGAGGCACTAAGCAACTCTGTCAGACCCTTTCCATATATACAAAATAGGGCTGGGATGGGGCTCAGTGGCTGAGTGCCCGAGTTCAATCCCTAGTAACAAAAAAAAAAAAAGAAAAATGCTGAGGATTTAGCTTAGTGTAAAACACCCATGGGTTCAATCCCCATTACTAAACAAAGAAACAAAAACAAAGCAAAAACAAAAAATTTAAAAACCAGAAGATGGGCTTCAAAGGAAAGCTTAAAGGCAGGAAATCAAAAATAGCCTGGAGTCATGCTCATATTTAAGGCTGGAAGGAGAAGAGACTCAAATGGTGGCACTGTCCAATATCATAGCCATTGTCCAAATGTAGCCACTTATAGTTACGTTTTTTCCATTTCTTAGCTTTTTTTCAAATTTTATGTTTTTATTCTAATTTGTTTTATATGACAACAGAATGCATTATAAGTCATATTACATATATAGAGACCAACTTTTCATACCTCTGGTTGGAAACAAAGTATATACACACCATTCCTGTCTTCATACATGTGCTTTGGATAATCATGTCCATCACATTCCACCTTTATTTCTAACCCCATGTCCCCTCCCCTCCCCTCCCACTCTATCTAGAGTTTGTCTATTACTCCCCCTTCCTACCTGACTATGAAACAGCTTGATGCTGGTTGTTTTAATGAATCATAATAATAGTCATTATTTATCAGGTCTTTAGTGTGTGCCCCAAACTGTTAAAACACTTCTTAAACTAGGTTTCTTTTTAAAGTCATGTTTGTTGAGATATAATTTATATATGATGCAATTTACCCCATTTACTTTATAGTTATATGTATTTTGGTAACAAAAATATAAAAAGTGACAACATGTATATATGGATACATGGTACTACCAGCAAGGTACAGAATGTTACCTTGTTCTCCTTTCCTTCTTTTCTTTCAACAAATAGAGAAATTAATTTTAATATATTTCATTTAACCCAATGGATAACCAATATCATTTGCAAAGAAAATAATTGTTAGCAAGATATTTCATGTTCATTTTCTTAGTCCTAGTAATTCTTTGGAATCTAATGTCTATTTAACACATAGCACACCTCAATTTAGACTATACACATTTCAAATACTCAGTGGCCTCATGTAACCAATGGCTGCCCTATTGGCTCCTTTATCCATCTTTCACCTTTGGATGAGACACATGCTGTAGGCTGCATGATAAGTCTCCTTGTTATGTGGTTTCTTGTTGCATTCTATCAGAAAGGGACACCAAAGAGATGAACTTAAGATATACAAGAGTAGAGCAAGGGGTTTTATTCCTGCCTATAAGACTCTATTATAGACTGTGAGTTGGTTTCTACATGCTTTGAGTGGGAATGACTTCAGTTAGGTCACCTTCCCCTACAAGATTTTCATAATGGCTCTCTCTTACTTCACCTCCTACCTCTCCAAGTTTACAGAAGGAAAGGTGCTTCACAAAATTTATTAGTTACCTTCAACCTTGCCCTTATCTTTATAAATACCTTAGTAAACAATTTTTCCTCTGATTGATCTTTTCCATCTTTGAATCTTAAATAATGGCTTTTTAATTATAAGAGAGTAAAGTATACCTCATCTCATATCGCAGGCAATGTGTATACACATACTAGATTAATCACATAATAAAATATAACATATACAGTGCTAACACTTTTAGAAAACATATTTATATAACTTTGTGAGGAGAAATGGGAAACAAAAAAATATGAAATAAACAAAAACCTGAAAAATGAGATGATATTGTAGTTTAAATTTGTATGTGTAAAAGTTTATCAAAAAGTTGAAAGAGACATGAATTGTATTACAGGTCATTTTCGTTTATTTTTGATATTTAGCTTGACTTGGTTTCTCCTTTGGTTGGCTTTTCCTTTTGTAGTTCTTCCCTTTACAGATTTTCATTGTTGTTTTTTATTTCCTCCTCATGGAATATTTTGCCAAGAATGTTCTATAGTGCGGGCTTTCTTGCTGTAAATTCTTTTACCTTTTGTTTGTCATGGAAGGTTTTTATTTTATTGTCATATTTGAAGCTTAATTTTGCTGGATATAAGATTCTTGGTTGGCATCCATTACCTTTTAGAGCTTGGTATATATTGTTCCAGGATCTCCTGGCTTTGAGAGTCTGGGTTGAAAAATCTGCTGAGATCTGAATTGGACTTCCCTTATAGGTAATCTGATTGTTCTCTCTTGCAGCCTTTAAAATTCTATCCTTATTCTGTATGCTAGGCATTTTCATTATAACATGTCTTGATGTCGATCTGTGGTAATTTTGTACATTTGGTTTCCTATAGGCCTCTTGTATTTGATTTTCCAGTTCATTCTTCATGGGTGGGGAAATTGAATCACAGTGAGTAATTTGCCCAAGGTCAAGCTGCTAATAGATGCTGCTGGAATATAATTTTTTTTTAAAGAGAGAGTGAGAGAGGAGAGAGAGAGAGAGAGAGAGAGAGAGAGAATTTTTAATATTTATTTTTTAGTTCTCGGCGGACACAACATCTTTGTTTGTATGTGGTGCTGAGGATCGAACCCCGGCCGCACGCATGCCAGGCGAGCGCGGCGCTACCGCTTGAGCCACATCCCTAGCCCCCTGGAATACAAATTCTTAAAAATTACACTTCACCATGCTACTCAGGCTGGAGTGATCTGGGAGAGCAAAGGTAGCACTTATAAACTATGACATATATTAAGCACTGTTCTGCATGCTGATCAGATAGTCAAGGTCCCTGCCCACCTTGTGTTACCATTGGAGTAGAGACGTAGGGAGAAAATGCAAAGAAATAAACACAATAAACCGAATAGTGGTAAAAATTTTAACAATACTGTTAACATTGTGGTGTAATAGTGTGTTATAACACAGTGATTAAATGGCAGCTTTGTGTTGTGTGATCCTGTAGGTCTCATACAAGGGAATGATACTGAAGTTGTGAGGCAGCCTTGTGAAGATGGGGAAGGATCAGTCTAGGGAAAACAAACAAGTAACAAAAGGTGGAAAAGATTGTTTGGGGTGGGGGGAAACTAACTGATTCTTTTCTCTCTGCTCTTACACACTCACAGCACAACAACACTTCACCTGTGGTCACCAAAATCGATGTGGGTATTTTTTGTACAAATAACCAATCAATCCTCCTGCAGACATCAGTCAGATGTTCTAGATTTGATCTAAATTCTAACACTACCCATCTGGTGATAGTTTCAGATCCCACAGTCCCAATAGACTGCTTCCCATTTCAGATGCTAATTGAGAGACCTAGGATGTTTTACTGTTTTTTCTAAACAACTGGACATAAATTGGAGCATCCTATTAGGTTTGATTCACTTGCTAAAGTTTCACAGACCTCTGGGAAACATTTTACTCAAATTTAATGGTTTATGATAAATAATATCACAGGGGATACAGATGAAGAGCAAATGAAAGAGATGCATGAGACAAGGTTATGTGGGGAGGGGCGTAGAGTTTCCATGCCTTCTTGGGCAAATCACCTTCCAAGGGACCTCTATATACTCAGCAAGCAACATAGAAGATTCCAAACTCTGTCCTGCATTTTTTATTTTTAGTCACTTTTCATTGGAGGTGTCATTATGTAGGTATGATTGATTACATCATTGTCTACTGATGATTTAAATCCCCTCTTCCCTCCTTGGAGGATACTGCAGTAGACTGGTAATCTTTCTGGTGACCAGCTCCCACCCCAAAGCTACCTAATGGCCACCAGTCACTAATCATCTCACTAGGATACAGAAGATACTCATCTCTCCAAAGAGTTCAAGTGTTTTAGAAGCTGTGTCTTAGGAACCATGGAAAGATACCAAATAATATATTTCCTATAATATCATAATGTGAAACAAGGCAGTTGAGGATGGAACATAGTGGATGAGTAAGATTGTGGTAGTCCACTTTGATAATTTCATCTTATAATTTAGTTCACCAATTGGTACACATCAACATTTACTAGTGATTGAACACAAATTTTCTTTATCAGATATATTGGGAAGAACATGTTATAGGGAGTCAGCAAGTCAATTATTTGAATCTTTTCTTAGTATCCTCTATGCTAGTGATATTTTATGAGCTTAATTTTTTTTCATTTTTCAAATTAGGACAATTTTTTAAATCTTTATTTTAAGGCTCTTAACAAAATACCTGGCATATAATAGTTACCCACAATATAGCTATGAGTTTTTCTATTATTATTAATAGTTGTATGCTTTTATTCTTCAGCAGTAACAAAGTTATGAGCCTGTTCACTCAACTATTTAGCTTTTTATTCATCCTCTTTAAACATTCGCTAATCATCCATTTATAGTCAAGTTTGTGAAAAAGGCAAGAATGAATTAGCCATTACCTGTTTTAGGGTAAAGGTGAAAGGATAATCATGAATAGTGGTCCCTCCTTCAATCTACCAAAGAATAGAATCTAGGATACTAACATAAATATGGAAAAATTCAAGGAAAAAACAGGGATTGCCCTCATAAATAATATATATGTTATGCATATGGAAGCATAATGTGGGTATGATTTCTAGATTTTTACAAGAAAGCGTGCTTTAAAGATATTAATGACATTTGGTATTAAATAATTCCCATTTTGGCTCTGTTATCCACCCCCCCCAATTCAGTCAAAGTGAACATTTAAAATTAGATAAATGGAGGTGATAGGTATTTTTTTTTTTGGCATATATCCCCCAAATCTCATATTAGGCAATGTAGCATTGTGCAGAGGTGAAAAGATTATGCTTAGGTCTCTGACTTCATCAGTGGATTAGTCTATCTGATGGATTAATAATTTAAATGGACTATTTGGTAGTACTTGTTGGCAAGAAGCAAGTGAATGGAGGAAGTAGGGCACTAGGGGTATGGCCTTGGGGTTCTTTTTGTCCCTGGTCCTTTCCTCTTTCTCTTTGCTAGAGGTGCCAGGAGCTGAGAAATTTTCCTCTGCCACACCCTTCCACCCTGAGGTTTCTGCCCTGGAGCCTGATGATCAAGGATGAGACCTTGGAAACTATCAGCCCCAAATAAGTTTTCCTCTTCTTAGTTGTTCTTGTCAGGTATTTTGTTCATAGTGACAAAAGGGTGACTAACACCGTGTGATCAAGAGTGATGTTGAATAAGATGTGTGCTTCGAGAGAAAGCTCTGAAACAAGGAAAGGGAGCAACAGGAAGATCACACAGAATATGACTACCCATACAACAGAACCTTAACTGTCTCCTGATCGCTGTCTGTTATAAGGTTTACATATATGTTACACCTCACAGATGATATTTTATAACAACTAATAACAATTACTAGAAATGTTGGGTAAATGTATTAATTATTGGGTTATTTTAATAAAATCTCCAGATGGCCTTTCTTCATATTACTTAATTGTGCTCTTCAGGTAGAATTTAGGAAACAAATGTGATATTCTGCTTTTCCATCTTCTGTCTACTGCTTCCGATTGCCAGTGTTGTTGAAATAAAAAATGATTCTTTTCTTGTTGCTGAACATGCTTAGAATATAGGACAGGTTTTGTTAAATTTTTATTCCTGTAGCTAGAATCTATTTTAGCTTGATTCAAGGGTCACAGAATAAAACTAATCAAGAGGAGCACATGTCCCTTTACTCTGACAGTAGAAGTTGAATTCCTGTTTGGTTTTGCTCTGTCTGATTTATCTCTTCTCCCTAGTCATCTTTATGGGCTGTCTCTGCCCTCCTCTTCTCTCTCAGTGTAAGAGCCAAATGCATTTATCCTTCCTCAATTTCAACAGCCACTTGTATACTGACAACTCTCAGTTTTAGATCTCTGGGCAAGCATTAACTCCTGATATTCAGATCCACAGTTTCAAACCTTCTGGAATTTTCCATCTGACCTTTTGCAGATGGCTCAAAGTGAAACCATTTTCGCATCCAGACCTACATCTTTCTCCTCATCTCACCCAACTGTATTATCCTCCACCTACTCACATCAGAAAACCTGGAAAGCATCATTGATTCACTCTCCATTAACTCTCAAGCACTGTAAATTCTGTCTTCCTAATTCCCCCTGCTTTCTATCTGTATTATAACCATTGTCTTATTCAAACAATTTACTTATTTAACCTAAATTACAATAGAGTTCCTGTCTCCCTTTTTTCTCTTCTTGATTTCCCTACCAATCAATTGGCTCTACCACTACAGGTGACATTTTCAAAGTGTGAATTGGGTTTTTTCATTTACCTACTTTGAAATCCTCAAGAGGTTCATTAAACTCATTGGCAAAGGTATACAAATCCCCTAAGATATACTTAATAAATGAAGACAAGGTAAGCTGCCTTCTTCCTGCCATTTTCCCTCCCTCCTTTTCTGTCCCTCCTCTACCTAAATATGCACCCAAACAGAAACTGTATGATACCTTTCATTTGCTGGAATCACCCATGCCTTCTTAAAGCAATTAGTTTTAGCTGTACTGTTGCTGTCACCTTCTGCCCCCACCTTACACACTCATTGTCATTCTTCAGTACAAATGGCAGCTCTGCCAGAACCTTTCTTCCATCCCCCCACTACCTTTTTTCCAAATCTGGAACTAGGTGTTTCTACCTGCTCCTTAGTAACACAGCAGCCAGTCCAGATCACTACTGTGACCCATTGCTTTCTATTCTGACTCCTGGATGATCTATTCTCTTAACCTTCCTTTCCTTCATCTGGGTGACTTTGAAAACTTAATTCATTGTAACCTTTTAGTAAATCTTTGTTAAAAAAAATAATAGAATGCATTCAGTCTGAGATGTTAAGGAGTTTAATGAGATTATTTGAGTGGATTATCCTTTTTTTTTTTTTTTTGCCTTTACAGATGAAGCATCTAGGAAGTATGTAGCCTAATATATAGAATATTTTTTTCTTTTTAAATTTTGTTTTTGAGGGGCTTACATAGTTATATGTGTGACTGGGTTTCTATCTCAAGCATTGCAAAAAAAATTTTTTTGGACAGTTTGTTACAGGGCTGTGTAGACACAATAATTAATAGTTTGTGGAATTTTATCATAAAAATTATATGTATCTATGCAAGATACATATACTTTTGAATTTTGGATCAAATTCTGTCAATGTTCTATGATTGCAATTATGTTTGTTATGCATAAGATAATTACCAATAAATTATTAATTGTTAATAAAATCATTCTTTACCCACAGAAATGATAATTTTCTTTTTTATGTTAAGACATTTGAATAACCTGGAAATCAAAAATAAGAAATTGATGTTTTTTGTTAAAAGTGGGGAAAATTAGATGATTTATTTTCTGTAAAGTAAAATTAAATTAAAAAAATTTTTAGTTTTGTTGATGGATCTTTATTTTATTTATTTATACATGATGCTGATGATCAAACCCAGTGCCTCACATATGCTAGGCAGGTGGTCTACGACTGAGCTATAACAGCCCCAGTAAAATTAAATTTTCTATAACTAAGAAAACATTTTCCTTAATTCTCACTTTTTTTTTTTTTTTTTTTTTTTTTTGTACTGGGGATTGATCTCAGGGGCACTCAACCACTGAGCTACATCTCCACCCCTATTTTGTATTTTATTTAGAGACAGCATCTCACTGAGTTGTTTAGCTCCTCACTTTTGCTGAGTCTGGCTTTGGACTTGCTATCTTCCTTGTTTCAGTCTCTGGAGCTGCTGGGATTACAGGTGTGAGCCACAGAGCCAGGCTCAATTCTCATTCATGACACTTACTCTCCAGTCCATCAGTGTAATCATTCAGAATTTTTTTTTTTAACTTCTCTTTTTTTCAGAAGTGAACCAATCTCCTGTACTGCTCTTAAGCCATGCTAGATATTGGTTAGAAAACTTAAGAACATCAGTAAGGTACAGCTTTGCAATGTTACAGAACCATTTTTAAAATTGTTTCCAAAAATTGAATCTCATGTCATCGTAGAAGAAAAACTTTCCCTCTCTTTCTCTCTCACACACAGAAAAAGACTCAATGAAATAAAAGATTAAAAGCATAGAGGGAAAAAAGGAAAGCAAGGTGAAAAGAGTACGAGAGGAAAATACATTTTAAGAGCAGGGAATGACATGACAAGGAATAAAAGAATAAAATTGTTGAAAGACAGGTAGTAGAACTAGAAGTCAAAATCAATGACAAACATAAAAAGTCTGCCTACAGAAGACAGTAAATATATAGAAAGTGAAAGGATATGAATTTAACTTTTGATGACCCCAATTTTATAAATTGTTAAGAATGTCAGGATATTATTTTTTAGGTTGTGTTGTTTTAAAATTTTTCTTGAATTTAAAATTTGGAGATTTTTCATTTTCATAATTTTAAGGCATAGAGCACATCAATGTATCATTGAGGCAGCTGTGTTCAACTAGTTTGGTTCAGCACACTGGGGCACTTGGAAACTGTTATCATGCATAACAGCTGTGTTATGACTCTGTTAGCTGAGAAGGATTTAATTAATTAATTAATTAATTACATGCTCTCTCCTATACTTTTATCTTGGCACATAGAAGCTAAATAATTGAGATTGACACAAAAGTGTAAAATAAGGTGTGCAGTTTTCTTTCAAGTAAATTGTTGCTTTATTCTTAACTTTCAGCATCTCATGTTTCTAACTTTCAATAGCTATACTACCCTTTCCTCTTTTTTTAGCGTTCTCTGAGTCTTCTAATGATTGTAAATATTTTAGAGTTTTGAGTTGTCCAAATATGTGAGTAAAAATTGTCATAATATAAATATTAACCTGGAACATTAAAAGAATAAACTTCCTAGAGCCATGTTAATAGCAGATGATAAGGTTCAAATTCTAAACCAGATATATTCTCTCTCTCAAACTAATAATGTAACTATATAATTTTCTCATTTGGCAAAATGATTACAAATGTTCATGATGAATAATGATTTCATGAACAGATACATAACTCTGGAACTAAAGTAAGTGGCTTAATAGTTTTTTTTTTTTTTTGGTACTGGGTATTGACCCCAGGGGCACTTTACTACTGAGCACATGCACAGCCCTGTTTCGTGACAGGGTCTTACTAAGTCCCTGAGGGCCTTGCTAAGTTTTTGATGCTGGTTTGTAACTTGCAATCCTCCTTTCTCAGTCTCCAGCATTGCTAGGATTACAGGTATGTGTCCCTGGACCTGGATGCTTAATAGTGTTCAGTGCATCTCAAGACATTTGATAAGATTTTGATATTTTGAAGGCACTGTGCTAGAAAGATAAGCCACAAGGAGAGGGGAAGTGATTTAAGAAAGATGTATAGATAGTCATGCAACAGTTTAAAAAATAACAAGAAAAATGCTCACAATAAGTATGAAACCATTTAAGGGTTGAAGGAAGATTAACCACCTGCAAAAATCAAGAAATCTAATGGAAATGTCATTTGAGATGGGTCTAGAGGAATCTAGTTTGAAGATTAAAGCAAAGGAGATAATCAATCTCTTTCAACTGTTATTCTCCAGGTTTAGATGCTCATCCCATTTCACTTGGTGATACTCTTTTGCCAACTTGTTTCTGCACTTCAACTTCATAAACTTTCTGCTACTTGACCTCTACTGAGAGTTAATCATACTAAATTAATCACTATTTCCTTGATAAGCAAAAAAATTAATTTTTTAAAAAAATCACTTTATCTCTACTCATTGTATTTTCTCTGCATTTTTCATATTTTTTCCCTTCCCTTAAGCAGATTGCAAATGAATAAAGAAGGCTTAGTTTAGTTTCATTGTGTTCCTTGACCACAAGACGAATAAGTGTGTTATTGCACAGGTATTTCTGAAATATCTTTGCATATTCTTTGATTATTGACTTCCATATTGTATCATTTTCTTTATGAGCTTGTCCCTCCAAGCAAAGTGTGAAATTTCTAAGATGGGGCAGTGGTTAATGTTGTTTCCTCAGGCACAATTGTCAAGTGATTTAAGTATTTCTGTGTCTGTATGTACCTGATGGAATCAGTTCCCTAAGGAAAGAACAGTATGTGTCAATGTAAAGCTTCTATAGCAGGGTTCATATAAGCAATGGTTGGTAATGAATAGCAAACTCTGGGTTCTTGGGTTGCCTCTTCCTCTGTAAATCACTAATAGGAGCACACCTAAAATTAAGGTCATGCAACCTGGAAGTCCACGTACTGCTACAAATCCATAATAGTAGTTCACCACTATATAATTCTCTCTGCCTTTCAATATGCTTTGCCACTCATCATCTAAATGGTGGCCATGCATTTTTTTCCCCGGAGATCAGGGAAACACCTCCTTCTTTCAGATTGTGAGAAAAAAATGGGGCTTTCCTGCTACTGAGAGCGGGGATTCCCTCTCAAAGAACGTGCATCCTCCACCCCGCCCACCCGCGCTGAAGGCTACCCAAGCCAAGGAGCATCTAGGAACGTTCTGGGCACCTTGCACCCCGCTTCCCAGAGAAAAGTCTGGAGCCCGGAATTCGCTAATTAGCTCGCCCCCATTGGTTGTCCCCAGGCACCCCCATTCCGTCACTGTGTTATGCTAATGAAGGGAAGGCTCATTGGCTGGGCCTTCAGCAACAGCTCCGCAGGACAAGTGCGGGGAGAGCCGGGTTGGCGGCGCCTGGGGCCAAAACCCCATCGGGTTTCCTCCTGCCTTCCCTGGGCCATGCGGGGTGCACGCCCTCCCCGGGGACCTGCAGCCCTGAGGACGCCCTAGCTGGAGGCTCTTTTACCTGCCTTTAGGAAAGTGCCTCACCTTCTCGGGCGCTAACTGCCACCCCTCTGCCCTCTTTCTAGGCACCGCGCGTTTTTTCTTTTTTCTTTTTTTTCCCCCGGAGAAGTAACTTTTGCATCCCGCCTCCCCCCCAGTCCTGGGGACCAGAGGCGGTGCCCAGCCTGGGGGCGGTTCCTTGGCAGCGTTGATTCTAGACTGAGCCAGACTTTTGCTCCAGGGCTGGGTTTGCATCATCCCATCACACCCTCGGGAGAGAGGAGCCAGCCCCCTTTCCAGCCTCGGCTTCCGGCGCTAAGCCGACCCCTCCCCCTCCTGTCCCCTTCCCCTCCTCGCATCCCTCTTTCTTTTGGCCTTAGCATTCTACTCATCTCCTCCCTCTACCCCCGCAACATCTTCTTTCTTTCTCCTTCCTCTTCCCCGTTTGTTGTTTGATGCTTCCCACTCTTTGAGGAAGAATGGTTGATTTGGAGAGCGAAGTGCCCCCTCTGCCTCCCAGGTACAGGTTTAGGGATTTGCTGCTAGGGGACCAAGGATGGCAAAACGACGACAGGTGAGTGATGTGGTGCAGTGTTGTTCTGTAAATACTGCTGAAAAAGAGACGGAGATGGGAGGGCTGGGGAGGGGGATGGAGAGAGCCAAAAGGGAGACGGGAACACTGGGCGAGGGAGTAAAAGGGGCTCTGACGTGTCTCTCCATTTTGACTCTATAGAGCCAGTTGCTATAGATGAGGAACTCTTTGCCTTTCCACTTTCTTATTCTTGCGATGCATTTATTGCATTTATTCGATGCTTATTCTTTGTCTGTCTGTGCTTTCCTCGGGTGTGTATAAGGCTGTATCAGAGGTACCAGCATCCAAATGGCACACAGTATCAGTGCCCGAGAATTTTCACTGTTTTTCTTAGGTGTGGTTAATCCATCTCAAAAATTTATCCAAGTTGATCGAAAAAGCACTTTGGAAACTTAAAATCCCCTACACCTATTCCCTTGTTTCTTGTCAGCTGTTTCTTGACTAGGTGTCTACTTGTCAGTAGGAATTTTATACTGTTTAAACATTTGGAGTTCTAGGTAGACAGTTGGTTTTAAATACGTAACAGGTACTTGGTGGATATAATAACCACTGACCTAGAAAATAATTACTTTGAACATGTAACTGTGACTGATAATGATGTCTCTATAGCATAATGCTTTTCTATGATTAGTATAATTTTAACCTAAACAGTTTGTCTCAAAATAAAGTTTCACAACTAGAATAATTATGAGGAAAATATCGCTCATGTGTTTTAGCAATCGCACTGCTGCTTTGTCCAGTTGAACTTATGAAATTCCTCTTGGTATCTCTGTCTCATTATTTAAAGAGCACTGTGTTTCATTGAATTCAGTATTTTTCTGGAATAGTCATTTCATGTATCACATGCCACACATGTTTTTAAAATAATATGTGTGCTAACTTAGCTCTGAGTTCAATTGAAATGCTTTCCTGAAGTTCAGTTTGGCGTTAATGTTCTGTTTAAATTAAATAAAAGATCCACTATCGGTCCAATTAGGAATCCCCCTGCAGTCACACTGTGCAGCACACCTTTCTTCCTTTCCTTACCTGCTGGACTTCCAATGTTAACTCTTAATCCAGTAACTGGGGACTTTATCTTGGACATCAGTTATGAACATCTTCCTTGATCTCATATTACTAATTTAAAATGGATATTTTGTAGAGGATAATATTTCAATTAAATCTCTTTTTAGTAAAAATGCATATGTTGGTTAAAAATTTAATGAAGAAATAACCTGAGGTATTATTCAGTATGCTTGTGAATTAGGGTATTCTGGTTAATTGTATATAATTACAAGAATATTTAAACAAGTTTATAATGCTAATTGACATGTGGATAAACTGTATTAGCTTAGTTAAATGATTGTTCAAAGGCAGATTCATGTTAATTGAAATTGAATTTATATTTATTTCAATACCTTAGAATCATCAAGTAGAATGGAAATCTTCATTGTAGAAAGTGTGAAGTGGGTTGACTACAAGAAGGGCATACTTTGGCCAAGGTTTGCTTTTTAAGTGTAATATCCAAGATGTTAATTATTCATGTGTTTGCCCTTATTTTTTTAAGGATGTTGCAGATAATGTCAGTAGTTAAGTCTTTTGTTTAAATAGGACCTAAAGAAATCACTGGTATATTGAAAAGTTTTGCACAGTCATTTAAAATTTCTACTGTAATAGAATTTATGCTAGCCCAACTTTTAACTTAAAAATTAAGCCACATTTACTACACAATTCAATATTAAACATTTTCAAATTTTTGACCATTTGAAAAGATGTAACTGATTTTGTTGTTTTATAAAAATTAATACTGCCAATTGGGTTCCAAACTAAATCTTAATTGTTAATCTTTGAAGGCAAGATCCTTAGACTCAGAGAGACCCAGATTTCAATCTTACTGAGTAGTCTTGAGCAACTAATTTAGCCATTATGAGAGGCAGTGATTTTATTTTTGTAGTGGGAATATATACCTCATAAATGTCTATCTCATAAAATTGTGACAAGAAGGAAGAAGGAGAGGCACAGGACTAACAGTTGGTACTAAGACTGCCAAGTGCTTTACTGTGCTGTGTGTTATCTCAGTTAATCCTCAGATAATCCCTGAATTGAAGGTATTTTATAGAAAAGGAAACTGAGATTCTGGGAAATCAACTATTTGTCTTGGTTCATATATCTTAGGATAAATATGACTTGAGCTCAATTCGTTGTGACTCAGATTTCTCAACAAACTCAAGAAAAAGGGAAACTTTTCAGTTTTTCCCCTTAACTCATTGAGTTTGTGACAATAATATTATAGCACCTAGCATGATTCATTAAATATCGGTTCCCTTCTTCACTTCTGATTTGTTCTGATTTGTAGTTTGAATTATTTTTTCTTCCAGGATCCTAAACTAATTTGCAGTAAGTAAAGCCATCTCTTTTATCTTTAATAAGGTGAAAGATTCCTCTTTGCAATTAAGTCTGAGTAGCAATCTTATTCTACTCAGTTATCATCTTGGATGGATTTCCTACAGAGTTGAACACGGAAGACTTTTAGATATGAGTAGGTAGACAGCTTCCACCAACTAATTCTTTAAGTGCTCTGCTCTTGTTCCTTATGCTACTTTCTATGAATGCTTTGTTTCTGAGGTTCTCTCTCCCCTGCTAACTTCAGAAGCATACTACACCTGCATAGTGGAGAGCAAGCCACAGTTCTCCAGAGTAAGTAGGGAATTGTGTAATATATACCTCAGTTACCTTGCTCCTTGATTGAGATCATTCTGAAGCCTGTTCTACCTGGTGTCCAACAGGACTTAGCTCCAGGTTTTCACATTGATAACTGGGTTAATACTTCGAGTTTGCTGGTTTGGAACACTCTTTTGCCCTACTGTTACTTTCTGGAGCCATTGCCTAAATAAACTTCTTATTCTTCAGTCTTAGCTGAAGTTCCACTTCTGAGGGAATCTGAATCAAGGGGTCTGTCTTCTTCATTTAGAGTTGCATACTACAAAGGATGGGGGAATTGAGTTCCACTGTGAGAAGACAGACACTTTCTACTTGATACTTGTTTTTTGAATTTTAAGCTAAACTTTAGTAGAATATGATTGATTGATGTGAAAATAAGTGAGGCATATGATAAATGAATGGAAAGGAGTTGTGAAAGAGAAAATACTGATAAGCCTTTTAGGATACATAAAGTGTATATTCCACACCATAGACTTTCTTTGAAACAACCTTGGATAGATAGGTCTCCTAAATTTATATTGTGTTACCTTTTGGTAGGTAAACATATCCTCCAACACATATATGTAATAAATGAATAAAACACACATATACACACATGTATAGTATGTGTAATAGATATGTAATGAATATTTAATATATTTAATGGATACAGATGCATTATCTCAGTGCTATCCTTATATAACTACCTCTACTTTAGTTGCATTCTGATATCTGAGTAGAAGGAAACTGAGTTAGACACAGCAGTGCAGAGAATTTAGCATGTGGATAGCATTAGTTCTAGGATGCCATGAAGTAAGTTTGAGGGCTGCTAAATGATCAATTACTTATGCCTTGGGGATGTCTGCTATATCAAATGTACATAAGATGCACGTTGATTTCTTTGGCCTCCTGAGTTAAAAACAAAAATCTATTACAATGCTTTAAATGTCTTTAGTGGCCATTTATCCATTCGGTAATACTTGAATGCTTGCTGCATCTCAGGGCCTCATTAAGTTAGGTTTGGGAAAAAATGCAGAAATATGAAACAGTGCTTCTAGCTAAGGAGGTGGCCTTCGATGTAATTAGAGGTGAATTTTCCCCAGAACAATGGCAGAGTTGTTTATGTTATGATGATGTCCTTGTACAATTTCTTTTTTAAGACTGTCAAGAAAATCCTTCATTATTTGTAGATAGTATATTCAGCATTTGCTTGAAAATAAGATAGCCAAAGTCACCACATTAGCAATGGCTCAAGGTATTCAATTGATTTTGAATATGATATTTAGTTTTCATTGTTATCCTATGGTTGACATATGAGTAGAGACAATCTAGCTGATTTCATATGGAAGACATTCTGTGATATGTATGTAGACTTATTGTAGTATTAAAATCTATTATTTTTTTTGTTTTGTTATTTGTATGATTTATAAAATAACAGAGATTTGGAGTATTCTTGTGCAGTTAAAGATAAATAGGTGTCAGGTTTTTAAACACCTTCAGACAGTTAATACAAACCCTTCTCCTCTTTCACCATTGCTTAGTAATTTTAAATTTAGAACACATTGCACTTCATGTGAATAAACTTTCACAGTTCCAATTATGGTCAATGGATCATTCTCACCTGTAGTCTTAAAAGAGTAGGCCATTTATTTAATTAAGACCATTCTCATTTTTTAAAGTCAAGTCAATGGTTTCAACTTCAATAATTTTAAGTATATCTCTCAGGTTTTATAGCAGCATTTAAAAGTAATGCAAGTCCCCTAGGATTAAAACATAAAAGGATTTGAACAAAGAGTACAAGTCAATTAACAACTTAAGAGGTATTGTAAAATAGAGAAAATATTTGAATAGCTTTTGGAATATGTGCAATTTTACTTATTATAGGTTGCAAAATATATTAGTGTATGAAGTAAAATTAAGGGAAGTGGTTTTCCATTGGCATATGGGACAAATTTTATCTCCCCAAATAAATTATATTTTGTTTTGCAGAGTAGCCATTTATCATGGAGTATTTTTTCTAAGTTTGCAAGTTCAGGTCAATAAATATGCTTTTAAGATATTTTGAGTGCCACTAAATGAATACACTTTTTTTTCCTTTTTACTATTTAGTTGTATAATGGAATTACCCACACATATGCAATATCTGTAAAAATGATTTAACATTTATTTTTCTAAAAATAATGTAGATAATTGTGTGCATTTAACACTGTCAGTTATACTAAGATCAATTTTTGTGAATAAAGCAATAAAAATTAGCAACTGAGGTAGACATTGGTGCCAAAGACCCTTTAAATATATACAATGTAATTCAAAAAATTCAGAGAAAAATATGATGATGATTACTGTTTTTCAGTAGTTACCAAAATTTGACATTCATATATTATATAAAAACAGGATCCTTTCCCTTTGATCAACTCATAAAACATTGAAATGTGGGTTTTCAAGTTACTTAGAATTTATTTTAAAAGTTTGAGTCCATTTAACCACTCTCATATACCCACTTTCTGTATTTAGATATGTATTAGTAATACCTGAGAATCTTGCACTTTCAACTCTGAATATATGTCTACATGTAATAAGACTTGGACTGGGGAGTTTAGAATGCAATAATATAAATTTCTACTTAAGATTTGTAACAACACTTTCCACTAAGTAGTCACCTGCAGCTTCAAATGGGTGTTGAGGATGGATGCAAAACATAGTGATATCCAAGGAAATTATTTCACTAACTTAATTCTACCAAAATTTTAAAATACTTTTTTTCCTTCTCTGTTATTAATATAAACTTCTTAACATTAACTTTTGCAGAAATAGATTTAAAAGAAAATATTAAAAATATACAAATGAAGGCTAAATACTCTTAGCTAAGTGCTCTTCATTTTTGAAATAAAATAAAAATTGAACAATATATGTGTTAACATATACCAGAAACTAGATCATGATTTTATTTCTTTGCTGACGTTAGCACTGAATATTTCTGTGGACTGTAACAATTCATGTTCCTATTAATTAAACTGTTTCAGAAATTCATAAATCATTTTGTCATTGATGGTCCATCTGTTTTTTATTAGTGTATTTATGTGTTGCTAATGCCATCTTACTTCTGCACCAGGCTTGCCTGATCTATCTTTGGAAGTAAAAAAAGAGTTTTATACACTGAAATTTAACCAGTTGCTTTATGTACTTACTGTATGAGATTACATCAGTCTGGGTGTCATCCCCACCCTCCAATACCTCCACCCCCACTGAGGATGGAACCCAGGGGTGTTCTACCACTGCAGTGCAGGCCCTTTTTATTTTCTGAAGCAGGACCTCACTAAGTTTCTGAGGCTGACATTGAATTTGCTATCCTCCTGCCTTAGCCTTCTGAGAAACTGGAATTATAGGCCTAGTCTGTCTGGCCTTTTCTAAGTAATATTTAATATTCTTCATCAAGATTTTTTAAAAACTGAGACTTTTCCTAAATAATTAAATTTTTCTCTGCAAAAGTAATCAAAACCAAAGATAATGATCCAGCAAGATGATTCATTTCAATTTTGACATTCCTTGATTATATATGGTATTATGGATATGGATATATATATATATATAACTTTTTATCAGGTATAGAACGCAAGGGCGCTTAACCACTGAGCCACAATCCCAGCCCTTTTTTCTTTTGAGACAAGATCTTACTAGATTACTTATGGCCTCGCTAAATTGCCAAGGCTGGCTTTGAACTTGCAATCCTCCTGCCTCAGCCTCCTGAGACACTGGGATTACAGTCATGGGCCACCATGTTTGGCCATATGGGATATTTTTATGAATCACCAAAGGATCTTAATCATTAGATAGCAATCAAGCTGCAGTTTATGAAAAGACTTGCAAACATTGTGAACTCTAGTGAACAGAATAAATTATGTCCATATTGATAGCAGTATCTCCTCAAGTTCTTTGAGAATAGGATAAATATAAATATAGCTATATTATTGAAGAAAGAGGATTTTTAGATAAAATGGCTAGGAATAAAAATGTAAAATGGGTCAATTCAATGTGGTAAACCTGAAAGTATATTGAAATAGATCAATGTATAGGGTCATAAAATTGGTACAATCTATATAAAATTGGTGGATGACCATCATAATAAGCAGGTTAATATTATCTCTGTATTACTAAAGTCAGTTCTATTTTTGCAAATAACCTCTCCCAGGAGAAAATTCTGACAGAGTTGTGGAGAACTGGGTCTTTCTCTTTTCAAAGTTAATTCTAACCCATATAAGAACATACTATACAAAGCTTAATCCCATTGGCATTATTCCTTTATATGCATTAAACAACTACCAACTATGAAGAAGGACACTAATTAGTAGGGATCAAATCATGAATGGAATGGATCCAGTTCTGACAACAATGAAATTTGCAGTAGTAAAATCAGACATTAATTTTTTAAAAAATTGCAGAAATAGACTTAAATATGATTTTGATGGGCTACAGAGGAAAATTGCTAGATGCTGTGAGAAGGCAAGACCTTGTTTAGTCCAGCAGACAAGTGGGTGGTTTGGGAAGTTTTTAAAGAAATCTATGCTAAGGATAGGAAGATGTTAATAGGTGAAATAGGAAATAAACATGTCAGGCTAAGGCCAGGTTGTTGAAAGGGGCAGCAGAAGGAGATAACAAAGCATTTTCAAGGAACTGAGGAAAGTCGGGGGTCTTTGGAGGTGGGTTCTAGAGTTCAGTAGACAGGTCTAAGCGGGAGAATGAAAGATAGGGTTTATGTGGAACTTCTTACTGGAGTCTTCCATAGTTAAAGAATATGGGGGGCAAGGTTGGAGTTCTGCCAAATTTGATCCTTGGTCCAAAGTCACAATTGCTCAGGTGAAGTTGTAGGTGGGCTGCAAGTAAAGGCAGGGAATTGCTACCCTTTTGCATATTGATTGTGCTTCTCAGGTGTAGATGTATAACCAGGGCCAGAAAATTCTGGAGAAGTGGTAGCTATATGGGAAGTTATTAAAGTTGCAATTATATGACCAAAGTATGTGAACAAATATGCATAGATGTATATTTTACTCTTGCAACTAAATAAAATATAAAAACTGTTAATCTGTCAAGTACTTAATATAATCTGTATTAAATATTTAAAGCTAATATATAGTAATAAGTAAGTTATTTTATTCTAATTAATGTAGAAATCAAGAAATGTACCACTAATCAGAATCATGAATTTTGCTTTGTCAGCTAAACTGCATTATTAATTTTTCATTGCCTAAAACAATCATTAATACTGGCAACTATCCTAATATTATGTATTATGTTTCTGTAGTTTTCTTAATTAAGGATTTGTGTATTAAAGAACAAAAACTACAATTCTTTGGGAGCTACTGTTTCCTCACATGTCCTATATCTAGCCATCTCTATCTCGCCAACTTAAAGCTTTGCTCATGTATAGTTGATCTTGTAATTTGTTCCAGAATCTTGATAATGGAAGATGCTGAACCACTGGACATTTGGTTGCATATGTCTCATGTAGAAAAGTGATCATGTGTATGTTTGAGGCAGATTAATAGAAATCAAGATTCCACGAAAGAAAAACACTGAGAATGGCAATGGATCTTTTGCATCTCATTATACAAAAAGAAGCAGAGGAGTGCATTCGATTTCTGAACTTGCCTCCTCAATAACTAGGTACAACTAGAAAAAAGTGACTCATAAAGAGTCATAGATGTATATAATTTCAAGCGAAGGAGGAACTGCTGCACATACTTCGGAAAAATAAATCATTTGTGTTAAATAAATCAGTGCACCAGTGGTGTTAAATTTGCCTCTTTTGACTAGGAAGAGGAGATTGCTTTAGAGCTGGAGGTGAAGAGGTTAGAGCTTGGAACGTCCAAGTTGCCTGAAAGAAAGAGTGCGAAAATGCTTCCAGATTGGGGAAGACGAGTACGGGAATGAAAGGAGACCCAGAAGAGGGAGATTTCTCTTCACAATTTCAAATTGAATTTTGCACTGATGATATTTATCTTCATTTTTTTTTTTTTTTTTTTTTTTGGACAAAGAGAAGCAGGGAAGGAAACAGGAACAGAAACCCAACTGTCAAGCTTGACTTATCTGTAAGGGACAGTGGCTGGCAGCAGTCTTCCAACTCTTGACCCCTTTCCTCTTTACAGTCTTAGCTTGACCTCTCTGCCAAGCAGCACTTCAGTGATTTCAGCATTTGCAATTATGCCACTGCTTTAAAAACTGAGAATCATTTTTCTCTGTGTATGCATTCCTTGAACTCAGACTTGTATTACTTCCAATTTTCACAGTATGTAAATATGTGTAAGAAATGGACTTTGCATACAAAGCCAAAAACCACAGTGAATCCAAGACATAAAGGACTGCTTGTTCTTGGCTTTCTTGTATTAGACTTACACAGAATCATAATGATGAATTGTTATTACAAAGGTACACTTAACCCATCTTGTAAATCAGTGTGTGAATAGGGATAAAAGCAGATTAACACATTTCAACCTCATTTAACTCCCTGTGGGAAAACTTGTAGATTGTCCACATGTTGCAAACAAGCAGTTATTAACAACAGGAGCCAGATGTGTGGTTTAACAATGGACAGCCTGCTGTCTCAGGTTTGTCAAAATTGAAATACTACTCAATCCCCTAGGAATCAGATAGGGTGATCAGCAAGCTGCCCAGGTTTCATTAAGGAGTGACGATAATGGCTTTGGTCACGGGCCACACCATGTGGTTATTACACTGGCAAAGTGTAGATGGAAATTTTCAGTGATTTGTTTGTATACCTTACCTATCTCCCAACAAATGATTTCATGTGTATTTCATCTATATCCACTGAAAATTCAGAAGATACAGTGAAAATAGATGGTAGTTTTGAATCTAGTATTTATTATTAGATGATGAGTGTTACAAAGACCTTAGTATGTGACAAATGTTGTTCTAGGTATGTTACATATATTATTAATGTTCACCAAATTGGAGGAATTCTATAATTTTTTTCCACTTTACAGATGAATCACTCAAGGTATAGAAGTATATAACTGTTCCAACATATTACCCATAAGAGATAGAATCAGAATCTAATATGCTTACCAACTATGTCTGTAACATATATTAATATCATTTAATGCTCTTGAAATAACAGAAGAAACAAAATACAACAAATATAAAGACTTATCAGGATACAAAAACCACAAAATTTTTCATTTTCTAGGCCAGTGTAACAATTGCTAGTTTAAAAAGAAAGTTAGATAATTTTTGAAGTCAGCAATATTTTTCAGAAGGAAACTTTTTCTCCATTAAGTGTAGCACGCTGTTCATTGAGTCTAAAAAAATGGATTGAAGTAGAAAATTGGCAAAACAATCAAGACAGAGATTGCATGTTTATTTATTAATTTGAAATAGACTTATCATAACTAGTATCCAAGGAATAAAATAAAAATAATAGAATGGCTAATGTGAAAAAAATAGGTGAAAAATAAGTGATATCGGAGCACACATGAATCACAGAAACATCATGTAAAAACTTTTGTTTTGTGGGCTGGGATGATGGCTCAGTGACACAGCACTTGCCTTGCACATGTGAGGCACTGGGTCTGATGCTTAACACCACATAAAAATAAATAAAAATAAAGGTATTATATCCATTTACAACTAAAATATATATATATTTTTAAAAATCCTCTTGTTTTGGGAACTTTGGCTAGGGTCATTTCTTTGCTACTTTAGTTAATCCACAACAGTTTTCTCTCTCTTGCCGACTGAGTTCATTCAGTTCTTTGCATCAGGACTTTGGAGTTCCCTAAAATATTTGTCTACTTCCTAAAATATTGTACCTAAGAGCAATTCATTTTTCTGAACCAGTGCATTGGTGATATTAAAAATTCACTTGCAGGGATGTTATGAAGTTTAGTAGTGATAATGCAAAATTACTTGATTTAATAAGGCTTAACACTTAGGCCAGTCTGTTTGTGTGCTTCATCTTTTCCAAAGATTTGCAGTGGTTCACAGAAATATGTGCAGTATAGCATAAAATAAACAGAAAACACAGCAGAACACAAAGATAGCATGGGGAAAAGTTAAGTCAGCTCTAGAGCCAATTCCATGAGTTCCTATATGATTGCTAGAGGTGGGTCACAAAGTTAGAGCAAGAAAGAAGACATGATTAGTCTCATAGGATGAGAGAAAAACTGATATTTCAGGTGAAATACAGTTTTTCCTGATGTTCAAATTTAAAGGAATTGTTCCTATGGATCTTTGGTTAGTGTACAATGTCCTTACCTACTCTTCTATCATAAAAGAATAGCAAGTTTTATAAGGCTTTTACAACATTCTTCCTGCCAGGTGTTGGTGTAACTAGAAAGAATTATCTACTTTAATAAATCTACAGGACCACAAATAAATGCATTTCTGATGTATCTTGTAGGACAAAATATCTTATAGAAGAAAACAGGGAACATGTGAAGTTCCTGATAGATTATAAATCTTTCATGTAATCTTCCCTAAGTATTTTTAAATGCATATGAATTTGATTAATATTTAAGAATATAAAGAGGTTGTAATTATAGTCTTTGTTGAAAACCTGAAGTAGAAATATAGTTGAGATTAGGATGGTCATCCTTCTATGGAGGACCTATTAGGATTCAATCAAAACACAAGCTCAAATTGTGGCGATTTTCAGTTCCTTACATAGTTTGGCAGAATTAATTTATGTTCTTTTTTCAAAAACCCTCAAAGTAAGTGTCATACAATTACATATTCTACTGAGACTTGTTAATTACCATGAATTTAGTTATTTATTTATCCCATATACCTATATACACATGTGATATACACACATATATTTATGTGTATATATACACACATCTATATCTTTATCTTCATATCTATTTCTTTATATCAATTGCATAATTACTATAACCAGCTTTTGGGTTGCTCATTTACTTTATAAATGACCTAAAACTAGAACATTTTTACAATTTATCCAAAACTGCTCAGCATCACAATAATCATCCCAAATTTCCATTTCAAAACTTTAGTTTTATGTTACTTTTCAGCTTGCTTTAGTTATTGAGCTTCACCTTTTCTTTCCTGATAGTGTTTCATATTTTCTTATTAAAAGTAGTTTCCAACTTGCCAGTGTATCTCATTATTCCAAGTCTGTTTTGTGCACTCTATGTCTAATAATCTTCAATGCCCAGCTCATGACTTGGTTCAACCTGTAGGTTTTCATTATAATCTTCTTAAACATAATTTTGCCCTAGAATATTTATGTTTTAAAGGCTGTGCTATGCCACTAATCCTTATTATATGAAACTTAAACTGCTCAGTTGAACATTCAATTCATTAATTGACTTTTCTTCTGAAAATGCTTTTTGAAATTTAATGGCTGGAGTTATTCCCCGAACTATTCTCTCATCTTCTATGCTGATGTGCATATGGGTGCCTTTGTTTTCATCATGCCATTATCCACGGCTGTCCTGTACCTCTTCACATCCCTGTCATCCCCCACTGTGTGATGAGACTCTAAACTGCTTACAGAGTTAATAATGAGATATTTGAAATCAATATTCAATCTATATTCAGAGTAATTCAGTATACTCAATGTGTCGTTGTGTTGTTATATAGTTAGGCTCATGTTTTTGCAGGTATAACATAAAACTTACTAGGGAAAAAGTTTTATCTTCTATTCATTTTGAGTCTTCCTACATTATTTAACATAAGTAGTTTATACAAAGGATCCAAGAATTTTAAATCTATAATATAAGCAAGATATTGCCAAAATAAAAAAGTCACAGCTATGAATATGTATGTGTACCCACATATATAGAGTATTATAATAAAAATAAGAGGTCATTTGAATTCAAGGAATTTTTTTCCTTCTGTGGAAACAAAATAGTTTTTTAATGCTCATTTTAAACTGAGGTATTGTATTTTAAGTCATTTGATTTGAAAATGTCTTTCCCACACCTAGTTTAATATTCACAATGAGCTTTCCTTTGGAAATAGCAAAGCAGAATGTGCTTCAGTCCATAATTCATACTGTGACAGTTCAAATAACTGTTAAAGTGAATTCTGAAATTTACATGGAGAGCTGCTCAGTGAAAACCATCAATCTGCTTCTGAACAGCCAGCAGTGCCATTGTCCACGGGACTTGTGGAGGTGTTGTAAATGATCACCTCCATCTCACACAAAGATAGGTAGTGGTAGTAATATTTACTTGGGTGAACAAAATGGAATTTTTTCTTCTTTATCTTAAATCCTGTATTTTTCTTTATTGAAGGACAGTGCTTCTAATAGTTTAGGATCTGTTTAGTGTTTTATTGTGAACATAAATAAAAAATTGATTTCTTGAATAGAAAATATGTGAAGTGTACCCATGACAGTTATCTAAGCAAGTCCCAAGACTGAATAGAAGGCACATTATTTTAGAACATATATATTCCTATTTTTCTTTTTTAATATATATTTTTTTTAGTTTTAGGTGGACACAATATCTTTATTTTATTTTTACATGGTGGTGAGGATTGAACTCAGTGCCTCACATGTTCTAGGCAAGCGCTCTACTACTTGAGCCACAACCCCAGCTCCATATTTCTATTTTTCTAAGTACGAAGTTAGATCCTTTCCTGATTTTGTTTGTTCCAGGTAGTGCCCACTTTAGATTAACTCAGTTCTCCTTTTCAGTACCATAAAGAAGCTTGTAAATACTCTTTTTACCCTTGCAGCCTTACTATGACATGAAATGTAGGAGAAATAGAAACTCTAATTACTCACAGAACTATGTAATTAAATGTATGTCCCCAAAGAGGACTAACTAAAATGCTTATTACAATGATCTCTGACTTGCAGATTCTATTCTGCTTACAAAGTATTCCAAGTAGTATTTCCTTTTACGAAGGAAGTTTTTTGTGTATCCCAAATTATGTTCAAAATGAATTTCATTTTTTTTGGGGGGGGCTTCTGGGGATTGAGCCACAGGCACTTTACCACTAAGGAACTTCCCCAAACCCCTTTTTTATTTTTAATTTTGAGATGGGGTCTTGCTAAGTTGCTTAGGGCCTTGCTAAATTGCTGAGGCTGGCCTTGAATTTGGAATTCTTCTGCTCAGCCACCTGAGTCGCTGGGATTCATGCATGCACCACTATACCCTTCTCAAAATGAACTTAATTATGCTATTATAGGAAGTGGGAGTAATGTATGAGAGGTACTTGAAGGCTATGATCTCACCACTATTGAGAGTATATAGTGTGGCAGAGATAAGACACATAGAATACCTATTATGTAAATTAGAATATGGCACAAGGGATGTTAATATGAAAATAATGAAAAAAGTCTGCATGGATAGAGAATCCTGTAGAGAAATTAAATTTTATTTTTTGCAATTCATATATTATATATAATTGTAAAGGCCAGCCCAAAGTCACAATAGGTGAATCTTCCAGATCTATTTTAGAAAAAAATTCAGAAAATAGACCCAATTGTAAACAACAGTATATGTGAAGATTGGTACCACATCTTATTGGTAGGTTGGGGCAGACTCTAGGAGAATTTATACTGAAAAGTGAAAGAATGTAATTTTTTTTCTTTTATAGCATGATTGTTAAAATGTTTTGAATAAGGAGATGATGTGATTGAAGTTATTGCTTTAGTGGAATTAGTATTTCATAAGATTGTGGAATGGTTTGGAAATGAAAAAGTAGGGAGATTCATTAATTTAGCTACTTCAATGAGCTAAAAAATGTAGGACATTGAGAGTGAAAATGACAAAGAAAAAAATCCCATACATAAACTTTTGGAGGGTGGTTCAGACTTGAGAATGGATTGGGAAGAACATTATTGGTGCTGTAAGATGAGAGGAGATTTAACAAAAGGAACAACTGTATTGTGTTGTTTGTTGTGTTTTTTAGTGCAGTTTGATATCATTCATTTCAATTATAAATTTCAGAGGATGAGCTTTCTAACATGTAATTGATACACCTTCCAAAACACCCAAGAAAAGTTCTACTTAGCACACTCATTTTCATTATTGACCAAACTTAATTCAATCAAACAAGCAATAGTTAAAGCAGGACCATGGGTTATCTATTCTGATGCCTCTGAAAATAAGATATCCCTAACTTCCACTTAGTACAGAAAAGCAAATAAGGTAATTATTATATAGCATGCTATATAAAAATAAAAAGTATGAACGAATTAGAGTTAACAAGAAAAACAATTGTGTGATTATGTGCACATAATTTATATAATTTATAAAAGTTAAATATTGGATTTAAACTCCTTTAAATTTATTGTCTTTCTGTTCTTCAACATATGATTGAGAAAGTGATCAATCCATGTGTACTTTATAGGTAGAAAATTCCACTACAAAGAAAATTCCACTACTATATACAAATAAGAGAAAATCTCTATTGATTCTTTCACTTAATAATCACAGAAAAGCCAGCTAAGATATCCTGAATAATTAATACACTCAACAAAAGAAGGATTCTGAAACTCAGGGTTGACCTCGAAGTCCTAATTTCTTTAATTTTTTCCTCAGCATCCCTTGATATATATGTTGTTTCTGGCTCTTGTTTCCCTTACTGCTAAATGGCTACTCTGATGTTCAGGTACAGAGACAGAGAAGAGAATTATCCTAGAGTATTTCCTCTCTTAAATGTGAGAACTGTCTTGCTAGAGGCATACCAACAGATTGATTTTCATGTGCCTATTGGCTAGAATTCTCTTGGATTCCCAGGCTATGCCAAACCAAACCATGGTAAAAACAGTGAGACCACTATGAGTAGCTTAGAATAGTTACATTATTGTCCTGGGAGAAGAGGTAGACTCAACCTCCTCTGAAGAATTTTACCATCTTAAAGAGTGTGAATCAGGTTTATTCATGGAAAAGTGTGTATGTCTGTGTGTGTGTGTATGTGTGTGTGTGTTTTGCTAAGTGGGTAGGAAGGGATGGTAGGGATGGAATAATGGTCTCATGAGGTTCAGAAATCATAATTTTTAGTAAAAGCATACGTCTTTAATCATTTTATTGTTTTTTTTCACTTCTGGGAAATAATCAGAGAAAATTATAATTTTTCCGGTATTCCTAATTCCTTTCTTGACAAACAGAATGGTCCAAAATGTGAATGTTTTGATACTCCCTTGTGGCAATTATAATGTAACAAACACTGCACCAACTTGTACTAAGGCCCTTTGGAAAATTGTAAGTCATTCCACATTGTCCCTGCGATATGATTCTGTCTTCTGAAAAAAGCTTTTTAGAACAAAATCATCAGAATGGGAGATCCTTGCTAGCTGCTCCTATGACAAGGTATAAATATCCTGAAGACATAAAGAACTCAAAAAACTTAACACTCACACACACACACACACACACACACACACACACACACACACACAAATAGCCATACTAATAAATTGGCAAAAGAACAAAAGAGACACTTCTCAGAAGAAGAAATATGAATATCCAACAAATATATGAAAAATTGTTCAACCTCCCTGCCAATCAGGAAAATGCAAATCAAAACTAGCTTGAGATTTCATCTCACTCCAGTTAGAAGGGCAAACATCAATAATACAAATAATAATAAACACTGGTGAGGATGTGGGGAGAAAGGTATACTTATACACTGTTGGTGGGACTGTAAATTGGTACAATCACTCTGGAAAGCAGTATGGAGATGCCTTAAAAGATTATTAACAGCCACCATATGACCCACCTAGCCCACTCCTTGGTATTTATCCAAAAAAAAAAAAAAAAAAAAAGCAAGAGGGAAATAAAAAAGCCTAAAATCAGTATACTATAGTGCTATAGTGAAACAGGAACACTGATGCTATGGCAGTGCAACTCACAATAGTTAAATAATGGAACCAGCCCAGGTGCCGGTCAACAAATAAATGAATTTTAAAAAATGTGGTATATATACACAATAGAGTTTTACTGAGTCATAAAGAAAAATGAAATAATGGCATTTGCTGGTAAATAGAAGGAAGTAGAGAACATTACACTAAGAGAAATAAGCTGGACTGAGGAAGTCAAGGGTTGGATGTTTCTCTCTGATGCAGAAACCAGACCAAAATGGGTAGGGGTGGTGTGTGTGTGTGTGTGTGTGTGTGTGTGTGTGTGTGTAATCCCATGAAAATAAGGGGGAGACCAGAGGAGCAGAGGAAAGGGATGGGGAGTGTTGGAAAAAGGAGGTATGGTGGAATGAAATTGACCAAATTTCCCTATGTACATTTATAAATAGGCTACAGTAAATTTCACCTTTATGTCCATCTATAAAGTATTAAATAAAAACTATAAATAAATGGAAGGAAGACTAGTAGAATAGAAGAAGGAGTAGAGGGGGAGGGAGGAAGGGATGGAAAGAGAGAGTACTGGGAACTAAGGTGGAATAAATTATATTCCATATGTATAACTATAATGCACTAATAAAACATAAAACCATCATTTAATCCTATAGATATTGAGAAGGTTTGTGTATTTTGGGTGCTGGGGTAGTATATAATAGAAGAATATATGCCTATAAGCTGTGCTGTGTGAACTCTTCATTACTGCCAAGTAACCTCAGAATCTCAATTTAGGAGCAAGAACTTTATTTTGCCTAAAATTTTAAAAAGGAGAGCAACCACTTGGATGGTAAGTTATGAAGCCCACATCATCCAGCCCCTTGTTGAAAAGCTATTTTTTTTTCACCTGGTAGAGCACATCCTAAATTATCTAGAATGGTGAAGAAGAGATTGAGAGAGAGTTCTGCCAGCAAAGGGGGGAAGGCAGAGAGCTCTGGACAGCAAGGGAGTGGGCCTGGGGCTGTCATCTGACACCTGGGCCATGTGGTAACCTTGGTACTATTTCCTCTTTCTTAGAACAGGTCATTCCAACAGTTAAAATTTCTCCTCCTGATTAATATAAGTATGATATTGTCTGTGAGTAACAGGCATCTGTTAATCACTTATGGGAGACAAGAAGTTTGTATATAGTTGTTTTCTTCCTTTCTTTGTATATTTTTGCCTGTTTGGCATATTTAAAAGGAAGAAGAGCCATAACCAGTCAGATGTGTGGGAGAATGTAAGATTGGCTCCTAGTAGTACACTTGGCTGTATTCCTTTCAATAACCACTTTTCCATTTTCCAAATGTCTAGAGGGCCACACTATTTTTAAAACAATAATGGCTAGAAAATTGGTTTCTTTTATTTAAGTGAAGAAATTGAGAGGAAAACCAGAGTCATTTTACTTTCAAAAGACAGCTTTAGTAAGGTTTTGTAGAGGCACATTCTAGGTAATACCTAGGACAAATTGACAGAAATCTGTATGCTCAAATTAAAGAGCTCTGTTAATGAAATGGGTTAAGTTTGATGGACTGCATATTCAATAGCTGGCAAGGTAAATAAAAGGAACAGTCAGGATTTTTTTTGGAATACCTACCCTGACTCAAGAACATCAGGAATGTGCAAGTACCCAAATATAGTGTTAATGAACATGATGTATCAAAAAATGCACATATTCATTATGTATGCCTTTATAAAAAAGAGAATACTTTCTTTGACTAATAATAATGGAGTTGGTTTTTGGCTGGATGGACCCACCAAAGATCAAGTTTCAGAAGAGAAGAATGAGGAAAATATTGTGTAAACTTACTAGAAAATTTGCTGATAAAGCAAACAATTTTAACTTTTAATTAAAAAAAATTTGAACTTTAATTGTAATATTTCTAGACTGTAAATACTATGTTACATTTGTGTGTGTGTGTATGAGTGTGTGTGTGTGTGTGTGTGTGTGTGTGTGTGCGTGCCTGTGTGTGTGTGTGTGGGGGGATTAAACCCAGGGCCTCACAATGTGCCAGGCAAGCTCTTTACCACTGAGGTATGTGCCCAGCCCTATGCTACACTTTTTTTGAGAACACTTTTTAAAAATATACTTGGTATATTTTAATGTGCAAAACCTTTAAAAGAAAAGTATGTAAAATACTTTGCTTGCACATGCATATATGTATGTATATTTTTTATACTTAGTGGCTGGAAGGATTATGTTTACACAGATGGAGATATCCCCTAGACTATACAGGTTTGTTGACTGCCATTTTTACTTAACATGTTGTTAAGTAGACATATTTAAATCTGTTAAGAGTTTAGTGAAATGTGTTTCTAAGTAGTTCCCTGAAAGATTATTTTTGGTAGTGTAATATTCCATAATATGTATGTGTCATATTGTTTAATGAGTTTTTATTGTTGTTGCTAGACATTTGTTTTTATGTTGATATTTTTCTTTTTTTTTTAACCTAATTAGTTATAGGCGTCTTTGGGGTCTTGGAGATTTTTCTAAAATAAATTCCTAAATGTAAAATTACCTTGTTAATAAGCAAGAATATGAGTATAAACATTTTTAATGCATAGTTTTTTATTGTACTTCAGAAATACTGTTTCTGTGCACAATAGTTGTTTCATGTATTATTATTATTTGACAGAAATTAATTGGTTCCCATAACTATACTGCTTCTAGAACATTGTGAAATGTGCCTACATAATGGTAGAGTGGAAAGCACTATGTTACTTCTTTTTATTTTTCCATTTGTATTATTATATCACTGTGTATTTGTATTATTGGCAAAACTAAAGCCAACAAGAAATAAAACAAGGAAATTGATAAAAGTAACTGCTTTTAAATTCAACTTTCAAAAAAGTAAATGCTTTCGATAAGACAGTGATTTTATTTTGTTAATAAAATCTGTTTTGTTGTGTGCTAGTAAGAAAAATAAACATCACATGAACATTGTCCCCTCAGAAAAGCTAATGATGTAAAGAAATAATATCCAGGTTTTAATTTTTCCAAGTAATTTATCATATTGGTGGGCTGTTCCCCTGGGACAATAGGGCAACAGCTTTTGCTTTATATGTTTGTTGCCCTGTTTTTCTTTTTTTGTTTGTGTGTGTGTGTGTGTGTGTGTGTATGTATGTGTGCACACGCGCGCACAAGTGTGGCTATTTAATCCACCTTCAAATACTACAGTATACCGCCTTTCAATCAAATACTACAAATCAAATACTGCAAATACTGTATTCAAATATTCTACAAGGGTTGAACTGAATATTTGGAATATTCAAAAGCCACCTTGTCTTGAAATGGCAGTTTAGATTAGTAATAAGAAAATGTGCCTCTCACCCTGCCTCAACTGACGGAGAGGCTTTTAAAGTATTGATTATGATGATTATGATGATATACTTTTTCCACACTATCATATCAAGGCAAGAGGAACGCAGGCATTGAACCAGAGAGCTTTACTGTTTTTGAAAAGATGAATCCATTTTTCTCTGGAGTGAATTAGATATTTGGAATCAGTGGACCATGTCAGTGTGTTAAAGCAGGATAATTTGAGCTGTCTTAATTTTGTAGTGGACCTTTATTTTATTTTATTTTCCATCATGTTATATCTACCCAGGCCATTACAATGTAAATTAAATAGATGGTTCATTTAATTCTAAAAATAAGTATCAAAGAGTTGGGGTTACATACACTATTGGTTATTCATGGCACTTCCTTTTGTTAAAATAGAAGATTGAAATTTAAATATAAAGTAAGAAATTTCTATATTAAGTACTTATATAAACAGGTTTCTATAAATTATTATAATTAAAACCTGTAGAGCTAAATCACATAAGCATTTAGCTAAATTAGGAGTCTGAAATTAAAACATGAAGCTTAGCCCTCTAAATAATGATACAGAATGTTAATAAATGATGAAAGTTGGCGAGTTGTGGCATTATGGTATGCAATTAAGTAATTAAAAGGGAAAGGTCAAACACTTTTTAAATGTTAGTACAGTAGAGCTTCTGAGGATGTAAACCTTTAACCAACTCTTACTGAACTTATGTCCCTCTTTCAGCATCTTGTGCAATTATTTAAAAGTGCCCTCATCTGCAAAACATGGATGCCAATCTTATTGTCTTGGTGAGATAAAAAGTAGCTCATGAAAAGTCCTTAGCTAAGTATGGATAAAAATTTCTGCTTAATAAATATTCGTTGCCATTTTGTTATTTATAGTATATTGGAAATTTTAGAATACCTTGTCAGCCATTAGATGTGTCATCAATAGTTCATTTGACTTTTTGGTGAATGTAATTTGGAGAATTATTTTTGAAAACAGGGTTTAATTTTATGAAGTCTAGTTCTTGTTAAAATTTTATTGCAACTTTTCCACATTTAGAATAGTTCTTATATTTCATTAAGTTGCCCTAGAGATAAGTAGAATTTTGATAGCCAAAGTTTATTACTATTTTTTCCATAAATTCAGAGTTCATTTGAACCACATTATGTGGTCATTGTGTGAATTGTTCATCTCCAAGTCCAAAATTTTTTTCTCTCATTATTTATAGGCAATAGAGTACTGTTCACATATGAGTTCTTTTTAAAATAGTTCTTTTAAAATACTGCAGTTTGTATTTAATGTAGACACATTTTATCAACATAAGAGTTCAAGAGAGGTATGTATGAAGAAAACTGTTATAATGGTAAAATTTAGTGAAAGAAATTTAGTGCCATTTAGGTTTCTTAAAAATTTTCCCTTTTATTTTAATTTTAGTAGTCTTGAAAGCTTGCCTCTTCTGCTACTCTTCTTCTGTTGCTGAAAACTCATGTCTTACAAGGTGATGGGATGTTGGTTCTCTCAGTAGTGGGCTAAGAAGGTGACTCCATAATAAGTTAAATATTGCCATTAATGGTAACAGAATAGAAAACTTGGAATGGAACCACCATTTGACCCAGATATCCCACTCCTTGGTCTATACCCAAAGGACTTAAAAACAGCCTACTTCAGTGACACAGCCACTTCAATGTTTATAGCAGCACAATTCACAATTGCTAAACTGTGGAACCAACTTAGATGCCCTTCAATATGTATGGGTAAAGAAACTGTGGTATATATACACAATGAAATATTACTCAGCATTAAAATAAAATAAAATTATGGCATTTTTAGGTAAATGGTCGGAGTTGGAGAACATCATGCTAAGCAAAATAAGTCAATCCCCCCAAACCAGAAGCTGAATGTTTTCTCTAATAAGTGGATGCTAATTCATAATGGGGGTGGCATAGGATGAGTGGCAGAACTTTGGATGGGACAAAGGGGAGGAGAGAAGGGCCAAGGGGGTAGGAAACATGGTGGAATGATTATCCTAGGTACATGTATGATTGCACGAATGGTGTGAATCTACTTCATGTACAGCCAGAGAAGCGAAAAAATTTTTTTCTATTTGTATACAATGAATCCAAGAGTTTTCTACTGTCATATATAACTGATTAGAACTAATAAAAATAAAGAATGTCACACACACAAAAAAGAATACTAATGCCTATAAGAGATGTAATTCTTCCAGCAACAAGGGAGGCATAGCAAAAATGATTAAATTCCTAATATTCCAAATATTATTACAAAAATTTTAAAACTTTATGTGGTATAATTATGGATGCTTATTAATTGTGCAAATTAATAGTTATTTATGACATTTTTATACATGCATACAACATGCTGTGATTTTATCCACCCTTGTGTCCTTACCTGACCTTTGTGCCCTTCCCCTTTTCTTATAGTCTCCTTCAACTTTTATGTTGCGTGTTCTTTTTTCCCCCATAGATTTTCACACCTGAGAGAAAACATGTGATACTTGCCTTTCTGAGTTTCCTTAACAGGATACTCTCCAGTTCCATCCATTTTTTCCTGCAAATGACATAATTTAATTTTACTTTATGGCTGAACATTATATATCTGTTCATCTGTTGATGGGCATCTAGGCTGATTCCATAACTTTGCTGTTGTGGATAGTGACACAATAAACAGGCTTGGAGGTTATCTCTTTTCCCATTGACTTTCACTCCTTTGTGTACATACATATCCAGGAGTGGTATAGTTGGAACATATGGTAATTCTATTTTTAGTTTTCCTAGCAACTTCCATATTTTTTTCCTGAGTGGCTATGCTACTTTATAGCCTCACCAACAGTGTTAAAAAGTTCCTTT
This sequence comes from Spermophilus citellus, assembly GCF_964194105.1. Lineage (NCBI taxonomy): Eukaryota > Metazoa > Chordata > Mammalia > Rodentia > Sciuridae > Spermophilus > Spermophilus citellus. The sequence goes on along the minus strand of NC_138187.1, from coordinate 139,177,789 downwards.
TCCCTCACATCCTCACCATCATTTGTTATTTCTTTGTTTTCTTGATAATAACTGTATTTATGGGGTGAATTGTCATCTCATGGTAGTTTTGATTTGCATTTTTCTTATTCTTAAAGATGTTGAAAAGTTTTTCATGAATTTATTGATTAGTTGTACTTCTTTTGGGAAGTATCTCTTCAGATTATTTGTCCATTTATTGATTAAATTACTCTTTCTTTTGGTGTTGACTTTTATTTTAATTCTTTACATATTATGGATATTAATCCATTCTATACTCCATCTTTTCACTCTGTTGATTGTTTACTTTCTCAGGATGAAGATTTTAATTTGATGTGATCTCAATTGTTAGTTCTTTTTATTATTTCCTGGGCTGTTGGAGTCATGGCCAGTACCAAATATTCCCTTTGTTTTCTCTAGTACTTTCAAAGTTTTCAGTCTCACATTATGACTTTTGATCTATTTTGAGTTGATTTTCATGTAGGGTGAGAGATAAGGATCTAATTTCAATCTTCTTTTTAAATTTATTTTTGTTCTTTTTAGTTTACAAGTCAGTGGAGTATAATTTGACATACTTGATGTTCACTTTTCCTAGTGCCATTTGTTGAAGAGGCTGACTTTTCTCTTAAGTGTATTTTTGGCTCCTTGGTTAAGAATTAGATAACTCTAGATGCAAAGCTTTATTCCTGGGTCCTCCATTCTATCCCACTGGTCTTCATGTCTATTTTTATGCCAATACCATGATGTTATTGTTACAATGACTCTAGTATATTTTGAAGTCAAGTATAGTGATGTGTCCGGTATTGTTCCTTTTGCTCAGGATTGCTTTGGATATTTGGGTGTTTGTTATGCTTCCATTTGAATTTTAGAATTGTTTTGTTAATTCTGTGAAGAATATCACTGGTTTTTTTTTTTTTTTTGTGTGTGTGTTGAATCTGTAGATTGCATTAGATATTCTGGCCATTTTAACAATATTAATTCTTCCAATCCATGAACATAGGAGGTCTTTCCATCCTCTGGTTTCTTGTTCAATTTCTTTCTTCAGTGTTTGATAAATTTCATTTAGAAGAGATCTTTCACATTCTTGGTTAAGTTTATTCATAATTTTGTTGGTTTTTGAGGCTATTTTGAATAGGATTATTTTTCTTTTTTCTTTCTCAGTGAATTCATTATTGCTGTATGTGGATTTTGTATTCTGTTACTTTGCATTTATCAGTTCTAAGAATCTTTAGGTGGAATCTTTAGGGTTTTCTAGGCATGTCATCTGCAAACAGGGATAATTTTACTTCCTCCTTTCCTATTTACATTCCTTTCAGTTCTTTCTCTTGCCTGATTTGTCTGGCTGAAGTTTCCAGTACTATATTAAGTAAGAGTGTTGAGCATGCAGATTCTTATCTCATTCCTCTTTATTTTAGAGGAAATGTTTTAAATTTTTCCCCATTCAGGATGATATTGGTTTGTCACAAATAACCTTTTCTAAAAAATTTATTTTGAGGTATGATCTTTCAATACCTAGTTTATGCATGGTTTTTATCATGACAGATAATGATATTTTAAAGTTTTTTTTTTCTGCATCTATTGATGATCATGCTATTTTTATCATTTATTCTATTATATGTTGTATTATTTTTATTGATTTGTGTATGGCAAACTAGCTTTGCGTTGGACTAAAACCAGCATGATGCAGTAGTCTAAACATGCTGTGAGCTTTTTTTTTTTAAACTACAAAATAGGAAATTTTGTAATAGGAAAAGAGAAAAGTGTTTGATTGGTCTGCTAACTATATGATTAAGAATTCAGTGGAGCTGAGATTTATATTCTTTTCATAAAATGTTGATTTTGACCCATTTTATTTTCCCTGTCAAATGTTGTTGATGGACAGTATGAAGTAGTTGGAAGTATGAAGTGTTTCTAATATTTAAGTCCAGAACCTCTTGATGAGTTACTCCATTTTAAGTCTTTGGATTACTAAGACTATGTCCAAGGAGTTAAATTGATAAGCATAATGGATGGGTGCTATACTTTGGATCTTGAGTATTTTCCAAAGTCCTATGTGTTAGAGAATTTTGGTGCCTAGCTTATTGTTATTGGGAGGTGGTAGAGTCCTTAGGAAGACTTCCAGTATGGTCTATGGATTGTTGGGAGTGTGCCTTTGAAGGGGATATTGGGATCCTGGCCTGTCCCGCTTTTCCCCTTCTCTTTTCTAGCAGTGAGGTCAATGATCCTGCTCTGCACCTGCTGCTACCATAATGTGCTGCCTTGCTCAGGCCCCAAAGCAATGGATCTTCATTATTATGGACTCCAAGTAACTCTTTTCTCTTTATGAATTGACTTATCTTAGGTATTTTTTTTGTTATAGTGATAGAAAGTTGACTAATGAAATGAGTGAATAAATAACCTTTTCTAGTAAAGAAAGAAAAAATATTCTAAAGTAATTCCATTTTCCCCTCTGTTATTCATAAATTATCGAATTCCTTTTGTGATTTTTTTTAAAAACAATGAGCATTATCCCTTTAGCTATAACAAATAGTTCAATAATTTCTACCAAATTGGCCATTCAGTTCTATTTAGTTGGATAATTTTCATATTGGAGGGGCACAGAATGGCAGAAAGGCAAAGAGAATTCATTAGTATTAATTGTTAGGTGAAAGTTTCCTGGTTTGTATAATCAGCATACAAAACAAATAAATGTGTAGAATGTCTGTAAAGAACTTTACATTTCTTTCCCTCCTTTCAAATTTTATTTACACACTACCCACTGTTTGACATAAAAGTCAAGTCTCAGCCCCTCTTTGTAATGTATATTGACACAGAACCAAGGTAATGTATTTGACACAGAACCAAGGTATCAAAGCAACCCAAGAGTGTCACTGCTAGTTCTCCTCTTCTGATGTTTCACATACTCCATTTTCTCTTTTGAACTTTCCTCCTATTCTACCTTTTTTATGCTTATATTTTACTTGATTTTTATAACTACTCCTTTGAATAGTTTTTTTTTTAAACTCTTATTTTCTTCAACTAGACTCTAAGTTCCTTTTATGCGGTACACTCATACGTGGAGATAATAATTGCTTGACAAATACTGAGCAATTTTTTTTTGTTAACCTGGGAATGATTCTTATTGTGAGCAGAAAATGTGTGTGCTGACTCTTCTCCCATGGGGCCCAGACTAGCAGAAGCATTGTCCTACCTAGTGTTCATCTTTGCAATCCCACTGCCCCCCCAAACAACAAACAAACATATACAGCTGTTTGTTTTGTTTGGAACCCTGAGCAAAATATCCTGACTATTAGACTGGGTGATAAATTGTGAATTAGATTTTTGCTTTTGCAAAACTTTTTCAAAACTCCATCTGGAATCTTGAAGCTAATTAATTTCATCTTGAATCCCCAGTTCCTGGTCCAGCAAAGACTACAACATTTACTATTAAAATTTGATCAGAAAACAAATTGACCAGGATTTTCATTTGACAACATTGCTAGACACTACAATGTTTGATGATAAAATTTTCTGAGAATATGTTCATTCATCTGTATTGTCTCATCCTCCCACTCTGTTGATTTAATGGTCCAGGCATTGTCCTTTCTGTTAACCCTTCTTTCTTCTGAACTTTCTGGAATTCCCACACCCTCATAAACAAACTTCCCTAAACTGTTGTTTTTTTCTAAGAGCTTACTGATGGTTTTATTTTAATAGGAACAAGTTCTAACATTTGAGTCTTTAGAATGGAGTCTGCTTCTTTTCTTTTAGTACCCCATCCCCCAGGGTCTGTGAGTATGCTGCTGCTGTTCTGCCTGCAGATTATAGAGCGTTTTATCTCTGCGTCTTTGAGGCATGATTTTTATTGCAGCCTTTGTTTTTTCCCTTTTGCTATGTTCTTTCAGCCTATTGCTGATACCTTCACATTCATGGGTGTTTTGAGTGTCAGCTCTCATTTGTCCTCCTTACCTGAGTGTGTCTGCTCTCACCCTTTCAACATTCTTTGCCTTAGTGAACAACATGTTCAAGATCCTTTATAGTCCCTTTAGTTTGATGACTTTTAAATCTTATTTTGTTGAGCACCCTCTCAAGGCTGGGATTTAGTGTGACCAGAAGTACTTTACTTCTGGAAATGCATACTAAAGCATGCTACTCTGCCACTCCAGCCTGTCCTTCCAGCCCTCACACTGCTAACAATAAACTGATTTGTTTTTAGGTCACCAAGACCTTCAGTCCCTTGCCCACTTCATTTGTATACTTTTCCCTCAATTTTGACATGGATTTTTTTTTTCCTATTTCTTTCTTACTTTTCTACCTCCTGCACACATTCTGCTGCCTTACAGCTGCACTGTCCTCAGAGCTTCTGGAGATCTCTATCAAGCTAAATCCAATTAATTGTTTTTTTTTTTTTTTCTGATTCTTCTCTTTCTTGGAACTTTCTTCTTTTGAGGTCGACACTATCATACTCTTTTATGTGTCCTGCCTCTGCTTCGTTCACCTTTATAGGTTTCACTTCTTTTGCTTTCTCTTAAAAATTATGTTTTGCAAGGAGTCTCCCTTGTGTTTTCTTCTTTTCCCTTCTGATCTCTTTTTAGTTTACTTCGCTGAAGCGATAGCTTTAATAATGATACGCTAATAAATTCCAAATCTCAATATTTGTCTTATTGCTATATCTGGAGGTCTAATATTGCTTGCTACTGGGTATCTTGGCATTAGTGTGTGATAGATGTCTCCATTCAGAATTCCCCAAACTAATTTTGTTATCTTTTTGAATTTTTATTTTTTTTCCTGTTTTGGGAATTCTACAATCCATACCTCTAGAGAGGTATTTGGCTTTGCTTTCACAGATTCATTGTCCCTGTTTGCATTAGAAAGAAGGTAGATCTTTTTATTTAATACTAAGGTTGCTAATATTATACATTACATTTCTAGACATGTCATTAGTTGCACGTGGCCAGAAGTTGCAATTGTATCATGTACAGTCTAACTGGCATAAAGTGTCAAATAAGATGATGTGGCTTTTCATTTTTTTTTCCTCCTTCCCCTCCCCTTTTTAAGTATAGGACAACATGCAAATTTAAGAAAACAAATAGATACAAGGATGCAGGACCTAGAATCCAGGAAGCATACCATCTTAGGTCTCACTGTAGGGTATTTTCTCCTTCTCTAAGTAACACAGGCTGAAATCTACTCATAGACCTGAACTCCTCAGTAGCACGCTTACGTAACACTATTCTTCACCAGTTATTTTTCAAGTACTTTACATATCTTATGATGAATTATTATTCCTATTTTATAGGTGAAGAAAGTGAGGTGTAGAGATGTGAAGTAACTGGTTGATGATTATTAAGTTAGAGTGACAGAGCCAAGTAGTCAAACTACTTTTTTTGGCTATTAGGTTATGCTGGGAAGGGATAGGATAATGTAGAAATCAGGAATGGAGACTTTTGATGTTTCTATCCAAAATCTAGTATTTTACTGGCGTATAAGAAAGCAGTTGATAAATAGATACCATATAAATACACTTGATTTGGAACTGTGTAATAAATGTTTTAAGGGCTGCAGAAAGAACTAATGATATTATTAGTTCTCCCACAGAACTTTTCTTATGAGGGAGATTTATTTTGTCTAAAGCCTGAATGTTTAAGTATTTGTAATGCACATTATTCAGTAGCATCTGTGTGTTCCTGTACACATGATTTAAATAGGAGACCAATGAAACAGAAGACAGTTTACAAAATCTAAGTAATGGAAGACAGTAAATTAGGTGTTTTTGTATTAAAAAGAAAACACATAGTTTTAACAAATACTTTTTAGATTAATTGAAAATAATTTGCATTTGGGTAGAATTTCTTTCTCTGTTTGGAAAATTTTCATAAATGAGTGAAAACAAATTTCTTCTTACCAATATTGTTCTCTCCCTATCATCTCTTCCCCTTGGGGTGCTTGTTTCAGAATGTCTGCAATGAGTTAGGCTACTGAGAGAACTCTGGATTATGTTAACTTCCCTCAACTAAAATTCTGGAATAGCTTCAGGGAATAAGAGATGAGAAATAAAATAGACAGATGATGTTCACCTGGGGTATTCATTTTCAGTAAGGAACAAATAGAACTCAAAACAACTCACATTATTAAATTTAATGTTTTATTTTGATTAGTTTTGAACATGTCTATTTAACATAGAGACAAAAATCCAACTTGTTTTAGTCATCTTTTTCACTGCTATGACCAAAAGGCCTCATAAAAACTATTAGAGGAAGAAAAGTTTATTTGGCATTCCCAGTTTTGGTAGATTGCCATCTCCATTGCTTTGAGCCCAAGGTGAGGCAGAATATCATGGTGGAAGGGTGTGGAGGAGGACAGTCAGGAAGCCAGTGAGGTTGTGCATGCCAGCCCTCAGTGACCCACCTCCTCCAGTCATACCTTCCCTGTGTACAGTCACCACCCAGTAAATCCCTGCCAGGAATTTAGTGCACGGATTAGCTTAAAACTCTCATAACCCAGTCATTTCACCTCTGAACTCTCTTGCACTGTCTTAATGTATGAGCTGTTGGGGGACACCTAATATCTAAACCATAACAGAAGTGCTTTTACTAAACTAGTCCAAATCTAAATATGTATAAGCATATGGATTTGGGAAGCTATAAAAATCAAATGCTAGGGAGAATTGTTTTCTGCTTCCCAATCACTAGGTATCATGTAAAAATAATCTTTCTATAACAGTGAGAAAGAGTGAAGCACTAGAACCTAACCTGGATTCTCTCACGACAGATAGCATTTGTGTGAAATTAGCCTAAGCCTATGTGATACAAAAGGCTAATATGCTAAGAGGATGACTCTATTGCACATATACTAATGTCAAATCTTTAATCTATTTCAAACATGTGTTTTGTAAATAGCCTCAGTAGCTGTAATCTAGATGATTCCTTTGGAAGAAAATTATTTGATTCTTAACAAAAGTACTATATGTACATAGCTCATAAAATAAACTATTATAAGAAAGCTTGCAGCAAGAAAACAACAACAACAACAACAAAGACACTAATAATGAAAACTGCTGACCCCTGTCTCTATCTTCTCAGGCTTTTCATGATGTACTTTTCAGACAGAAATAATTTTAATTCTTTAAACCATGTTTGGATTTTTTTTCTCCAGTTTTAAAGTTTGTTCAAATGGCAAGTTTCTTAGTTTTTTTCATTTTAGGCAGAATGCATTGACTTCCAGTGTGGAAGGTGAGGACTGAACAGTCTCATCTACATGATGACATCATACACCTTTCACTCCCTTTCCTCCCAATGCACTAGTGATTATTGCTTAGAGGAATGCCAACCATGTATATTAATTAAGTGCTCCTCAGAACTGAGTACTGTAGAGTCTCATGATGATAGTTTTCTTATTCACACTGTTTGTTTCTTAGGAATGTGATTTTTTCATTTTGTTGCTTACTTAGTTTTCTAGTGACCCATTGATAGTGCTTCCACAAACAAAGAGAACTAGTAAAGCTTTTCTCAGTGTAGTTTAGCACATCAGGGATGAATCAATGAGCCTGGTCCAGATTATGCTATGGTAAAAACAGCTCAAACCATCAGTGATTCCGCCCTCTGGAGTTACTCAGGAACTCCCTCCTTCCAATGAATCACTGTCGAGCTCCATCCTGGATTCAGCTTTCTAGGCTTGTTTATCTCTTTTGCTCTGTTTACCCGGGACTTCCATTCATCATTATTTCTTCCATTCATGAACTGTGGAGACAAAACTTCTGTTCATCATCAATCCATCATCTTGGGAATGCCCCTCACTTGCTCTTATGTTGGTCTCTTATATCCTAAAATTATTCCTTGGTGTTGGTAGATCACGGCTTCCAGAAGTTTCCTTAGATAGGCTTTAAGGAGGAAAAAAATATGCTTGTACATATCTGAAAATCTTTTTCTTCTGCGTTTCCACGTGACTGGAAAATTCTAGCTTGGAAACTCATTTCATAATTTGAAAGCATATGTCTATGTTTTGTGCTGCTGTAACAGAATGTTACAGACTTGGTAGTTTATAATAGTTTATTTGATTCATAGTTCTGGAAGCGGAGAAGTCCAAGATTGAGAGGCTGCTGCTGCTGAGCACCTCTCTCTATATCATATGCTGGAAGGTATCACGTGGTGTGAGAGTACACAGCAGAGCATGTGGGAAGGGGGCCAAACTCCTCCTTTGTAGGAATACCACTCTTGCAATACTGAAACTACTCTTTGGATAATGTCAATAACCCATTTATCAGGGCAGGGTCCCAATGATCTAGTTACCACCTAAAGCTTCTACTTCTCAACAGTGCTACCTTGGGTGGGTGTCACATTTCCAACACATGAACTTTGGGGGACACATTCTAACCATAGCAGTCTTGTTCCATTGTCGGTTTTATCTTTCCCTTCTTCTGGAAGGACCATGAATATTTGAATGAAACTTGCGTCTAGTTAATGAAAACTTTGTCTAGTTAATGAAAACTTTATCTCCATTTTTCTGATCTCTCACAGTGACATGCATTAACATAACTCTTTTTCTCCCCCTCATTTATTTATGATTATAATACTAAAAAGTAACTGACAGTCCTTTGTGAATGGTTGGAATTTGATGCCTTTGGACCTCACCTTGAGATCAGGAGAGGAGCTATTGTTTCTTCATCCTTCTCTCCCCTCCCTTCCAAATCTCAAATACTAGTATTTGTAGTCTTTTGGGTAAGTATCTCCAGATCTGAATTCTTCAAAGTCCTGCCTTCTAGTCTATTTTTAGAAGCTTAGTGGGAAAGGAGTCTTTTAAGCAATAAGTTCTGATATGAAGACAGTCACATAAGTAGACCTGTCACCTCCCCTCCCACTTTGTTTCCTTCCGGATTCCTCATTCTGCAGTTCCTCAGATTCATCCCGCAGTGTCCTATAAGGTCAGGGAATGATATTGCCCAATTTCATTTGGTTGAGAAAGGAATATTGGCTCTAACCCATCTTGCATTGTTCTGTTTTCTACTGTAGCTCTTGCTCCACATCCAAGATTCCCTGTCTCTCTAGTAACAATGTCTTATCAGGTAATGCGGTACTTCTCCTTGTCCTGGACTGCGTGACATCTATATCAATTCTGAGTCACATTTTATTATCTTTCCTCCTAACTATGGAATATGGAACAGTTGTTTCCAATTTTTGGTTATGAGTGCATTTTTTTTTTCAAATATTGGTAATGTGCTTTAAGTGCTTTATTGTATTGGTGACTTACAACAGCAGACAAATAACATAATCTGTGCAGGTTGCATTTTTTTTTGTTCTTATTGAACTTTTTTTTTTCCTAATAAGAGAATGCATACATTTTAAAAATGGTATTGTTGACTTTATGACATTTGTTGGTAAATGGATTAATCTGGAGACTATCAGGTTAAGTGAAATAAGACGATCCCAAAAAACCAAAGGTCTAATGATTTCTCTGATATGTGAAAGCTAACCCACAATGTGGTGAGGGGTGGGGTGCAAAAAAGAAAAAAAAAGAAAAGAATTTCAGTGAAGTAAATAAAGGGGAATGAAGGTAAGGGGGAGGAGGGTTGGGAAAAGGAAAGACAGTGAAATGAGTCTGATGTAACTTTCTTGTGTACATATATAAATATACCACAGTGAATTTCCCATCATGTATATCCACAAGAAATTAAGGAGGGGAAGAAGAGATACTGGGGACTAAATTAAAAAAGATATTTTCCAAGCTTTTTTTATTACACCAAAATGGATTCTACTGTCATGTATAACTAAAAAGAACCGATAAATAAAAAAGTAAAAACAAAAACAGCATTCTTGAGAAACAAAGAATTTAAAATTTCAGTGGATCATATTTTCCTATTTCTTTTTATTCCTAGGAAGTTTTATTGGATGTGGACATTGGCAGATATTGTATATTTTTGGCAGATTGGACATTTTGAAAAATGTTGAATTTGTTTTGACATGTTAGTTGGAGGGGTTCATGGTTGTAGGTCTTGCTTCTGAAGATTCTTGGGCAGACCCACAGCAATGAATCCATCTAGGACTTTCATCTTCTACTAGTTGAGTCCAGACCCTTCTGAGGACTCTAGCCAGTGCCCGAGAATCCTGAGATTTCCAATCAAATTGGCCCAAGTTAGGGCTCTGTGTTTGGTTCAGGTCCAATCACCACAGGGTCTGTTCCCAGCCTTGGGAAGTTTCCTAACATGCATGTGTTAGCTGGTGGTCAGCTGAGTGTGGGGGAGGGGAGGATGCTGATTTCTGGAGTTTATTTGTATGCATCTCTCTGTTTCTGATCCTCTGTTTTGAAAACTCTAGGGGTTTTGATCTTTGCAGACTCACAGCTCTGTCTTCTCATTCACAGATCTGCTGGTTTTTCTTCTCTGTGGGAAAATGTGTCAAAAGAGTAATAGTACACTGAGGAAACTAAGGAGATTGCTTCATTTTTTTCTTACCCCAGGGATTATCATCTTTTTTAAATTGATTTGCAATATCTGGAAATATTTTTGCATGTATATGATCTTAGTTTTTTGTTTCGGCAGGGTGGTAAATCTCCTGCTTATTTCTTCATCTTAGCCAGAAGTAGAAGCTATGGGATAGATGTTGCTTTTTAATTGATTATTACTGTGGATTGTTTCTATAAGAAGTTCATATTTTCATAAATAGTTGATATATTAAGAGTAATGTGTTGGCATTATCAAATTAAAAATACCAAAATGCCTTTGAGATTTTTTTTTTCTGTCTAGTATATCATCAAATGTTCTTAGGTGGACATCAACTTGGCAATTAATTTGTCCAAAGATAGAAAAATAGGTCACTTTTCTAAGAGAATGTTTTGCTGGGAAAGAAGAATTTAATAGAGTTCATTTTTTTAATCACTTAAGAAAGTATAGGGAAGAAGGAAAGGAAATATCACTGGATTGATTGCTGTGAGTTTACAATTAGCGGACTTTAAAGATGAATTCTAAGACCCAACAATATCTAGTATTTAAAAAGCTTTAATTAACTTTGTACTATAAAGATACATGTGTAAATGAAGCCAAGGTAGTTTTCATTTCAAAAGGAAAGATCTGTACAGTGTAAAATGAGTTTGTGGAGAACATGTTAGCAGTATTTTCCATTTACTTTATAATGATGACATACATGGTTATTCATACTCTGATCACGAGAATTTACAGTTGTTCTTAGAAGTTTACTTTAGAAATAATATGCAACAATTTCACATGAGTATGTATATGACAATATCTGTTTTATTCTAAAGTAAGCTACTAATTGGTACTCCTAATGAGTTTGTGTTGGAATGTTTTCCTGTGGGTCCTTCAGGAGACAGTGGATTCAAATAGAAAAACACTCATTCAAATGGCTGTGTTATCCCTGCTTGTATCTCCTTGGATAATTAGTCTAATGTCTCTGGATCTCAATTTTCTCTTTATAAAATGGTAGTAAAGACAAGCAAACTGGCTTTTGAATCAGATATATCTGTTTATATTGTTCTTTTTGTATATACTACCCTTGAGTTAATGAATCATGGGACCTTCCATTCTTGCCATTGTAAAACGAGTGTAACTTTATCCGTTCTGCATCCTTGATATGCACAGTCCTTGAGGAGACATATAAAAAGCACCTAGCATCCTGATACTTCATGTATATTCATTAGCTGGTTAGTTGCAATTCAGGTTAGTTGCAATTTATTCCTCAACAAGAATCTCAGATTATAAGTATACATGTACACATATATACTTATACATAAGTATACATGTACACACATCAATATCTATATATATGTATATGTGTGTTATCGGTAGGTTTCTAGCATAAGTATTCAGCACAGATGTTTAGCACAAACTTTCTTATTCTGAACAATGGATGAAATGTTTTATGATAAATGTTTTATGACTGTAAGATTAGGGTTCTTACAGTTCTTCTAGAATCAAAGGACATAGTTTAGTGTTATGAACATTTTACTTATGACTCATTCAACATAAAACTGTAGTATGACATTATGTGCATTATCTCAAAAGCCATATTAAGTGAAAGGGGGAAAATGACATAGATACCACTGAATAAGCCACTAAATTATGTTAGACAGCAAGAATTCTGAATTTGAAAGAGGAAATTTAAGAGAGTGTTCAATAGTTGTGTATAAAGATCTTTCGATTATTGTTAGGGATTTAAAACAATATGGAATGTAGATCATTAAAAATATTTTGTTGTTTGGGTAATCAATTAATAGCATTCACCTCATCCTTTCTTTGGGAAAATAGCAGATTTTCACTTCTAAAACTCTCCCTATTCTTTATACCTTCAATGATTCTGAAAACTGTTTAAGTTTTAGATTTCTCCAAACTGAATATGATGAAATTTATTTATATAGGAATCACCATCAACTGATTGTTAGCATTGAACTTTATCTGAACAGAAGGCATGTTACTTGTTCAAAATTCTGGGGAAAATTGGGGAAAAACATAGGAAGTACTCTGTTAAAACTTTTATTTACCTAATATGAAGTTTTAAGAAGGAAAAAGATATTTTTTTCTCATGCAATGTTTTAATTTCAGTATTCATTAATTATAATCAAATAATACAAAGAAAATTACACAGAAGTCATATATATGATGTATCTATAATATCTCCAAAGTTTTAGATTACCTAAATATTTTTTAAAAATAATTACCTATATAGTTTTAAATACATCTCTTTAAATCTTAGAAAAGTTTTTTAACCTCTGTCAGAAAATTGTGTGATTTTTAAGAAGACCTTATTAGGAAGTTACCTCTCTTGAGAAACTACTTGTTATTTAGAATATTTTTCATTTATTCCATTATCAAAATGAACAAGAGACTACCTGGGTCCCCAGATTTTGGGTCTTCTGTTCCTACTTCCTAGTTACTTGCTTAACCACCATAACTCCAAATATTTATTTATTTATTTATTTATTTATTTATTTATTCATTCATTCATTCATTCAAAGGACTCGGGATTGAACCCACGACTTCATGCATGCTAAACAAGTGCTATGCCATTAAGCTTCACTACCAGTTCTAATTAAAAAAAAAAAGTGAGATAGAATTCTTACTTTTTCGTAGGATTGTTGCGAGAATCATATTAGATAATAATTTTTTGTTTTATTTACTTATTTATTTATGTTTTATAATACTAGGGATCTAATTAATACAGGGCCTCACAAATGCTGGGGAAGCATAATACCACCGAGCTATATCCTCAGCCTAGACAATATCTTTGAAAATGATTGGTAGAAGTTTTACAAATATATGGATTCATGATTCTGGAGATAGATTCAAATTAATTTATATAAAATAAAGCACAATATTCCATTTGTTGGTTTTATTGCCAGAACATTTTTTTTCATATTTACTCCTTTTATTCTTTATAACAGTTTACCTCAAAGACATTATTTTCTCATTTCTAAAGATCAAATAATACTACTGCTTTTAAGTGGTTCTCAGAAAAAGTCAATGATTCATTCAGGACCATGGAGCTATGATAGGGCTAAAATTCAAACCTAGGTCTGCTCCTGTAATTGTTTGGAAATGACATGTCCTCCAAAGGCTCATTTCTTGTATGTTTGGTCCCCAATGCATCAATGTTCAGGTGTAGTGCTTTTGGAAAATGATCACGAAGGCTCTGATCTCATGAATGGACTTATCCACTGATGGGTTCACAATTGAATGGATTATTGAGAGGTGGCAGAAACTATAGGTGATGAAACCTAGATGGAGGAAGTAGGTCACAGGGAGCATTCCCTGTCCACTACCCTTTTCTCGTTCTTCTGTTCTTCTGCTTGGCTACCATGAGATGAGCAGCTTTGCTCCTCTGTACCCTTCCCCTCTCACCATATTGTTGTGTCTCACCACAAGCCCAGAAATATTGAAGCCAGATGCCCATGGACTCAAGCCTATGAAACTATGATACAAAATAAATCTTTCCTCCTTTAAGTTGTTTTTCTCAAGTATAGTGTCACAGTAATGAAAAGTTGACTAACACAACTTTACTGGATTATTCCATTATACCAAATTTTGTATATTTAGCAGCTTTCCCCTTATTTTGGAAATGAAATTCTCTGTCCTTCTCTCTTTCTCTTTCTCTCACTCTTTCAAGAAACTGTAATACTTGCTATGGGTTCTGCACCATTATAAGTGAATTCATACTCAACATATTTGGAAAAATAAACAGAAGGCCATGTAGCATGCTATGATAAAGTTATGGGTATGGTGAGAGCAGAGTAAAAGACAGGACTGGGGGAGGATTTTAAGAGGATGAGATGTTCAAGTGTGTCACATTGGTCATTATGATAAGAAGATGAGGAAAATATAGCAAGCACAAATGTATAGAACTCTAAGGGAGCCAAGAAACTTAAGTAACTCACAAGCTAAGAACACAATGTGGATAAATGTCAGGAGTTAACATTGTGAATTTATGTAGATTTTTGATCAAGAGAGCAGTCTATCTCTTTCAAGTTTCTGAACTTTTTAAGTCAATGTGATGGGTGAGAGAGAGAGTATTGAATGGTTGTAAGACATGAAGTGACCTAAGATTTCAAGAGAAGACAGAGCATCTCTTGATCTGTTCAAGATTCAGAACCCCTGGGTTTTTAAAAATCTGAGATATTTTAGAAATTACTTTATGGATTAAAGAATGGTTTCATTCATGCAATTAATATTTGTTGTTTTTACCATGAAAGATGAGCTCAAGTAATTATTGCAGATACAGTGATGAAAGACACTGTCTCTAATCCTCCTAGGTGGGAATAACATGCACTTCAACAGCTCAACAGCTATAACAAATTATGGTAAATGGTTGCACATTAGGAATTAACCCAGATCAAAACAAGCTTATCCAATATTGAATTTATGAAAATTATAAAAATTGCCAAAGGCTAGTGCTTGATCTCTTAATTCTATAATACTGAAGCATGACATTCTCCCCTTGGGGCCTCACAAAGATGTCAAAGCTCTATAAAATAATGCATTTTGAAATACTGTGGTTTAGAAAACAGTTTTCATGTTCCTAGATCAGAAGACACAACACAGTAGAGTCAGTTCACCGTAAATTGACCTCTAGGGTTAAGGCAATTTTTGTTAGTATTTTAGCAAGGTTTTTAGTAGATATCGACAACTGTATTCTAAAATTTATATTGAATGGAAAAGTCTTTGGTATAGCCAAAACAATTTTGAATAAAAGCAATAATATGGGAGGAATTAGTCTTCTCAATGTCCTTCTATTTAGCTATGGTATTTAAGACTGTGTGATCTTGGGAACCCATAACCCAATGGAATCAAATGAAGAAACCAAAAAGAGAACCATACAAAAATGTCCAATTAGTTTTTAAGAAAAGAGCAAAAGCAATTGAATGGAGGAAGTATAGCCCTTTTAAACCATAACTTAAGTGGCAGTGGACCACTGGATATCTATAGCTAAAACAATAGAACCTAAGTCTCACACGCAACACAAAACAACTCAATCGATCATGGAGTTAAATATAAAATATAAAACAATAAATCTTGTAAAAAACAGAAGAAAATTTTGAGGACTTAGATCTGAGTACTATTAGCTATATTCTGTCATCAGATGCACAATCCCGACAAGAAAGAAAGAAAGAACAAATTATGCATTCTTAAAATTCAAAACTTTTGCTCTGGAAAAGATCCTATCATGAGGATGAAAAGACAAATTACAAACTGAGAGAAAAATTTCCAGACCACATTTTGACAGTGAAGTTGTATCTAGAATACATAAAGAACTTTCAAAACTCAACACTAAAAAGGAATCTGGGTAGAACTTTAGAAAGAGACATGCACAAACATTTCACCATAGAAGACACAAAGATAGCAAATGAGCACATAAAAAGACATTCAATATTATTAGCCATTAGAGAAATGCAAATGAGGTCCATGATAAGGTATTACTACTACCTATCAGAATGGCTAACGGCACAAAAAATAGTGATGTCTTCTAATTCTGGCAAAGATTCCAAGAAATCAGATCACTCATGCATTGCTGGTGGAAATACAGAATGGTACAACCATACTGGGAAAATTGTTTGACAGTCTCTTTTAAAAATGAAAATGGATTTACAATATAATGAGGAATTTCATTCTCAGAAATGAAACTAATTTTCATACAGAAACTTGTATACAGATGTTCACGAATGTTTTATTTATAATAGCCACCTGGTTAAATATATTATGGTACATCCATCCTAGGATACACTAGTCAGAAGTAAAAATAAATAAGTTATTAATATATTCTACAACTTGAATGATCATCAAGGCAATTATACTGAAGGAGAAAAACCCAATCTCAAAAGATTATATGTTACATGAGTAAATTTACTTAACATTCATGAAATAACAATTATAGGGATGGAGCACAGATTGGTAGTTGCCAGATGTTAGTCACATGGATGGTGATGATGTGGCTCTGAGCAGATAGCATGAGGGCATTTTGTGATGCTGCATTGAGT
The DNA here is from genome assembly GCF_964194105.1 of Spermophilus citellus. NCBI lineage: Eukaryota > Metazoa > Chordata > Mammalia > Rodentia > Sciuridae > Spermophilus > Spermophilus citellus. The sequence continues at coordinate 139,161,337 of NC_138187.1, read as the reverse complement.
ATCTTGATTGTGGTGATAGTTATATGAAGATGTATTTGATAAAGTTGAACATAGCCATAGATAAACAGCACACCTGTAGTGAGTGCATTTATAACTGGTAAAATCTGAGGAGAGTCCTTGGATTGTACCAATTTCAATTTCTGATTTTGGTGTTGCACTATAGTATGCAAAATGTTCTGTGGGAAGACAGTTTTTATGGTTCCATCATTAAACAAGTTATTATAAATAAAGTTAGTAAATCTTATAAATATTTCTTCCAGTTTCCTGTAAAAACAGATGGGCTGCCACATTCAGATGTCACTTCCTTTCTCTTTCCTTATCTTCTTTTTTTTCTTCTTTTATTCATTCATTATTTCATGTTTAAAACACTTTGAAGAATACTAGAAGAACATCTAGAAAAAAAGTTGATCCTGTAACAGAATCTTCAATCTAGCTTTGACTTCTACACCGTGTCTCATCAAAGTGCTTAAAGTCACTTTCTTCTAGTGTGATTAGAAATTGAGATTACCTATCACCAACATGAAAAAAAATCAGAAATTAAAAAAAACATGAAAACGTGGTAATTGTGTTTCTGTGACTTATTTTGCTTAACATTATGTCTTCTGTCCATTTTCCTGCAAATGATTTTGTAGTGCTGGATACATAATCAAGTCAAAAGCACTATTTTTGCTAATTCTTGCTACAAAAAATGCAGTTGATTTTACTTTTAAGGAAACTATGAAGTGAAGAAACACATAAATATCTTTATGAATTCTGTGCTATCATGGAACTTTAAATACAGTTTTCAAAAGTCTCTCTTTTTCATGTATTTTTCATTCTTAAAATTAGACATACTTGTGTTTTTATTTATTTGTTTATTTTAGCAAACATTGCTAAGGTTATTCTTTGAAGGTCAATGCAGTAGAACAGGATACATGGATTTACTTCTGCATCCTCTATTTTGTTCCATTGATTTACATGTCTGCTTCTATACCAATATCTTCTGGCTTTGTGATATGTGTTGAAATGAGACATTTTTATGCCTGTAGCTTTGCTCTTCTTACCCTATTTTGCTTTGCAGATAATCTGACTTCCCATCAGGTATGATTTATTTTGATACCTGTTGTAGTCTTATAGAAATTCAAAACCAACGTCCAAGGTTTTTGAAATTCAGAAGAGAGAAGACCTTCTATGGTTAACACCACCTCAGATATATAGTTATGGGAGGTATTTTTCCTTCTGATTTACGTGTGTGCTTGTATTTTCTCCTAACATCCATTTAAAAATGAAACACAAGAGCCTCTTCCCATTATGGAATGGAACAAATGCTTAGGGTTTTCTGAGAAGTAGGAAAGAATTATCATCTACCAAAGAACAACTGAAAAGCATAGACTAGACATTTCCACTCATAAAACTTTGTAGCAGCTTCTTACAGCGGCTCCCATGTGTTACCTCATTCCACAAAATGTGTTCCTTCCCTTATCTCGGTAAATTGTCTTTTGCTTTTCTACCAGGATTTTTTTTTTTGTTTTAAATGTATAATTATTAAAACATTACTTGTACCAATTAACAGAATTCACCCTGGCATTTCCATACATGCATACACTGTGCATTCCACCATCATGTCCATCCCACCATCTTCTTTGCTTCCTTTCCAATCCCTTATAGACCCTCTTTCCCATTCGAGTCAGTTTGGTTAGTTTCCACATTTGAAAAAAACATGAAAACGTGGTAATTGTGTTTTTGTGACTTATTTTGCTTAACATTATGTCCTCTGTCCATTTTCCTGCAAATGATTTTGTTCTTCTTTATGACTGAATGAATTCCATTGTGTTGATGCACCATGTTTTCTTTAGTCATTCATCTGTTGGCTGATTCCATGTCTTGGCTGCTGTAAACAGTGCCACAGGACTGCAATAAACACGCGATATAGGTGTCTCTTCTGTATGCATACTTCATTTCCTGGGGATATAAGCTCAGGAGTGGTACAGCTATAGCTGTTTTTTTTTTTTTTTTTTTTTTTTAAGAAACTGCACACTGTTTTCCATAGTGGGTGTATTAATTTACATTCCCACCAACAATGTATTAGGGTTCCTTTTATGTCCACATTCTCACCTGCATTTATTATTTTTTGCTTTTTTTATAATAGCCCTTCTAATTAGGTTGAGACGGATTCTCATGGTAGTTTTGATTTGCATTTCCCTGATTGCTAAAGACATTACATGTGTTTTAAATTGGCACATGCTAATTATGCAGAATGGTACACTTCATTGTGGCATATTTGTACGTACATAAAATATAATTTGATCAGTTTTGCTCTCCAGTGTTTCCATATTCTCCCATATTCCTGTAATTCTCTTCCTCTACCCTAATAAGCATTTTTTCATATATTTATTGGCCATCTGTATTTATCCTATTGAGAATTTGTCTGTTCACATCATTTATTCATTTTTTGATTTGATTATTTTTATTATTAATTTTTTGTGTTATTTTGTTATTTTGAGGATTCATATTCTAGATATGAATCCTCTGTCATATGAATAGCTGGCAAAGATTTTCTCCCATTCTGGTAGCTTGTCTCTTTTCTCTCTTGTTTTTTTTTTTTTTTTTTTGAGGGGGGTACACAGATATTTTTTAATTTGATGTAATCCCATTAGTCAGTTTTTGCTTTTGTTTCCTGAGTGGTTGGATTCCAATCCAGGACAGCATCACCTGTGTTAATATCTTGGAGTGTTTCCCCTGTGTTTTACTCTAGTAATTTCAGAGTTTTAGGTATTAAGGTCTTTGATCCAGTTTGAATTAATTTTTGTACAAGCTGAGAAATAGCAGTCTAGTTTCAGTCTTTTACATGCAGATACCTATTTTTCCCAGCACCACTTTTTGAAGAGGCTACCCTTTTTCCAATAAATATGTTAAACAGTTTTTTGGAAAATCAGTTGGGTGAAGATACATGGATTTACTTCTGCATCCTCTATTTTGTTCCATTGATTTACATGTCTGCTTCTATACCAATATCTTCTGGCTTTGTGATATGTGTTGAAATGAGACATTTTTATGCCTGTAGCTTTGCTCTTCTTACCCTAGATTGCTTTGGCATTTTGGGGTCTTTTGTATTTCCATTTGAATTTTAGGATTTTTTTTTTTACTAGTTCTGTGAATAAAGTTATTTTGAGTGGGATTGTGTTGAACCTCAAGATTACTTTTGGTAGAATGGTCATTTTAACAGTAATAATTCTCCCATTTTATGACCATGGAAGATCTTTTCCAGAATTAATTGAAAGCTTTTATTTATTTATCAACATGTATATTGGTGTTCAATCAAATACCATAGCTTTTATTTTATTTTATTTTAGAGAGAGAGAGAGAGAGAGAGAGAGAGAATTTTAATATTTATTTTTTTTGTTTTCGGCAGACACAATATCTTTGTTTGTATGTGGTGCTGAGGATCAAATCCGGGCCGCATGCATGCCAGGCAAGCGCGCTACCACTTGAGCCACATCCCCAGCCCAAATACCATAGCTTTTAAATAATAGTATCTGTCCTCATCAGAGAGCATTTGCATTCCGTAATACTTATACTTTACAAATTTTCCCATCAAGAGTGTTGATGTTGAATGCTATTACTGACAATATGAAAAGTATATTATTTTTCTTGCTTTACTATACCTTTTTACATCTTCTCTCATTCTTTCATGACATTCTCTTACTCTTTTACTTTTCAGAAGACCCAGGTGAGACACCTAAGATCCCTTTGTGTTTTGTTTTCTTCATCTGCTACCTTTTCTACATGCTGGGGAGAGATCCTCATTCATTTGATCCAGTCATTATCATACCAACCTCTACTACCCACACTTAGACTACTCTGGATTTTGAGGATCCTTTGTCAGGCAGAGCTTTCTCTTCATTGGGAGAAAGCCCAAGTCCCTAGTGGATTTTTGTGTAATGGATTGAGAACTTGAACTTGCAGGGTTTGTTTTTGACTGGGAGGCTGAGTAAACTTTCAAAATATGTCACTACCTTGTCGCGACCCCCTTGCCCGCAAGGAAGACGCAACAACAGGAATCTTCTTTCAGCCGTTTATTCAGGTCCTTGATATTTCTTCTTCTTCCTTTCGGATGCCTCTCCCAGCCTTAATAAAGCATCTCAAGCCCCAATGCGAAGCTGCCACGTGGAGCTTTCTCATAGGGTGTTAAAAAACCATGCGCCAACTCTCCCAAATAAGGAGTTGTTTGTTACAGACCACAGCGGAGCCAGCGCCATCTTGTAATGGCGACCACAGTCCGCAGAAACGGCTCACCACAGTTCCCCCTTTTGTTTTCCAAAAACAATACAGGCGAGAGTAGAGGTCCTATCCCACTGTGCAGAAGTGGCTGCATAGTATGGCTCAGCCCCAAGGAGGGCCCTTCCCCAGATCTGAGGCCATATCAGCCGACGCCTTTTTTCGTGGGACGGGGCGTGGACGCGTCTAACCCGCATGCAATAGGACATGCTCTCCTTGAGGTCCACTTCAAGGATCACTCAAGTGCAGTGCCTTGCCTCGCATCCTGTATCGTGATGATGGTGGACGAAGGGGGATGGCTGAGGCTGAACTGTGGCTGTATAGAAATACGACGACAAACAAGTTGGCAACACCCTAAAAGAAAGGCACGGGTCTTAAGGCGATAGAAAAGCACTAGTGTGGAAACCCATCTGCGTGCAATGGCAGTAAAGCCGGCAGAGTGCAAGGGCTTTCCAACACTAAGAGAATAACAAAGAAAGACATGTCGATCCCAGTGCAATGTTCATAAAACTTGGGGTGCAACGACCATGTCAAAGATTTACTGTTTAATCTGCACAAGCCAGACTTGAGGTGAGATGCCATTTTCTAAAGCTGCAAGAGCTTGTGTGATCATAGCTTTATCTGGACCAATTTCCGGCCAAATATTCGCCAATGATACGGGAGGCATTCCTGGAATCATTAAATCATGAACCGGCATCGGCATTGGCCAAGCCCGTGCCGCTGCCCACCACTGCATTGGTGTCGTCCATGTCATCGGCACCAGCACCAGAGCCAGAGCACTCAGCAGAATGAAGATCCTCATCACGGGATTGCTGTGGTATTTCTTGTTGCTGAGTAGCTGGCGTCAAGACTCTTCTTGTCAGGCGTTCAGGGACCCACAATGGTTCCGTGCGATCCTGGGGAAAAACACATACAGATCCTCGTGCCCATGTCAGCACGGGGTCGGGGCCGTTCCATTGGCCCGTAAGAACATCTTTCCACTTAACATAGCCAATCACAGAGGGCTGAGGGGACACATGTCTATCGGCCGCAGAGCGACCGTGAATATCCAAATTCAAAAAATTAATGGTAAAGAGAGCTAAGGACAGGCGTTCTTTAGGAGTATGTTCAGCTCCTATTCCCCCCTTTTGTTTTTGTAAAGTTTCCTTTAAGGTGCGATGAGCACGCTCAACAGTAGGCTGCCGCATAGTGGCAAGCACACATAATTGGAAAGGTTTATCACTCTGGAGCCTGCATAAAGTAGCATGTTGTATAGCTTCTTCTACTGTCATAAGGGCCGCTCTAGCCTCTTTAGTGAGGCTACGAGGGGAAGTAAGATCTGGATCACCCCTAAGAGTAGCATACAAAGGCTGTAGCATAACATTAGAAATATGTAAATATCCTCGTATCCAATTAATATCTCCCAGCAGTTTTTGATAATCATTTAGAGTTTGGAGATCCTGAGTTCGTATGGTGATTTTTTGTGGTCGTAATTTGCCATACCCAATTGTTGCTCCCAAATACTTAATAGAATCCCCTGTTTGAACCTTTTCAGATGCAATATGCAGTCCATATTGAGCTAACAACTTCACTAGGTCTTTATAGGCCTCATGAATTGTCTGCTCTAATTTAGCAGCCAATAATACATCATCCATATAATGAATGATCTTGATGGAGGAATACTTTTGTCTGAGAGGTGCGAGTGTCTTCCCCACATACATCTGACACATCGTGGGACTATTAGCCATTCCCTGCGGCAACACTACCCACTCAAACCTTTGATCTGGTTCCTCGTGGTTACACGATGGAAGGGTGAAGGCAAAACGCTGCGAGTCTTTAGGATGCAAAGGAATAGAAAAGAAACAGTCTTTAATGTCAATAACAATAATGTGCCAGCCTTGAGGAACAGAGGAGAGCAGAGGCAGCCCTCTTTGAATGGGCCCCATAAGTTGCATTTGAGCATTAACTGCTCGTAGATCATGCAGTAGGCGCCACTTCCCTGATTTTTTCTTAATGACAAATATGGGAGTATTCCATGGAGAAGTAGAAGGTTGGATGTGACCCAAGTCAAGTTGTTCTTTAACTAGAGCATGGGCTGCTGCCAATCCAACCGAGGGAAGAGGCCACCGAGGCATCCAAACAGGCTCCTCGGTGAGCCATGCTATGGGTATTTGAGCCCCAGCGGCCCCTAGGAAAAACCCAGACCAAATCTGTCAAGCTTTTCATGACCTTGTACAGGATGCTTACGTCCCTGTAAATGTTTTCCTAGTCCCAAACCTGGCCTATACCCCATACTTTGCATAATTTGTTGAGACACCGGGGAATAATCATTACTAAGAGTGAACCCCATGTCTTTCATCAGATCACGACCCCATAGAGAGATAGGTAAATCAAGCACATAAGGCTGAAAGGTACCATTATGTCCTTCTACGTCCTTCCAGAATAGATGTCTACAGCTAATCTGAGGAGCTTGGGCATATCCAAGTCCTCTCAGAGATTGATCAGAAGTCTGCACTGGCCATCCCTTAGGCCAGTCCCTAAGCGCTATAATGCTACGGTCTGCTCCTGTATCAAGTAATCCCACAATAGATTTACCTTCTATGCTTAATTCCAAAGTAGGGCGATTGCTCATATCTAGTGACAAACAAGCACAATTCCCTCCGGTGGCACCAATCTCATTCCCTGTCCGTGACCTTGAGTCAGCAGGGAAGTGATTATGCAAACTAGGCAAAATTAGTAATTGAGCAATCCGATCTCCTGGGGAGATGGACACAATGCCCCCTGGAGCTTCCACCATAACCTTTACTATCCCTACAGTATCAGGACTTATGACTCCGGGGAAAACACGAAGACCTTGTAAAATAGAGGATGCACGTCCAATTAGCAAACCTACAGTGCCAGGTGGTAAAGGCCCTTTGAACTCAGTTTCCACCAATTGGACTCCCATCTTAGGTGTTAATACGAGTCTGGAGGTGGAACAGAGGTCCAATCCCGCGGCACCTGTAGTGACTCTCCGCGTTTCATGGGATGGCGTAGAGATGGCCATGTCTCGGGTTCGGGTGTAACATTCTCCACTGCCCCATATATTTGTGGGCCCTGGGGTCGAGGGCCCCGTCGGCCGTTTTTTGGCCCAGCTGAAATAGGTTGTCCATGAATGTCCCTCACTGATCTACACTCTTTTGCCCAATGCTTCCCCTTTTTGCATCTTGGACACAACCCCGGTAGACGAAAGCCATTGGAAGGGCCACCGTGAGGAGGTCCAGTAAAATTGTCTTTTTTGGGACATTCACGTCTGACATGACCGGGTTGACCACAATGGAAGCACGTTCCGGCGGCAGGACCGCCCCCTTTTGCAATCCGAAGGACAGCAGCTGCAAGACCTGCATTAGTTAAAGGTCCTCCAATCTCTCTACACACCTTCATCCATGCTTCTATGCCTTTGTTCTTATAAGGAGCGATTGCTGCTTTACATTCCTTGGTGCATTGCTCAAAGACCAATTGCTTAACAAGGGGCATGGCTCTATCAGGATCCCCAAAAATCTTTCCAGCGGCATCCACCATCCTTGCTACAAAGTCTGAAAAGGGTTCTGTAGGGCCTTGTATAATCTTGGTCAAATTACCAGATACCTCTCCTCTGTTTGGAAGTGACTTCCATGCCCGAATGCAAATGTTATTAATTTGATCATATACCTCAAGAGGGAATCCTGTCTGTTGATTAGCAAATCTACCTTGCCCCAAAAGCATGTCCTTATCCCAATGAGGATGTCCCGCCGCATGGTTTTGGGCGGCCTGTTCTATTGCGCCCTCTAACACAAATGTTCTCCAGTCCAAATATTTACCTGGGGAAACACAAGCCCGAACAAGGCTAGCCCAATCAGAGGGAGTCATACAGTATCTAGACAGACTCTCCACCTGAGTTAGTGTGAAGGCGGCATCCACCCCATAAGTGCGCACAGACTCCGCCAGGGTCTTCACAATTTTAAAATCTAAAGGCTCATGGAATCTTCCCCTATTATCGTCCTGAAAAACTGGATAAGCAAGACCCATCTCAGCGTGAACAGCCTTCCATGTTTGAGCATGGAAAGCTCTCCCCGAAACACCCCCACCATACGGCGGTGGATCCGGAGGATCACATTTCTTGAGCCCCTGCTTATCTTTGCTCCCTTCTCCTACAGCTAAACTCCCTAGCTGGCGAGACAGCCTCCCAAGCTCCTCCTCCTCATTCTCCTCTTCCTCTGACCCACTTTCACATGGAGGTGTGCGCAGCGCACTGAGATCTGAATACAATCGCCTCTTCCCCTGTTTCACGCTCCGCACACTTCCATCCTCCCGAGATACCTCACTTCCTGCCGTCTCTGATTTCTCCTCATGTAATTGTTCTAGAACTTCCTGTCCTTTAGTAAGTGCGTCATGACATCTGTCCTCTGTGAGGCAACTACGGACTATTCTCCAAAGGGGTATCACCCCGCCCTCTAATATGCCCTGCTCAGAAGCAAAGTCAAGATCTTTGCCTAATTTATCCCAACTAGGTATGGTAAGGCTGCCCGAAAATGCAAACCACGGTGCAGCAATATCTATCTTCTGTAAAAATCTCTGTAAAGTACGATGCTTCACTTCCAGGCCCTTGGAACGTAACAGGCCATCTAGGGCCAGGAGAAGCGGACTTGAAGATGCAGCACCCATGACACAACAACAAAAGAAACACAGAAAACAAAAGACACAGACGACAAAAGAAACACAGAAAACAAAAGTGAAAGTACACATTGCAGCTGCAATAAAATATGAGGCTCTCTCTTTCTTTGTAGAGGAGCTGACCCCGCTTTGGTCGCGGATCCCACTTACTGGGACTATCCCCGCTTTGGTCGCGGGTCCCACTTAACTGGGACTATCCAGTGCACCACCCCTGACGACTGAAAGTTCTGGTTCCCGGGTCTCGGCACCACTTGTCGCGACCCCCTTGCCCGCAAGGAAGACGCAACAACAGGAATCTTCTTTCAGCCGTTTATTCAGGTCCTTGATATTTCTTCTTCTTCCTTTCGGATGCCTCTCCCAGCCTTAATAAAGCATCTCAAGCCCCAATGCGAAGCTGCCACGTGGAGCTTTCTCATAGGGTGTTAAAAAACCATGCGCCAACTCTCCCAAATAAGGAGTTGTTTGTTACAGACCACAGCGGAGCCAGCGCCATCTTGTAATGGCGACCACAGTCCGCAGAAACGGCTCACCACACTACCTATATGAGTAACCTCTACATAATTACAATAAATTATCTGAAGTTACTCACTCATAAAGAAAAAAGGTTTATTTTGCTTATGGTTTTGGAGGCTCAAAATTGAAGATTAGGTGGGATGGCCCCATTTGTTTGACTGCTGGTAAGCGTGGTAAATGGTAGCACACCTTGATGGCAGTATGTGTAGGAGCATATGTTGAACCTTGAACCAGAAAATTTAGAGAAAGAGCAAGAATGGTGGCCCATAATTCCCTTTGAGGTCATCCCCTATGACCTAAGGACCTCACCCTAGGCCCCATCTTCTAAATGTTTCACTACCTCCCAGTAGTGCCACCAAAGGGACCAGATTTAAACTCATGGACCTAATACTGCATGCTCCCCTTTTCTTTTTTAGAATTTTTTTTCTTAGTTGTAGCCAGACACAATATCTTTATTTTATTTATTTATTTTAATGTACTGCTGAGGATCGAACCTAGTGCCTGCATGTGCTAGACAATCTCTCTACCACTGAGCCACAACTCCTGCGCCCCCTCCCTTTTCTTGTATAGTGAAGGTTATCTGTATCTATTGTGGAAAATGGTTTGCTGTCATTATCCAGCCTACTCATAAAAGAGATTTAAAAGGACTTAGGGTATGGAAGCCAAGGGGTTAGTGGTGTCTGTTGGATCATTTCTTTCATGGTGTTAAGTCGTTACCACTCAGGCCTTGCTTCTCACTTTTAATGTCTCCCTTAGGCAGGTTTTAACATCTGAGCAAGCAAGGTCATATTTTTAACTTGGGTACACATTATCAATAATATATACTGTTTCCACTACTAAATTAATATAATTGTTATTTCTGCTATATGGAGTCTCAAGAACACACATCACTTCTTCATAAATATATCTCATTCCAAGTTAAGCTGGACTTTTCCCAGGAAAAGGGATGTCTGCATGTCTAGAGCATTTATCAAATTACTGAGTCTCTTGAAACATGGGTCTTAGAAGCTCTGTGACTTTCCTTGGATTTGCATTGTTTCAGTTGTAATTTGCTACACATGAAGGCATGATTGAGCTATTGGTCAGAACTATCTTGTTTGTAAATGAGAATTCCACAATAGGTGCAGATAGCCAATGTGGTTAATTACAGAGAACCTGATGTCTTGAAGACTATTATAACTTGCATTGAAAACTATCTTAACTCTAATCTTTCCGGGTTTAAGTTTCTACATACAGAGTCCTACTTGATGTATTCCCACATTTCTTTCAGCATTTTCAGTCTGAGTCGAGTGCTACTATTACATTCTAGGATGTTCCCTGAGGATAGCCTTAGCACCTTAATTTCTGCTCCAAAATTAACATCTTGAACAGGGAAAGCTTGGGAAATTCTTCTGTGCTAAGGTCTTCCACCACAAGGCAGAATATCATGTGGGGAGGGTGTGGTAGAGGAAAGAGGCTCAAGACATCATTCTGAGAAGCAGACAGTTTCCACTTAACCTCCTACAAAATATATACCCCAAAAGTATGTCCCCAGTGATCTACCACCTTTGGTCACACCCTACCTGGCTACAGTTACATTCTGTTAATCCCTATTAGTGAATTAATTCACTGATTGGGTTAAAGTTCTCATAGCCTAGTCATTCACCCTTTATATTTTCTTGCATAGTTTCACACATGAGGTTTTGGGGACACCTCATATCTAAACCATAGCAATACCCACATTGACTATTTATATTTGGACTTATTCCTAGGCTTCTAATTCACTTTTTAAGTAAAAGTTTCTAGTGGCGTAGAAAATACACATCTTTTAATTTGTCCCCAATCTGGTCAATTTGGGTCAATGGGAACTCCAGCTGCCTAAGTTTGAATAGGGGCCTACTGTTCCAGGTCTGCTATTCTCTTCCCTCCCCATGGATAGCCAACACTATTTCTCTGTGATTATCCCTTTGAATTAACTTCATTAACAAAGACAAATTCAGGGGCATTTTAAGGTCCCTCTAGAAGTCTGAATGCCTTCAGCCTTGTTTTGCCATAAATAGGCTTAGCAGTAAATTGTTCCAAATGGTCCTGAAGAAATCTATAAAATTTAGTTGAAATATATAAAATGGAGATAAAAATGGAAAGTTTAGCTTTATTTCAATGTGTTGACCAAATATCAGATAAATTCATAGCCTTATTATAAGTCTAATAAAAGTACTTTTATTGAAAAATCAACACATCACTATCAAAATAATCTGAAAAATAAATTTTGAGAATTTAAGAGGTCATTTTGAAAAACAGAACACTTAACAAATATTAATGCATATTTTAGATAGACTATATGCTCTAAAGTATCCAAATAGATAAAGGAAACAGTATACAATTCTGAAATGACAGAGTTGATATAAAATTTAATCTCACAAGAAGTAATCAATTAACTTGCAGAGAAATAAGTTTATAAATATAACTATCAAGTCAATCACCTCACACATTTTTCAATAGAATAAAAAGCTATCTATCAAATAAAAGTCATAGAAAAAGTAGGAGAAAATATAAATTAATCTTTAGGATATCAACAACTTTTCAGGAATAAAATTGAAATAACAGTCACTTACTATCTCTTTAACTCACACATCCCTTATCTTGGAAAAAATATTTCTTTAAAAGGATAGAAAATTACCATAAAATACAAATATATTAATAGATTTGGCTATGCAGACTAAAAGTCCTTTAAACCCAGACCTGTGAGCTTTATCTCTTTTCCAAGTATGATGTTTTCTAGAATGAATTCAACTAACACTTAAATATTTGCTTCAGTTATATTAGAACCTGCAGTGGGAAAGGGGGAAAAAAAAGTGTATTATGTAAAGTAAAGAAAGCACTTTAAATTGTGGAAAATACATATGGAGATTAGTACTCGATATTGAGAGAGAACATCGAAGGGATATTTAACCCAGTTGGAAAGGAGTAAGTTTCAGGGAATTTTGTTGTGTTTATTTCTGCTAGAAGTGATGCCTTGTGGGTTCTAATTTTAGACCTGGTAAAAATTGTAAAGAAAACCACAACCACATAAATTAAGACCTACGGCTAAGGGCACAGAGGTATCATAAATGGAATCGAAGTTGGGGATGAAGGAAGGCTTTGGTACTGAGGGATGCTTAGGAATGTAATAAACTTCCAGCAGTTTATTGCAGTCCCTTAATGTTCTCTTCCTATGCAAACACTTTTGGAATGTTCTCCACTCTCCTCAATAGTTCTTCACTACTTTCACCTTCCTTTAAATAGGATAGAATAGGACAGAGGCCATCACTCAGGGGAGCTCCCTCAAGTTTATATAACTGTTTCTAATTGAACACATTTCCACTAATTACTCTAGACACTAGGGAGAGGTATTTGTGTGTGCATGTGTGTGTGTGTTTGAAGTTTTTTTAAACACTTTTATCAGTGCATTATAGTTATATAGAATAGCGGAGTTCATTTTGACATAGCTGTACCTGCCTGGAACATACTTTATTTCATTTTAGTACTGACTTCTTCCTCTTTCCTTCCATCCTCTTTCTAGCCCTTCCCCCCTTCTTCTATTCAACTGTCTTCCTTCTATGTATTTGTTTATTTATTTATTTTTTGGTGCCAGGGATTGAACCCAGGGTGAATAACCACTGAGCCACATTCCCAACCCTTTTTATATTTTATTTAGAGATGGTTTACTTAAGTTGCTGAGGCTGGCTTTGAACCTGTGATCGTCCTTCCTTAGCCTCCTGAGCCCTGGGATTACAGATGTGAGCCACAATGCACAGAGTGTTTGCTTACTTTAAAATCTGTGTTTTATAATTTTTAATCTGTGTTTTATAATCAATACAAAACTGAAGATGGAATTCTATGTAGTATATTCATATAAGCATATAATGTAATTTTGTCAAATTCATTCCTCATTTCTTCCCTTTTCCTATCCTTTCACCCTCCCACTCAATGTTCTTTCTCTCCTCCATGGAGAAAGAGGCGTTTTTCCGGGAAGCAAACCCCATACCTTCTCTGGATCCCATCTCCTTGCACTTCGTGATGAATCCCAAACATCAATCATCAGTGATGTTGGTAAAAAATCATAGAGAAACTTTGGAAGTTCCCAGAGTTATGTCAGCAACAATATTTGAGATTCAATCTTTTCACATAGGACATAAACATTAGGTTAAATTTAGGGAAGAAGACATTCAAGTTTTGCCCTTGATGGATAAAGAGATTTACAAGTGGTTATACTGTCAACAAGATATTCCAGGTAGAGGGAAGAGGTTCAAGACATGGTGCATCATGTAGTGCAGTTCAATTAAAAACTTAACATGCAAGAAGAGGAGTGAGAATCATGACTACAAGACAGAGTGAACCATCTTAAGATGCACCTTTTCTAAACTGAGGAATTAAATATTCAAATTTATAATTAATATCCAGCCACTGAAGTTTTTAAGTAATGAGAATGCAGATTCATGACTTTTCAATTAAATGATTTCTGAACCTTGTATTGTGTATTATTTACTGGTTTATGAATTTTAGTACAGATTTTAGTTTATGGATCATATATATACCTACTTTTCAATTGATTTTGCAACACATTGCATCAGACATTTACAGAATATAATCAAAGATCTAGCAATATTTTTATCTTGCTTTAAAAATATCTGCAGTAGAACAAATTGTTAAATCTCATCATCTATTTATGTACATCCTATATTTTTCTCACAGGAGGTACCCATGTTAGGTTGACATCTTTATGAAGAATTCATTTACCACAGTTAGCTATGGTAGTGATATGTAATTTCCTTCTTATCTCTATGGAAATGTCCTTTAGATAGCTTTTTTTTTTGCCAGTTCACACTATCATGGTGAAACTATAATAACAGTTTATTCATTGTGAAACTACAGGTAAATATTCATTTAGATTTTATAACATTTCCTTCCCCCCCCCCATTCTTACTCCTACCACCTTAGTTTGCCTTTTTATTTCTTCACATATGTCTCATTGAAATAGCCTCGTAAGACACTGGTTTCCTGCTCCAACCCTTTGATTAATCTTGCACATAGGTGACATACTCCTATTCATAAAATGCTTTAATTATGCTGTTTCTCATTAAAATGGTTTATTGTGCTTCCCCTGTCTGCTGTTTGATACAAAGGACAAGACTCAACTCTGCAATTTAGTTTTCAAAGACCACCAATTCCAATATCAGCCTACCTGTGAGTCACTTAAGTTGCTCTATTCAGATAAATATGTTTTCTGCTCCTTTCTTTTTATGAGCATATTCCCTTCTTGGAAGGCCATTTTTGCATTGTTTGAACTGGGTGAAATTTGCCCTAGAAGTAGCAATCTCCTGGTCCTCGACAACTGAAGATCTTTAGTCATCTCCTAACCCAAACTATCCTTTGACTTCACTGCCTATTTCTTTATAAAAAATAATTTATTTTTTAGATTGACGAATAAAAAGTATTTATATTCCTTTTGTACAAAGTGGTGTTTTGAAATATGTACATGTTGTGTATTTTATAAATTGTGTGAATTAACAAATGCCTACATATTAAATGCCATTTTTTGTGATGAGAACACTTCCAATCTACTCTCTTTATAATCAAGAATACAGTTGTTGTTATTAACTATAGTTACCATATTGTAGGATAGATCTCTTGAATATGCTTCTCCTATTGAACTGAATTTTGGTTTCTGTTGACCTATATCTGTCCAACCTCCCTGATTTCTATACACTGGTAACCATAGCATTCTACTCTCTGCGTCTTTGAGTTCAACTTTAGATTCTACTACAAGTGAGATCAGGTGGTGTTTTTCTTTCTGTGATTGAATTCTTTAAGCTAACATGATATCTTCCAGATTCATCCATTCATCCAGGATATCACAAATTAGATATCCTGTATTTTAAGGGTGTACAGTAGTCCATTGTGTATATATGTCACATCTCTTTATTCATTCATGCACTGAGGGAAATTTAGATTGAGTTGTTGTAATAATGCTGAAATCAACATGGGAATGCAAGCATCTTCTCATCATACTGATTTTAATTCTTTTGCATATGTACTCTGTAGTGGAATTGCTGGATCATATAGCAGTTCTATTTTGAGATTTTTGAGGAATTTACATGCTTTTTTCACAATGGCAGTATCAATTTGTATTCCTATCAATAGTGTGCAAGGGTTCTATTTTCTCCACATCCTCAATGAGTCTTGTTATCTTTTGTATTTTTTTAAAAAATAATAGTCATTCTAGTGGGTGAGAGGTGATATCTCATTTGGTTTTCAAAATAAAAAAATAAGGGGCTTGGTCGCGGGTGATTTCTCCGCATGGAGGGAAGCAGTACCTGGTCGGCGGACCGCCCCGTGGATGGAGTCTGGGACGCTCCCGGGATTACAGCGAAGCGGATTCTGGAGGCTCCTGCCAGTGGCGCACTGGCCGCGCTGAGTGCTGAGTTCCAGATTTGAAACAGAGGAGAGAACCGGTCCAGTTCGAATCCCGACGCCGGTTGGAACACGGAGGAGGACACCGGCCGCCATCATGGAGAGCTGATGCAATCATCCCTGTTTTCTACTGATCTCAGCTCATTCAGCTACGGAGCAGGTGATTCCGGGCTGGTATTTGCCTGCGCCGCGCAGACAGATCGCTCTGGCTCGGGACGGGAAAACCTGAGGAGAATACTCTTCGGGCCTCACCCCTGGCAAGTCGGGCGCCGGACTTTGAGCGGCCAGATTCTGGTTCCCCGGGTTGCTTTGGCCCAGGGCGGGAGATCCTTCAGGGACTCCGGGCGGAGGCCAGTTACAAGTGGATTGTGCCCTGAGGGGCGGCGTGGCTCTAACTCCCGGAACAGTTTTGGCTCGGGGCCAGGGAACCCGCGGGGACTGCGTCTTTGACCCTGCCCCTGGCTGAGCGTACACTGAGCTGGGAGAGGTTGGAGCTGCCAGGCTCGGGCTCCCGAGGCTGTTTGGGCCTGAGGCTGCGGTACCTCTGTGGAGCCGGCTCCTAGCAGAGTGTGGCAGGGATCGGAGAGGCTGGGTTCTGACTCCTGTGGCTGCTTGAGCCCAGGGCCGCGGAGCCTGCGGGGACCGAGAGCTGAGGCCAGCCACAAGTGAAACTTGCCACGAGGGGCAGTGGGACTCTGTCTCCCGGAACAGTTTTGGCCCGGAGCTGGGGAGCCCGCGGGAAGTGCGTCTTAGTCTCTGCTCCCAGCGGAGCGTGCACCGAGCAGGGAGAGTCTGGCCGGCCAGGCTTGGGCACCGAGCAGGGAGAGTCTGGTGCAGCCAGGCTTTGGCTCCCGGGGCTGCTTCAGCCTGGGATTGGGGAACCCGAGGCGGTTGCTCTGAGGAGCCTGCTCCTAGCAGAACGAGGCGGGTATCGGAGAGACCAACTCCTGGCTCCCGAAGCGGCTCTGGCTCAGGGTTGGGGATCCTACAGGGACTGCTTCTTGGTCCGGGTCCTGCTGGGTGCTGCGGGGGCCTGGGGGGCAGAGTGGAGCTGCCTCCTGCGCCCAGAGCAGGCTAAGGGTCCCGCCGGTGTGGTATCGCGACACCCCAACTGCAGCTGGGGCCGAGGAGAGTAGCCGCCCACGCCTGGAACAGGACCAGCGACCCGACGGCAGGGTAGCCAAGTCAACCCACTTGGAGTGGAGGCCGTGAAGAGCTGCCGTCTGATCCTGCAAGGTAGGCAGTCCTGCATCCCACTGGCAGGACAGGCTCGGCAGCCGGCCAGTGTGGTGGACGAGTAGCATCGAGGCAGTCACGTCACACTGGTTGGAGTGGGGGTTGAACAGAGCCGCCGCCAGCGTCCGGAAGGAGCCCAGAGACCCCTTGGAGAGGCAGTTAGGTACCCCCACTGGGAGTGGGGGTTGAGCAGAACTGCCGCCCAGGCCCGCAGGGTGGGCAGATCTGAGACCCACCGGCGGAACAGGCTTGGAGGCCAACCAGCGTGGTAGACACGTCACATCAACTGGAGTAGGGGTGGAGAAGAGCTGCCGCCCACATCCGGATCAGGACCAACGATCCGAGGACATGGTAGGAACATCACCGAAATTGGAGTGGGGGCAGGGTAGAGCAGCCACCCGTGCCCGCAGGGCGGGCAGACCTACGACCAACCAGCGTAGTGGATAGATCACCCTGATTAGAGGAGGATCACAGCCACTACCCGCCCTACAAGAGAGATATCCCAACTATACAAGAGCAATATAAATAAACAGGGGGAAAAATTTCAAAAACACAACAGTTTCACCAAGCAGAAAGAAACGCAAGCAACATGAAAAGACAAGGAAAGAAAGGACCACAAGCAATGCAGGTCAACTCAACTCTAGAAGAGGTAATAGCTGCAACAGATGGAATGTCAGATAAAGAGTTCAGGAGATACATGCTTCAGATGATCTGGACTCTCAAGGAAGACATGAGACAGCAAAATCAGACAATGAAAGATCACATTGACAAGGAACTACAGAAACAAATCCAGGAAGTAAAAGATCAATTTCACAGGGAGTTAGAAGTAATAAAAAACAAACAAATAGAAATCCTAGAAATGCAGGAAGCAATAAACCAACTTAAAACCTCAATTGACAATACTACCAGCAGAATAGATCACTTAGAAGATAGAACATCAGACAATGAAGACAAAGTATTTCAACTTGAGAAGAACATAGACAGTTCAGCAAGACTGCTAAGAAACCATGAACAGAACATTCAAGAATTATGGGACAACATTAAAAGACCAAACTTAAGAGTCATTGGGATACAGGAGGGCACAGAGCTCCAAACCAGAGGAATGAACAATCTATTCAATGAAATAATACAAGAAAACTTCCCAGACTTGAAGAATGAAACAGAATCCCATATCCTAGAAGCCTACAGGACGCCGAAAGTGCAAAATCATAAGAGATCCACACCTAGACACATTATAATGAAGATGCCCAACATACAGAATAAGGAGAGAATTTTAAAAGCTACAAGAGAAAGAAAGCAGATTACATTTAGGGGCAAACCAATCAGGATAACAGCTGATCTCTCAACACAGACTCTGAAAGCTAGAAGATCCTGGAATAACATTTTTCAAACACTGAAAGAAAATGGGCTCCAACCAAGAATCGTGTATCCGGCGAAATTAAGCTTCAGGATGGAAGATGAAATTAAAACCTTTCACGATAAACAAAAGTTAAAAGAATTCGCAGCTAGAAAACCATCTCTTCAAAAAATCCTTGGCAAAACATTACAGGAAGAGGAAACTGAAAATAACATTGAAAACCATCAGTGGGAGGTAGGACAGTAAAGGGGGGAAAGTAATCAAAGAGGAAAACTAATCAGGTTTAGTAACATAAATAAACAAATATGACTGGAGGAACAAACCAAATCTCAATAATAACCCTACATGTTAATGGCTTAAACTCACCAATTAAGAGACACAGGCTAGTCGAATGGATCACAAAACAAGATCCAACAATATGTTGCCTACAGGAGACACATTTGATAGGAAAAGATATACATAGACTGAAGGTGAAAGGCTGGGAAAAATCATTCCACTCATATGGACTGCGGAAACAAGCTGGAGTGTCCATACTCATATCAAACAAAATAGATTTCAAGCCAAAGTTAATCAAAAAGGATAAAGAGGGACACTGCATACTGCTCAAGGGAACCATACACCAACAAGACATAACAATCATAAATATATATGCCCCAAACAACGGTGCAGCTACGTTCATCAAACAAACTCTTCTCAAGTACAAGAGTCTAATAGACCACCATACAATAATCATGGGAGACTTCAACACACCTCTCTCACCACTGGACAGATCTTCCAAACAAAAGTTAAATAAGGAAACTATAGAACTCAACAACACAATTAACAACCTAGACTTAATTGACATATATAGAATATACCACCCAACATCAAGTAGTTACACTTTTTTCTCAGCAGCACATGGATCCTTCACAAAAATAGATCATATATTATGTCACAGGGCAACTCTTAGACAATATAAAGGAGTAGAAATAATACCATGCATCTTATCTGATCATAATGGAATGAAACTGAAAATCAACGATAAAAGAAGGAAGGAAAAATCATGCATCACTTGGAGAATGAACAATAGGTTACTGAATGATCAATGGGTTATAGAAGACATTAAGGAGGAAATTAAAAACTTCTTAGAGTTAAATGAAATCACAGACACAACATATCGGAATCTATGGGACACAATGAAAGCAGTTTTAAGAGGAAAATTCATTGCTTGGAGCGCATTCCTTAAAAAAAGAAAAAACCAACAAATAAACGACCTCATATATCATCTCAAAATCCTAGAAAAAGAAGAGCAAAACAACAGCAAAAGAAGTAGAAGGCAAGAAATAATTAAAATCAGAGCTGAAATTAATGAAATTGAAACAAAAGAAACAATTGAAAAAATTGACAAAACCAAAAGTTGGTTCTTTGAAAAAATAAATAAAATCGACAGACCCTTAGCCATGCTAACGAAGAGAAGAAGAGAGAGAACCCAAATTACTAGCATAAGGGATGAAAAAGGCAATATCACAACAGATACTTCAGAAATACAGAAGATAATCAGAAATTACTTTGAATCCTTATACTCCAATAAAATAGAAGATAGTGAAGGCATCGATAAATTTCTTAAGTCATATGATCTGCCCAGATTGAGTCAGGAAGATATAGACAGCCTAAACAGACCAATAACAATAGAAGAAATAGAAGAAACCATCAAAAGACTACCAACTAAGAAAAGCCCAGGACCGGACGGGTATACAGCAGAGTTTTACAAAACCTTTAAAGAGGAACTAACACCAATACTTTTCAAGCTATTTGAGGAAATAGAAAAAGAGGGAGAACTTCCAAAGACATTCTACGATGCCAACATCACCCTGATACCTAAACCAGACAGAGACACTTCAAAGAAAGAAAACTACAGACCAATACCTCTAATGAACCTAGATGCAAAAATCCTCAATAAAATTCTGGCGAATCGGATTCAAAATTGTATCAAAAAAATTATACACCATGATCAAGTAGGATTCATCCCTGGGATGCAAGGCTGGTTCAATATACGGAAATCAATAAATGTTATTCACCACATCAATAGACTTAAAAATAAGAACCATATGATCATCTCGATAGATGCAGAAAAAGCATTCGACAAAGTACAGCATCCCTTTATGTTCAAAACTCTAGAAAAATTAGGGATAACAGGATCATACCTCAACATTGTTAAAGCAATCTATGATAAGCCACAGGCCAGCATCATTCTGAATGGAGAAAAATTGAAGGCATTCCCTCTAAGATCTGGTACAAGACAGGGATGCCCTCTCTCACCACTTCTGTTCAACATAGTTCTCGAAACACTGGCCAGAGCAATCAGACAGACAAAAGAAATTAAAGGCATAAAAATAGGAAAAGAAAAACTTAAATTATCACTATTTGCAGACGATATGATTCTATACCTAACAGACCCAAAAGGGTCTACAAAGAAACTATTAGAGTTAATAAATGAATTCAGCAAAGTGGCAGGATATAAAATCAACACGCATAAATCAAATGCATTCCTGTATATCAGCGACAAATCCTCTGAAATGGAAATGAGGACAACTACTCCATTCACAATATCCCCCCAAAAAATAAAATACATGGGAATCAACCTAACAAAAGAGGTGAAAGACCTATACAATGAAAACTACAGAACCCTAAAAAGAGACATAGAAGAAGACCTCAGAAGATGGAAAAATATACCCTGTTCATGGATAGGCAGAACTAACATCATCAAAATGGCGATATTACCAAAAGTTCTCTATAAGTTCAATGCTATCCCAATCAAAATCCCAACAGCATTTCTTGTAGAAATAGATAAAACAATCAGGAAATTCATATGGAATAATAAAAGACCCAGAATAGCAAAAACAATGCTAAGCAGGAAGTGTGAATCAGGCGGTATAGCGATACCAGACTTCAAACTATACTACAGAGCAATAGTAACAAAAACAGCATGGTACTGGTACCAAAACACGCAAGTGGACCAATGGTACAGAATAGAAGACACAGTAACCAATCCACAAAACTACAACTATCTTATATTTGATAAAGGGGCTAAAAGCATGCAATGGAGGAAGGATAGCATCTTCAACAAATGGTGCTGGGAAAACTGGAAATCCATTTGCATCAAAATGAAATTGAATCCCTTTCTCTCGCCATGCACAAAAATTAACTCAAAATGGATCAAGGAGCTCAATATTAAATCAGAGACACGGCGTCTGATAGAAGAAAAGGTCGGCTATAATCTACATACTCTGGGGTCAGGCTCCAAATTCCTCAATAGGACACCCTTAGCGCAAGAGTTAACAACCAGAATCAACAAATGGGACTTACTCAAACTAAAAAGTTTCCTCTCAACAAAAGAAACAATAAGAGAGATAAACAGGGAGCCTACATCCTGGGAACAAATCTTTACCCCACACACTTCAGATAGAGCCCTAATATCCAGAGTATACAAGGAACTCAAAAAATTAGATAATAAGATAACAAATAACCCAATCAACAAATGGGCCAAGGACTTGAACAGACACTTCTCAGAGGAGGACATTCAATCAATCAACAAGTACATGAAAATATGCTCAACATCGCTAGCAGTCAGAGAAATGCAAATCAAAACCACCCTAAGATACCATCTCACTCCAGTAAGATTGGCAGCCATTAAGAAGTCCAACAACAACAAGTGCTGGCAAGGATGCAGGGAAATGGGTACACTTGTTCATTGTTGGTGGGACTGCAAAATGGTGCAGCCAATTTGGAAAGCAGTATGGAGATTTCTTGGAAAGCTGGGAATGGAACCACCATTTGACCCAGCTATTCCCCTTCTCGGTCTATTCCCTAAAGACCTAACAAGAGCATGCTACAGGGACACTGCTATATCGATGTTCATAGCAGCACAATTCATGATAGCAAGATTGTGGAACCAACCTAGAAGCCCTTCAATAGATGAATGGATTAAAAAAATGTGGCATTTATACACAATGGAGTATTACTCTGCATTAAGAAATGACAAAATCATAGAATTTGGAGGGAAATGGATGGCATTAGAGCAGATTATGCTAAGTGAAGCTAGCCAATCCTTAAAAAACAAATGCCAAATGTCTTCTTTGATATAAGGGGAGTAACCAAGGACAGGGTAGAGAGGAAGAGCTGGAGAAGAAGATTAACATTTAACAGGGATGATAGGCGGGAGGGAAAGGGAGAGTTAAGGGAAATTGCATGGAATTGGAAAGTGAGCCTCAGGGTTATACACAATTACATATAAGAGGAAAGGAGGAGTAGGAGAGAAATTATATAAGTGTAAGAAACGATTTACAGTAGAGGGGGTGGAGAGAGAGAAGGGGAGGGGAGGGGAGGGGAGGGGGGATAGTGGAGAATGGGATAGACAGCAGAATACATCAGTCACTAGAAAGGCAATTTGTAAATCAATGGAAATGTAACTGATGTGACACAGCAATCTGTATACGGGGTAAAGGTGGGAGTTCATAACCCACTTGAATCATTCTGTGAAATATGGTATATTAAGAACTATGTAATGTTTTGAACAACCAACAATAAAATAATAATTAAAAAAATAAAAATAAAATAAAAGGTTGGAAACAGGGATGTGGCTCAATTGTAAAGTGCCTCTTAAATCCCCATTGGGGGATTTAAGTGAGGGGCACTTTGAGGGGAACTTTTACCATATATATATATATATATATATATATATATATATATATATATCTCCCATTGCTTTATTTATATGTCTTATTTTGAGAAATGTATATAGTAGGTGTTTTGCCCATTTTAAAATCAGGTTGTTTTCTTGCTATTGAGTTCGAGTATGTGTGTGTGTGTGTGTGTGTGTGTGTTTGTGTGTGTTCTTTGTATATTTTGAATATTAAAGCTTTTCAGATAAGTGGTTTGCAAATGTTTTCTCTCATTCTATAATTGTCTCTGCACTTTAACTCTGTTAAGTGCTTTCTTGATGGTATAGAAGCTTTTTAGTTTGATGTAATCTCATTTGTCTATTTTTGCTTTTGTTGCCTGGGTTTTGGGGTCATAACCCCCCAAATCATCACCCTGACCAATGTCATGGAGTTTTTCCTCAATGTTTCTTTGCAGCAGTTTTACAGTTTTAGATCTTTCATTTATGTCTTTAATCCGTTTTTGAATTGATTTTCTATATATGAGATAAGGATCCCATTTTCTTCTGCAAGTGACTATCCAGTTATTCCAACATTTATTGAAGAAACTACCCCTCTCTCCATTGTATGTCCCTGTTTCCTTTGTTGAAAATCAGATAACTGTTAATGCATGTATTTACTCTGGGCTCTTTGTTCTGGTCCAATGGGCTATACATCTGTCTTTATGCCAGTTGCATGATGCCTTGATTGCTGTAGCTTTATAGCATATTTTTAAGTTGATTAATGTCATGTCCTTAGCTTTGATCTTTTTACTTAAGAGTGCTTTGACTGTTGGTTGTCTGTTGTGGTGCCACACAAATTTCAGATTTTTTTTTCTGAATAAAACATCATTGGCAGTCTCATAGGGACTGAATATACATATTGCTTTTTGTAATATGGTCATTTGACCAATTTTAATTCTTTCAATCCATGAACACACAATATCTTTTCATCTAAATCTGTGTTCTTTATTTCATTCATGTTTTATAACTTAGGGTGTACAGGTCTTTCATCTGTTTGAAAAATTTAATTTATGCTGTTTTTGTAGCTATTGTAAATGAGGTTTTCATAAATTTTCTGTTCAGAGTGTTTATTATTAGTGTACAGAAACTACTGATTTTTATGTGTTGAATTTATATCCTCCAAATTCACTGAATTGTTTTATTGGTTTAATTTTTGCAGGGGTTGGTGGAGGAGTCTTTAGGATTTTCTGTATATAGTATCATATACTCTGCAAACACATCTTTTTACCTCTGACTTTCCAATTTGGAAACACACACCCTCATAACTCCTTGCATGTTAAAGAAATGTGTATTTCATGTGTTATATATTAAATGTTCAGTTTTTAACTTGAGCTAATAAGCTTATGGAGGATATCTTCCATAACTCTTAATCAAATATGAACATGGCCATATTTTCTTATTATCTGAAATGGAGGTGAGACTGGAAAGTTTTCAGTTGATGTTAGCTGTGGGTTTGTAATATAAAACTGTGTTGAGGTTCATTGCTTCTATACTTCATTTTTTGAGTGTTTGCTCATCAAAGGATGGTGAATTTTTTCAGATGTTTTTCTGCATGAATTGTGATGATCATATGATTTTTTTCTCTTCTGTTCTTCTAATGTGTATCACATTCATTGACTGGCATACTTAGAACTATCCTTGTATCACAGGAACATATTTTCTTTGATCCTGTCAGAGAATGGTATTTCTAATGTGCTGCTGCATTGGGCTCCTAGTATTTTGTTGAGGACTTATGTACTTAAGGTATATTTGTGTGTAATTTTCTTTTCTTGCAGTGTACTAGAGTTTTTGTGTGGCCTTGTTCAGTGAGTTTGGAAGTATTTCCTTTTCTTCTATTTTTAGGAAGAGCATGAGAAATATTTTTTTAAGCCTTAAAAAAATTGTGGATACAATGAAAAAGACAATGTCTATTCCCTTGAAGTGATTGCATTTTTGAATAGCAGCCTACATTGATGAATTTTTTTTTGGTAGTGGTGCTTGAACTCAGGGGCACTCAACCACTGAGCCACATCCCCAGCCCAATTTTGTGTGTGTATATATCTATATCTATATATGTATATATATATAAAATATATCAAACTATATGTTTATTAGAGACAGGGTCTCACTGTGTTGCTTAGCTCTTCACCATTGCTGAGGCTAGCTTTGAACTCGTGATCCTTCTGTCTCAGCCTCCAGAGCTGCTGAGATTATAGGCGTGTGCCATGCGCCCAGCCTACATAGAGGATTTAAAGAATATAGGAACCTTTTTCCACATCCTGTGATAATTACATTAAGACAGTCATGATATTTTTTCATTACCAGTGATTGGAGAAGAACTGGTAAGGGCATTTGAAATAAAACTGTTTTCCCTACGAGAGAATAGCAACAACAAAGTTCTTCCTCATTCCTTTTTGTGATCCTAACACTTGGCTTTTCTTGATGCGATTGGGAGGACTGGAGAATAGGATCTGCACTATGGTTCATAGATTATTGGCAGTTTGGGGTGAAAGACCTAAGGCTAATGGCATAGAAAAATTATAATTTGGAGCACAAGTCCTAAATATAAAAATGCTGAAATACTGGGACATTGTCTAAGTAACAAACTCTCTACTGCTTTATATAATTCTCTTTGTACACAGTAAGTAGGCAGCTCAAATGAAGTTGAGCAGAGATTCTGCATTAGATATACATGGTGGAATCTAGTTAAATTGAAAAGACATCTATCTGGTTGGAAAGAAAATATTTTTTTAATATTTATTTTTTAGTTACAGTTGGACACAATACCTTTATTTTATTTATTTATTTTTATGTGGTGCCGAGGATCGAACCCAGTGCTAGATGAGCACTCTACCCCTGAGCCACAACCCCAGTCCAAGAAGATACTTTTTAATTGGGTACTCAGTTTTGTGTGTTTTGAGGTATCAAACTAAAATAGAGCTGTTTTGGGGGCAATTTATAATTGAGAGAGGGGAATGGGAATTAGAACGCTATTTCAGTAACCAAAGTAAAATACAAAATAAATGATCTAATGACCACTTTATCATTTTTAATTTTTTTTTCCCAGTCATTTCAAATCCATTCTGGGAATTTCCCAAACCAGCACACAGTCTTCTCTAATACCTGCTCCTTCTGTGTCTGTTTTCTTGGGACTTTATCTACTCTGTTATCCAGTAACTCAGTAGTTATCATAATGCCTGTCCTCCTGTTATAGCTCATCCCCAGATCCTCCTGACCCTACACATGAAGTTTTGAATATATGCACATCTCTTCCTTCCACACCAGCCTTATTCTAAGCACCTGTCGTTTCTCACCTGAACTCATCATTAGTCAGGAGAAACAACTATTCCATTTCTAGAATCCATTTTCTTTTTTCCAGTCAGAGGGATCATTTTTCCTTTAGAACCCAACATTTATTTTTTTTTTGTTTTTTATAGACAAATAATAATTGTTCATATTTATGGGGTAAAATGTGGTATTTTGATGTGGTTTAACGTCAAAGTAATGAAGAATCTCACGTACTTATTCTTTGTGAGAATATTTAAAATCAACCTTTTTGCTCATTTTGAAATATACAATCTATTTTTAGATTACTTAAAGGAAATATTACTGTAGTACATAAAACTAAGCCTGTCTCCCCTCCTTTACATCGTTGGGTAAATACAATGAAAAGCAAAATCTTCCAACCCGGAAACTCTTCACAAAGGTAGTAGAAAAAGAAAGCATTTATTTATAAATAAGTATTAAGTGAGAATGTGATGCTCGTCATAGGCAGCTCCACTCAGAGACTAGAGAAAAGATAGAACTATCATTTTATTAGTGAGGAAGTATGATCTTTTAAATCATTGCTTTCAAATTGATAATAATCTGTCTAAAGTAAGACTAATTGGACTTGGTAGCACCATTTATCACAAGTAGTTCACCTTAACTTTACCTTTTAATTATGATGACCATGTATGTTAACTACAAAGTGGCCTTTATCCACAGGGAATCCAAACTTCTTATATCTGTAGTAAGGGAAGAAGTTCTGTCACCTGGAACAGGTACTCACTGAGAGATAGGGCCACTATCTCCTTTGATGTTTATATTTCAAAACCATACTTCCTGGTTCTTGGGAAAGATTCCTGTGTTGCAAAGCTAACAAAAGGAAAAAACCAAAAAACAAAAAATAAACTTTCTGCTTTTAAAGGAATTTACATTTCAATTGCTAATCTTCTAAAGTAAATATAAATAAAAAATGGGCAGAGAAATCATTTCCCTTATTTTCAGCATGGAGAACTAAGCTGCTTATTTTTAATTTTTAGCTTTTGGTGTTAACACCAAAAGCATTTTAATATTTTCCTGTCTTGCTAGGATAAAACCCAGGGAAATTTAGGGGGCCTGTATTGTGGCAGGGTCCCCTGGCCTCTCTGGCTGTCTTGCTCCATGCTCCCTTCTCAAACATTTTCAGCTACATTGTTCTTATTTTATCAGAATTCACACCACATTGCTTTAGCATAACAAAAACACTTTTCTGCTTCACCACCCCTTCACCTAATTTAGAATTCCTTATCTTTTTCATTTCAGCTTCAACATTCCTTTCATTAACAGCTGCCTGTTGCAGGAGATTTTTAGCTCCAAAAACACAAGGAAGGGCTGTATCCACTATTGCTTTATGCTGGGTTCAAAGTATTTCTTTTTGACAAATAGTAAGTACTTTACTAATCTTTTGTGATGAATGGATAAGAAAGAATAATATGAAAATTAAGTTATTAAAAAATAATAGATAATGTGATTCATATTAAAAATCTGGATGGACAGAAACTTCCTAGGATTAAGGGATTGTTAAAAATAAGACTGTAGAACTAGTGTCTTTAACAACGAGAATGACAAATTTGATATAACATGCCTCATGTGTACATAGGCATACTCAAACATATACAGGGAAATATACACCAGTGGTTTAGTTGTTGTATTGTGAAACATTGTCAGAGTTTATTTTATAAATAATTAACTAGAAGATTCAGATAAGATGAGATTGAGATTACTTCTAACCATAGAAAAAAATGTCACCTGTAAACTAAGCAATGCACATTAAAACGAGATGCCATATTTAATAGTTCTTACACTTTTTAATACGAATGGGGTCAGAGTAAAACAGAAACTTTCTTACATTGCAAACAGGAATATAAATTTGTATAACTGTTTGTAAAATGATTTGTCAGTATTTTTCAAGAACCTTGAAATATTTGTATTCTTTGATCAAGTAAATCAGCTTTTAAAAAGAAACATTGTTATTGTATTTTTTTATACCTTTATTTTATTTGTTTATATTTATGTGGTGCTGAGGATCAAACCCAGTGCCTCACAGCTACAGCCCCAGCCCCAGTAAATCAACTTTTGACAGTTTACCTAAAGATTATATTCTGAAACTCAAGAGTTGTCTTTCCGATTTATAATTCACTTATGATAGTATAAAACTGGAAATAATCTTAATATTCAAAATTGGAAGAATGGCTTATTAGTTTATGGAATTTATATATTAATGGGGTAAATTCCTGTGTTTGAAATAACATGGGGAATTTGTTTTTCTGTGTTATTTTTTATGATTCCCAGATAATGCACAAACATTGTAAATTGATAACAGAACCAACATTCTATTTATTGAGACCTGTATCAAATGCAAAAACTTGATAGATGAAAGACTTGTTGAAAACATACTTTATATCCAAGTCTTCTTCAAAATCACCTAATTAGGTGAGATCAATTTAAGGAAAATATTCAGTGAATTTTTTTTCAGGCAAAACAGTAAAATCAAGGTAATTGCTAGTTTAATTCAGCATGTAGTTTTTTTTTTTTTTTTTTTTTCCCTTAGCTAACAGCTTTTTTAGTTTTGGTTCTGTTTTCCTGGAAAACTATTGACCAGGTTTCCAAAGACATTAGAGATTCCGGTAAGTGACATGTTACTTGGCTTATTGCACTGGTTGTGAAAATATTATCCCTCCCATTTTCCTAAGAATGCTTTAGGCCCCCCTCAAAAAAATATACTCAAAAAGCCAGCAAAAACTAAGCAGAATAAAACAACACAAACACAAAGTGTCCAAACACATGCACCCTCTACCTCAGGCCTGATTTTCAAAATGATGTAAAATTATATCAGATATGGCATTTTTACTTTATGATGTTTAAACATTGATAATAAGGATTTTTTTTTAACTTGGCTGTTTGATTCTGTTTGGCATCCATTACTCAAATATACACATTTTCATATGATTTGTGAAAATTACATGTACAATTTGTTCAGCAGTGGTTACCATGTGGAGCTGCTTTCTTTGGTTTCACTACATGATGTAATTTTTCTCATTAGGGATAAAAATTAATCCCTCATTCAATTATAATGTTAGCTTGCTATTGACGAGAAGTTTATAAAAAGTGTAAGACATCACCCACTTTGCCAGGATGCTAATTTGTCACATTTTGGTGACAAAAAATGAGATAAAATATTGCAGAACATTCTCTGGCAGCATATGCATCACTGTTTGCCACATAAGAATAATTAGATCTTATTGTTTTTTTCTTAATAATTTTGAAAGAAATTATTTGATAAAGAAGTTTATTTCATTGACAGCAAAAGAGGCATCTTGCGATAGTGAATATATTTTCATTTAAAAGAATGTAGATTTGTTGAATTCTTTAAGTAAATTACCTGATCTGATTCACCAATAATGCTTCATACATATCAGACTTGTTTTTCACATCCCTTTCTAATCTTATACTTTTCTTTTTTGAATCATTTTCATGAAATTAGGTGGGCACGTGTAAGCAAAATACAATTACTCTGCTATTAATGAATAAGCCTGTGCCTGCTAAGCCAGATAGTCATTTTTCTTTTCAATGTTCCTTTTTTCTACAAAGATCATGTTTAGTCCTAAAGTTTGAATGAGAAGAATATCCACAGGGGCCATGAAAATTTACACCTTTACTATTAATTAAGTCCAAGCTGCATTGTTTACCACTATGGTTACATTCCTTAAGAAATGGAGTAAGATGTTATTTGCTACGTTTTCAAAATAAACCCACTTTCAAGATTATTGCAAAATTTCAAATACTCATAGAATTCTTGGAAAAATGAGATGTTATGCCATTTCTATGTGTTTGTTAAATAGTAATGTTTTAGTTTTATTAACGATATGGAGACTCCTGGAAGGAAAACATCATTTTATGATACAATTATCAGCTGTTCCTCTTTTTAAGAAAACAAGTTTCATGCAGGATGAATACGTCTATCTAGAGAATTGAAAAGTGTTATTTCGAAGTAGAGTGTGGGCACAGGCTTATAATCTTAGTCACTTAGGAGGTGGAGGCAGGAAGATTGCAAGTTCAAGGACAGTCTTGGTAATTTAGTGAGACTTGATCTCAAAATAAAAATAAAAAGGCTGAGATATAGCTCAGTGCTAGAGAGCTTGCCTAATATGTGTGAGGTCTGAGCTCAATCCCAGTAAGGCAAAAACCAAAAAACCAAACCAAACCAAACAAAAACAAAAACAAACAAACAAAAAAAAAACACACAAAAAAAATCACAGAGATACAAAATCCCAGAAGAATTAAGGTAAAGACTCTGTGTTTTCTATTGTAATAAGTCTTTCTTTCTTCTTTCCCTTCCTTTCTCTTCCCTTTCCTTCCTCCCTCCCTCCCTCCCTTCCTTCCTTCCTTCCTCTCTGCCTCCCCTATCCCAGCCACCTCTGACTCTCTTTTTCTTTCTTTTTTTTTCCTGTTTATTATACTTAGGTTTAAGAAAGAGGTTGGTATTGGGTAGGCATCTTTGTAATGACCTAATGAAATATGTAGAAAGGACAGTGGATTTGGAAAGAGTTTGAAGATCATTGTAATTATAAGTGTTTCTAATAATCAAAAATTTTAATATAATGTCCTGCTTCCTATTGCATTCTGAAATCCCCAAATAAATCTCAGATGATTTGATATGTTATAGGCACAATCATGTAAGGATATCAACCAGGTCGTGTTCATAATAAAACAGGAAACTTAAAAGCAAAGGATGTGGCACAATGGATATAGTTAAACTCCTTGGGGAAGTAAACCTCGTGCCTTTTAATTTGTTGTGAAAGAATTTTTTTTTTTTTTAATGTGGCTCCAACTACAACCTGAAATGGCTATTCTATAAATTAATGTAATTGGTTGTTGTTTGTCCTGAGTCACAGCGACACTGAGATGGAAAGGAGCTGCAGGAAGAGACTTAGAAGAAGCGTTGTTCCATATTTAGGAGAGGACTTAATCCTAAAGAGGTGGGTTCCCTGCCACAGGGAACCTTATTGCAAATGCTAGATACTTAATGTTTCATGGATGATTTGGAAGGTGGCTGTCTTAGGAAGAGAAGGCGAGGGTGGCCTCTAAGGGTATTCCTATTTAACTTTGGATCCTTCTCCTTTATGTGTCCCTATCATACAAAAGCTGCAGTCACTCAAATCTCAATGAAATAGCAAAGTAGTCAAAGTTTATTTTTGTGATTCTCTTACTCCACACCACAATCCCACTCCTTTGAAAACAGTCCTCCCATTTTTAACATCTTCAAAACCCCCACATCTTCCTGCCACAGGCTGATTTTCCTACTCCATCTCTTCCTTCTGTTTACACTGACAATTCCAAGTATCAAATTTATGTGTTGGTCTTCAAACAAAAACAAAAATAGCCCTTTTGTTCAGTGTCTTTGTATTATCATCTGAAGAAAATGATTCAACAGACCTTACAGATTTAAGACAGGATGGAGGACCCCAGGGGTTATTTAAGCATGAGTTAATTCCCATCCATCTCTTGAGTAGTCAGCATGGGGGCATGGACCAAGCAAGCACAGGCTACTTATGGGCTCCATGGGTCTCCTGGAGGTCAGGCTGGCCTCCTGGCTTCCTTCCTTGACTCCCCTGGGGGCAGTGCTGTAAAGACACACACCACCAACTGTGAACTCAAATCATGAATGCCAAACATATAAAGGGGAAGAGTTTTTGTATTTAGAAAAATATGATTTGGAACATGATCTGCCCATGTTGCCTTTAAATTTCCCAGGGGGCCACATGACTTTATTCTCAGCATCCTTTTCCTCCTCTCTTCTGCTCCCACAGCCTTGGGTTCAGAGAACAGAAAGCAGCTGCCTGGAGGTAACAGGCTCCCATGATAACTAAGCAGAAAGGGAACAGAAGTGAGAAACAGAGTATGTTCAATTTCCTGATGTCTGCTGGCTGATTTATTTTAGAACATCTACAAGTGATCTCGTGCTTATTTTTAAGCTTGTATACATGGGTAAAATATAAATGTGGTCTAGGTTTAAATTCTGAATGGCGTTCTGTATGTTAACACAAGGGATAACATATTGAAGAAAGACTACAAGGCTGAAGCTATTCCCTTGATTTTGATAATCATTTATTATAATAATAGAAATTACGTACGTAATGTAAATCTCCACTTTTTTTTAACAGAGCGATCACAAACTGTGCCTTGTTTAAAATAAGCAATCTTCATTATGTATATTTTCTTACACATGATACTTGAAGCAAAACAGTGAAGAGGAATCTAGACAATCCAAATGTTTGATTTTCCAAATAATTTTGCCAGGATATTTGGGTATAATTTTTTTCTTCTCCTGCTGAGAAAGTGCACATACTTGCAATTTAGTCTATTTGAGCATAGCATTTTTTCCTCCCTTAAACTGATAATAAGCATATGGGAGTGGGATTCAATTTGGTACAAGCTGTTGATTTATATTGAACACTCAAAAAATGTAAGGTATCAAAAAAAATTTGAAACTAACCAGTGATGAACTAAAATGTATTGAAAGTTGGATTAAATTATGTAAAAATCATTCTGATATGGGACTTATGGAAAAAAATAGGGTCATGGTTAATTTTGTTTAGCCTTTATAGTTATAGAGATACATTTTTCAGGTAACATTATTAAGAACCTTATAGAAAAAAAATAAATTCACACAGTGGCAGTAAGATAATTATTATCATATCTATCATGTCACCACACTTTTACTATCTTGGGGTTTGTTATTTTTGGAAACACACAATTAGGCATAGCATATTTAGAGCTCTATACCTGTAAGAAAGATCTTGAACATATATTGAACATAAACTAAAAATGTTAAGTTTTTAAAATGATATAATTAACAATTTTGTTCTGTCGATAAAATGGGCTTCTGAGAAATCAAGTGGTATGCCTTAAAGGGACAATCAAGAATTGAGAGACCATCCTTACGATGTCAGGGAAGCAGTCACACTTCTGGTTCTTATTCTTTTGTGAATGGGCTAGACTGTGCAAGGAGAGTGCTTCTAGTTCTGGGTGGTCTGACTAGAACAAGGGACAGGTCGGTCCTAGATTCTTTGTCACATCCATGCCATCTGTCCTGGGTGCTTTCCTACCCTTCTTACCTGCATTCCATTGCCCTCTGTCTTCTTGGTCATCCTTTTTCTGCTTAAGACAACCAGGCCTCAGAGTTTATAAGATTTCCTACTACATGCTCTCCTTCTTGCAAAGCATTGTGAGTTTTATAGCTTGCTGTTTAGTTTCACGTCCATCAAATTATCCACATCCTGTTCAATTAAACTTCATTTTCAACTAGTAATAAAAAGTACTCAGATACAATCTGAATAAGAGATGCCCATGGTTCTTAAAATTTAGTATATGTTGCAAGCATCACCCAGATTACCTGTTGAAAATTCATATTTGGATCCTGCTCCTGGAGCTTTTTAGTGTCTTTTTTGGGGTTGGGGAATATAGATGGACATGATAGCTTTATTTTATTTATTTATTTTTATATGGTGCTGAGGATTGAACCCAGTGCCTCACACGAGCCAGGAGAGCTCTCTACCACTGAGCCCAAACCCCATCCCCATTAGTGTCCATTTTTTAACCAGTATAGCCATAAGATTCTGTTGCTAGTTGAGAAACATTATTCCAGAATTTTGTAAACTACCCGAATTTAGGAAGAATTTAAGTCAAGTTACAGGTAGTCCAGAGGTGGACTATTTGATTTTTGTGGTAATATTAATCAAATCACATAAGGAAATTGGTTGTGATTTTTATATAGATAGTAAAATAATATACAAATAAAATTCTGTGCGATTTTACTCCGTAACCTGTTTTTGCTCTCTTGTGGAGAGTGAGAGCAATATGGATTGAATGTGCTTTCAATGTGTTGGAAGCTTCATCCCCAAGGCAGTGGCATTGGAAGGTGGGTGTTGAGAGCCACAGCCAGTCAGAATGGCCGCTGGCATTTTGCCAGAAGTAATGGTTGAGAGGCGAGCCAGTAAGATGATACTGGATTGATTCAATTGTATATTAGACCTTTACTGTCCGGTAATAGGATGGCTCTTGCTGTGATGGGCACCCGCTACTTTGGAGTTCCCATTGAGTTCTTGCGGGGTTCCGAGAGTGAGTGAGAGTGAGTGAGAGTGAGTGCGAGTGAGTGCGTGAGTGCATGCGCAGCCCGGGGGAGGGAGTTCAGGTTGGTGTGTGGTGTTCCTGGAGGAGCCCTGTGGGTCTTGTTCGGGAGAGTTCTTGGGGAGTGTGTGTGGAGTGTGCTGGTGGAGTTCAGAAATAAAGTTTGTTCCTGCTTGAGTGGCTCATGATTTGTGCCCAGCCAGACTGTGGCAGGTGGACCCGAAAGGGAAGTGATTATGCTAACTTCACCCTTGTGCATGGATCAATTCAGATTGTAAAAGGCCTGGCAAGGGCCTACATACTCTGTCTCTTGCTCTCATACTCTTGCCCCTTGCCTTCTGCCAGGGATGACACAGCACAATAGCTCTTGCCACACACATGGGCCTCTCCAGCTTAGACTTCCCAGGCTCTGATATCATCAGAAATAAATTCCTTTTCTTTATGAATGACGCAGACTATGATCATCTACTGTAGTGATACAGAACAGACTAGGACAGGGACCTATTTACCTATAGGATAATTCAGTGGTCCTTTTTTCTGGAGTTTCACTGATGACAACTCACTTTGGAATATTTAGAATTCATGAATTGAAAAAGAAAAGAGGGGATCATAATAGAGAAAAAGGAAAATAAATGAATTCTAAAAGTATAAAGTTCATTAGGTAGAACAGACATTTTGCTTTATTATAACATCTTATCTGAAGAAATGTTTTTAAAGAATTATAAAAGCAAATTTTCCTTAGTTATTCCACACACAAAAGGATTTTACTATTTTTAATTATTAGTTACTGTTGATTTCTTTAATTCTCCTCATATCCTCATTTACATGGCTTATAATGCTCTGCTTATTTAATTTGCAATGTTGTGAAATTCCTTTGACCTGTTACTCAAGTGTATAGTGCTAGGTGCTTATGAATGTCGTCTTTCTTGGCCCACTGCTGACCTACTGAATTGGATCTTGCATTTAGACAATCCCTAACTTATTTGTCTGTTTTAAGGTTTAGAAGTTCCTTGGACTTTATCACACTGGATCTCATTTCTATTTTTTCCCCTTATGAAATAGGGTAAAACCAATTCTTACAGTTTGAAAAGATAGCTGTGTTATTTTGGTTTGAGTTTAGTTGTATTGTTTTTGTTTGAAGAAAGGGTCAAACAGGATTTTGCTGAAATGGATTACGTTTGTACATAATATTTTAAAATAAAATTAATTTTTCTAACTTCTGAATTCAGAATTGATAAAAGCAGAGAAACTTAGGTTAAATTGAAGGTATTGATGAAATTGAAGTAAATGTTTCTTTACAAGAAGAGCTATTAGATTTTTCAAGTCTTCTAAAATGTAATAACATTTTGAGATGGATGTGTTTCAAGTTCAGACATCTGTTGCCTGTCCAATGAAGGATGAGGAAATATCCACACTGCCTCACACTCCCACCTCCCAGTTTCGTTTCTTCAAAACAGTTTTTTTATAGTGCAAGTTTTCTAATGTTCACATTCCATTATATGATCATAATTTCAATCATTGTGTAAGCTTATTTGTATATCTAGATTTATGATTGTCACATTTCTTGTACTTAACCATAGTATGTCCCATCCTGAGTTTCAATTTGGAGTCATTTCTTAATATTTCAAATATTAATATTTAATATTACTATCTAATATAATACTATAGTTATTAATATTTTAAATATTCAATATTTCACCACATATTTCTATTCTCTTCCCAAGCATAGTATAGTGAGTATTGTTTTCTATAACATGAATGCTAGTGAAGGTAGGCTGCCTTTATACTGGAAGACCAGTGGTATAGGTATGTAATTCTTTTGTTGTTCTTTGTTGCACAATGTTATATATAAGGCTGCATTTTAAGAATTGATTATTTCCTTCGAGAAATCTCAGATCACTCTAATTTTCCCACCCTTTCTTTGCTGACTGTATATTAAGTTCTTTTTTCTAAGAAGTTGACTTTCTTTTCTAGATGTCTTAGTTTCGTTATCAGCTTTTCATTGTGTATAACTCGCTTTAAGTTGGTGAAGTTTCTAAATTGTAAGAATAGTAGTTTTCTTTTATAATACCTGTAATGATTTTCTTTTCTTTCCTATTTTACACCCTTCCTTCCTTCCTTCCTTCCTAAGAAACTGTGTGTTCTGATTTGTTTTCTTCTTATCACAGAAGTAATAAGTGGTAAAATTCATCACTCAAGACACTAATAATTAGGTTTCCTTCTTTACTGCACTGTTCTTTCTGGAATTACCATTGGTCTTCTGCTTTTGAACCTAATGAGTGTTCTGAGTTATTATGTCAGGTGGCCAAAGGATATAATCAAAGCTGACTTATACTCACAATTATGGAAATATATGCATTGATAATATAAACATCAAATTGCTGAGCACTATCACTAGAAGGCCCATATGCTGCAAAGATGATAAAAGTAACTAATTGTATTTCATTTCTTAGGGGGTTATATAGTTTTCTCTATGATAGATACAAATGTTATAACACTAAAATATGAGGGAGAAAAGGAAAAATGGGTAAATTTGAATTATTTAAAATTAAAAACGATGACAGCAGCCACAACTTTTTATCCACAAAAGTGAAAAAGTAATTCACAATGTGGAAGACAAAAATTTTGGAGTGCAGAATGGAGTGGAACAAGTAGTTTTGAGAGGACGTGAAGAAGTTAGAATTCTCGTACATTGCTGTTGGGAATACAAACTGGTTTGCAATTCTCAGAAGATTTAACTTAGATTTATCGTATTGCACCACAATTGTACTCCAAGGTACATATTCATGGGAAATGGAAACACATGTTCATGTAAATTGTGTACATGGATGTTTTTAGCAACATTATTCATTGTAGCCCCAAAGCTGAAGCCAACCAAATACTTGTAAATGGATGGATGTATAAATGAAATGTGGTGTATCTGGATAAGTATTAATAAAGGGCTATTATTGGATGAACCTTGAATCATTAGGAGCCAGTCACAAAAAGATG
Organism: Spermophilus citellus; assembly: GCF_964194105.1. NCBI lineage: Eukaryota > Metazoa > Chordata > Mammalia > Rodentia > Sciuridae > Spermophilus > Spermophilus citellus. Next base: position 139,123,769 of record NC_138187.1, on the reverse strand, counting down.
AAACATTGTACAATTACAATTATGTGAAATATTTAAAAATGTAAATACATAAAAACACGAAGTAGATGCATGGTTCCTAGGTTTGGAGGGTAGAAGAATGAAGGTCACTGGGTTGCTGAAAGTGTTCTAAACTGAGCTGTGGTGATGACTGCACAGCTATATTAATATGTGCAGGACCAATGAACTATAAACAGGTAAATTGCATGCTGTATGATTTATATTGCTGTAAAGCCACTGAAAGAAAAAAAGCCATGTGGAGCTCAGCTTTCAGCATTTCTCCCAGGTTTCTCTTTGATCACTTATTATGCTTAACATCCTCTCCTGCCTGATCCTATTTCTCTGTGGTCTTGCCTTCTGCTCTTTTTTCCTTGTATATTTCTGTGCAGGTCATTCAATTTTTCAATTCACACAGTTGGCTTGTTTTGTGATGGTGGTGAAGGAAGGATCTAAGTGGATGAAGGGATTACACTCTTCCCTTGCTCCCTTTCTCATAACTGTATCCTGTTTGCTATATCCTCCTTGACTCTTGTGGATGTAAAAATCCGAGCCTGGACAGTTTTTACATGGTTGTTGGGATTAAAGCTCTGGGAAACATTTCATAATTCACAGCAATTTTAGAGTCTGCTAGTAGCATTTTGCATACATGGAGAAAATACAAATATATTTGCATCAAATTGTATGGTATCCAAACTTTTGAGGATTCCACTGGGCTTAGATTTACCAAAAAAAAAAAAAAAATATTTTGCTAAGAATGAGAATCAACATTCTCTTTCTCTCTTTTTCAGAAAAAAAAAAAAAACATTTCATAACACTAGTTTCACTCCAAACTTTTTTATTTTCATGAAGTCAGTTGTTATTCTAAAGTTTGTTTCTCAACTGCTCATATTCTGGGAAAAAAAATCACACTGCTTAGTCTCAGAGGAGACATTATTTGTATTATAAAACAAATGTGATCATGTATAATGAGACATTGAAGTGCCAAGTCTGCCAATGTGCTTTTATGGGGCTCAGGACATTCTTTTTTCCAGTGAAGTCTGTGTCTGAAAACAAATTACAATGAAAACCTTGCTCAATGAGAGGATGGAATCATATCAAAGAAAGTACCCAAACCATCTGAGTCTTTCTGACATCCTGAAATTCACTTTCCTACTGATGACAAATTAGGCAAATTTGTTTCCAAGTTTTAAATCTAAAATTTTTCTAAGTTGTCCTTTTCATCTTTCTAATCACAGCTCCATTTACAAGTAAATCACTCTTTTGAGAAATAATTATTAGAAGCTGAATTTTTCAATTAAAAATGTTTATTTTTGAATTGGTATTAACACTGACATGGTTTAAAATTTTAAAAGGAGGGAATAAGAATAGTATATAAATTTGTTTATATGTCTGACTCTATTCAGTTTGCATTTGCAAAGAAAATCTTTTTAGCTGGGTGTTCTATTTCCAGTATATGATTCTAAAGATACTCCATAAATTTGGAATTATATATATATTATATATACATATAATCTTCTTTCTTTAATCAAATTATAGTGACTACATAGTCTGTTTCGTCCTTTCTTTTAAAACTTTTGTGAGAAGTCTTGGAGACATTTCCAGAACAGTTCAGAACAGTACAATGAGTTTCCTTATGTTTTTAAAATTTGCAACATGATCTTTTGTGTGGGCATGGAATAAGTTATTGATACAGTGACCTTTCATGGATATTTAAACTGTCTGGGAGAATTGTGTAAGTTGCTGTGTGTATGAATAATTTTTTCCCTTTTTATTATTGAGTGATATTCCATGGTTCAGATATATTTTATAATTTGATCATCCACTGGGCTGCTTCCAGCTTTGAGCTTTGCATAAAGTTGCCATGAATATTTCTGTGCAGGTTTTTGATTAGACAAACAATTTTATTTCCATTGCACAAATGTGTGGAAACAATTGTATCTTGTGATAATTGTATGCTTAGTTTTTAAATAACAGCCAAACTCTATCATTTGAATTTCCATCAGTGGTGTATATATGATCCAGTTTTCCACACAGCATTTAGGGTTGTCATTATTTTTAATTATGGTCACTCTGATACATAATGGATTTAATGTAAATGATCTACTTTTTAAATATGAAATATTACATGCTTCATTTGATTCATCTATAAGATTATTAAAAAACATAGCAGACACTTATTTTTCCAACATGGGGTAATTCTTCAAAGATAGTAATAGATAAAGATTATATTTTTTAACTTTTTGAATTGTTTGTTTGGTTTATGTCTAGACCCTTTTTATATCTTAAGTATTTTCTTTTCTACCACATTGTTATCTTCACAGATTTGAGAGTCTGAAGAAAGAAATAAATGTAATTTATTGCTATGAAATCTGACAATACTGATGAATTTTTTGGTCATACAGCAAGATACATCAAGATTAATAATATCTCATTAGATATACACAATACATTTTACTGAGATTGATCTTTAGTATTCTGATTTTAGAATCCTCAGAATTGCAATATGTTAAAATGTTAATTCTCTAAGATATTGCTGAGAGACAGATGGGATAATTATCTACATATCAAATGTAATTCTTGGGAAGGGACAAATTAAATTTTGAACAAAATTATTCTCAAAAAAAGCTTAACTAGTAAATTCACCTTATGCATTTTAAGTCAATAGCTTTCAAGACCACCGCGATTATATTTTGCATTAATATTTTGCTTACATATTTGCTAAGTAGTTATTTATGATTTTATAAAAAATATCTCACCATGTTTATTTTTGTTACTTCACCTTGAACAATTTCTATTACTTGATATTATATTAGTTTTTTTTTTTTTTTTTCGCTAGATAACCTAAGTTACCCTTTGGATCTCTGTTTTATGGTCATTTTACCAGTAAGAGGTTTGAGTAGTTTACATCTGCCTTTTGTGTGATTCCCTAACTCCCACATCATAACATTTCCAGCAAGTTCCTCTGATCATTCTTTTTCAGAACTACTCTCCGTCTTCATGAGGAGAAGCAGGCATCTTTTGCTCATTGTTGTGTTACCAAGTACTACACTTAGTGCCATACCCACAGTAGTCACTCAGTCTATCATCTGTCTATCTGTGTTTTCATTGAGAACTGAAATAATGAACTTAAAAATATCTCCCAGTCTATAAGTTCCATTCAAACATTCATTCTCCTTCTCCAGTAAGTTATTTATTCATAAGTCCATTTCTTTGAGGGTAAACAAGTAAATGAACTCATAGGGGAATTAGAAAAAAAATAAAGAGGCATATACTGCAGAAAGTTGTTCAATGTTAGTTATTTTTCAGCCACTTCCAGACCTCCAGGACTGGTATTTTAGCTCTGTCTCTTTATCTAGTATTCTCTTTTGGAAAATGAGAGTTATATAAAAATATTTAATTGTTTACTTATTAATGTTCTCTAAATTTTTATATCCATAAATTAATTGTTATCAGACTGTCCCGTTTTGTTCTTTTGAAAATACTTGATACACTTTTATGACTGGAAGGGTAATGCATATTTGGGTCAGTTCAGGAATGTAATTAAGAAATTGTAATTAGACTAGCAGCACATTTTAGGAACTATATTATTTTAATTTAATATATTAGATAGATTTTAACTGTGTAAATCAGTTATTTCAGCCTTTTAAATCATGGTTTTAAAAAATTATAAATGTCTTGTGTATTTTTTCCTCTTATAAATGATGTTATATATAATTTTAACCTAAACCTTTTAAATAGGATTTAAAAAATTATATATGTTCATACATTTCTTATTATAAATCATATTGTGACACATAGTTTTTAAGCTGCTAGATATTTTCTGGATTTTATTTGACACAAAATGATTGTGCTTAGAGTGTTTGATATGCTCATACTTTGTAAAATTAAATTTATTTGTAAGCAACACATAAAATAGTACATGTTAATGGAATAATGTAATATTTTGATACAGGTATGCTTGTGTAATGTTTTAATGTGGTTAAAATATCTATCTTCTTTTTCCCTGTATACTGATTCACAAAGCAGTAAACTTAGCCTTCTCAAGATGGCTCTTAGTAATAGCCTGGTGAGACTACATTGGGAAATGCAGAGAATTCCAAGCCATTCCACCATTCAAATCTTAGAATAACTGTCTGTTTAGCTTGTATTTCTACAAGGTGCTCAATTCCATGCTGGTGCTGTTCATCAGAACTCTCCTTTCTCTTCTATCCCTCCCTCTGCTGCATTCATATAATTGGGCTGGGGCATCCTGTTTGACTTGTCTTTTACTCTCACTCACTTTCTTTCACTCCTACCCTACCTCCTTCTCCCCCCTGCCCCCTGCAAACCCCCTCAAAGTGTGTGTGATTGGCGATTCAACCCAGGGGCATTCTATCCTGAGCTATTTTTATTCTTTAATTTTGAGGTGGGGTCTCACTAAGTTGCCCAGGTTGGTCCTGAACCTGCAATCCTCCTTCTGGGCCTCATGAGTTGCTGGGATTACAGGCATATGCCACCACAACACCTGGTTTCTGTTTCAATTTCCATTCCAAGCATCTGTCTGTTCTCTTTGAAATCCAGTGTTCTTCCACAGTCCTCTATCTCAGTACACAGCTACCTTCCAGTTATTCTAATTCTGCCTTGTGGAGCTTCAGGGAGTGCTAGGTGCTTCTGATGTGCCATGTTGAGAAGGTCCTCATTGATGCTATTTTCTTAAAACACAAAACAGAGAAATTGAATCCATATTTTTGCTGCTGTATAGTATTTTCTTTTGAGTGATTTTACTCTATCTTGTTTCCTTTTCAGGGGAATTGGATTGGAAAATTGACAGAGTTTGAAATAAAAATTCTCCCTCACCCCCAATATTGTCCCTGCCTTGCTGTCATATAAATAATTTATATTTTGAATTTTAAATTTCATTCAGTTTCCTCTGAAATCTTCTGATGTTTAGAACAACATTGATGATGTACTAGTATTAGAACATTGTTTTTGACAGCAGTTAGATGAAGAATGAAATGTACTTTTATGGGGATTATAATATATGTAAAAGTACATTTTTTTTCTGACACTGAAAACTGCTCAGAGTAATCTCTTATTCAACAACATTATATTATGTTCACAATGTTAATAGTCTATATAATTTAGCTAGCTTTAATAATACAGTACAACAAAGCAAACACATTTGAATTCATTGTATAATTCTTTAAATTTGAATTTTTTTTGATAAATATTGATTTATTTTATAGTTCTTATATAAAGTAATTTATTAAATTATTTGAACAAAGTTCTTTAAGTAAGAACAAAATACAGCATGCCACTGTAACTACTATTATTACTCATTTTTGATAAATGGTTAAATTTTCAGTTTGTATCTAAATTCATGAACAGCCTAAAATATGTTAATAAGTTGGATGGTCAGGACGTTTCACAGTTGTTGGCTATATCACAAAACATTCTCTCTTTAGATCTGGAAATATACATTTAGAATCCTTTTAGGGATTCTGGGTTGATTTCCAGTCTATGGAAAGGATTCTGGGAGAAGACTAATAATCACTTAAACTATTTGTTCCAAATTATAGGGCTATATAAATCGGACAATTTAGTGGTTTCTTTTTAGAGCTTAATAATTAGAAGAATTGTGGAATTACTTTTAGATATTAGAGAAAAGTATTCATTTAATATCTACTTTCAAACGTTAAAGCAAACAAATACTGAGATCATGCCATTGCATTTTATGAAACTGATGAGTTATAATCATTACTTAAGAACTACAAAGATAAATGAGAGAATGAGAGAAATCCCCCTCCTTTTTTTTTGAGAAGAGTAATTTAATTTAAAAAAAAAAACTAAATACTGTGTGCCATAAAATTGAGAAGAGCTAGCAAGAAAATGTAACAATGCTGTTCTAAGTTAGAGATATCATATCATTAAAACATTAGTTGGATTTTTGTAATTGTGAACACAGTGTAAAATACTAATAATTGTGAGATTTTTTTTATAAATGTTTCATACATCCTGAAATGAATGAAACATTCAATAATGTCACTAATGATACTTTTTATTTGCATAATAATGATTTAAGAACATTTCCTCTTCCAATGCTGCCCAGCTGCCTCTATAATACCAATACATATGTGGCACTCGATATTTATTGGGTGAATTAATGAATGGAATCTGTCCACATACTTTGCTTTTTGCAATGAAAATTATTATTTTCTTATATAATTTCTCAATAAATTAATATCTATTTGTTTTTATATCGAAAGAAACTGAGTTGATTTATCATTGATAATTTTTACTAAACTATATAACTTCTTTTTCTGTATTCATTTCAATTTTTTGTCATCAGAGAAATATTTAAGAACAGTTTTTATGTGATGCATGAGAAGACCTTGCTTAGACAAAATATAAAACTGTACTGTAATAAAACACAAAGAAGGTAACATCATTTTTTTCTTCATATTCAAATAGAGATTTATTTCAAGGAAACCCTTATTTCATTTTTCAAACATTAACCTTCTTGGTAATTTTAAAGTTAACTTTTTAATTGGGTGATGTTAGGATAATAAGCAGAAGTTAGGAAATTTTAAGAATAATTAGAGTAAATATAGTCAAATGGTCCATTAAAATTTTTATAATTTAGTAAAATTGAATTGTAATATGGCTTCACATTATGCATAGTCATCAACTTTAAATGATCATTTCCGCATAAATGTAATTACCTGTAGTAAAGGCAAATACAACAACAACAAAAAAAATGAGGATGATTCCAAAAATAGTTTTGGGGGAGCTTCTTAAAGAGGCTAAATTGGATTAAATTTCATTACATTTTCTCAAATATTTGTTCGAATGATTCCCAGTTGTCATTTTTGAATGGGCTTGTCATTAACTAATTCAAGCTTTTTCTTTCCCCCAACCCCAGCCTCTTCCATCACCTTCCAATATCCCATGTGCCACTGAGGCTACCTTTAAATGAGGAGTGCCTAGGAAAGACATTACTGCACATAGGTAACAATCAAAACCTCATCCTTTGATATTTCAAAGCCAAATCAAAGAAAAAATTGAGGTGGGGATTAGCCACTTAGTACATCAAAGGCCTTACCTTGATCAGCCTGAGGTGCAGTGTCTTAGACTTCTTTTAGAAAGCTGGGCATATGAATTCATGAGGGCTTCCATAATTTTAGAAGTTATGTCTATGTTTAGCAAACTAAAGTATGACCAAGATACAAAGTGTAATGCTGAGGAAGTGGCTTATTAAATCATATGTGTGGAAAGGGAAATTGTAATCAGAACTATACTTTGATAATATGGAATCAGATAAATAAAGAAATAGATGGTGGATGATTTTGAGTGGCATATAATAGGTTGTTTCTCTTGTGACTGTTCTCCATTAGGAAAATTATGAAATACTTCTCTAGTATGGGGTATGCTATCTTGTTTTCCAGTTTTTCTCTTCCTTTTTAGAGATGGTTCAGCACAAAGCAGTCACTGAAATCATCTCAGTTCTATACATAGTCTATAAATAGAATTTTAAAGATCTACATCATACCCATAATTGCATAAAATTTATTCCTATGTATTTTGAAATCAAATATCTAAGAACCCATCTTCCCCCTCCCCATTTTAAAGGCTAAGATGAAAGCTTTCTTTTAATGTTTGTTCTACTTAATGTTAATTTAGTTCACAGTAGCTTTCTTGGTCTTCTCATTTCTTCTTATTCTTCATCTGAGGATAATCTGAGGACATAGGCAGTTCTGTTCTGGCTCAAATAGTCTCTCAAGTCTAGGAAATACTGTATTAATAATTATACTGTGGCTTGTGCATATTTACTGCCTTGGGTAGTATTGAAGAACAAAATAAAGTAATTTACCTCACCAATTGGGTGCTTCTCATGCAGAGACAGTGCCTTTATAGTCTAGTAGGAAACTCCATGGAACTTTACCTCCATACGATTTTCTCTTGGAGTTTAACTGTATTAAAGATGGTTATCTGTCAAAGCTGAAATATGGACAATCAGGAGCAGTCTTTGCAAAACATGGTTTTCTGAGATAGTACCTTGCTATGTCTTAAGTAAAAATGTTCCCTTCTTTCCCCCAACCCCTAGCCTCTTCCATCACCTTCCACGCTTTTGTGCAGAGGATAAGACTATTGGGCCTTAATGGCAGATATCATGCATTATCTCAAACTTTTGACTAAAAGCCAGTTTTCAGTGAACAAAATCACTGTTTAGTTCCTGAGAAGTTCCTTGGCCCAGGCTTTATGGTAGAAGTTTGCTGCCTACCACCCACTCAATATACACAATCTTTCTATTTCATGGATTTTTCATTCATATTATTTGCTCCAACTTGTAATTAAACATTTATTTCCATTTATTTTCTGCTTCTTCTGTCTCTAATTTGGGCTCTGTTAGAACAAAAACTAGTTTGCTTAGTGCTTTAATTACAGTGCTAACCACAATAGAAAGAAGTAAAATATTGCTGAAGGAATAAGTATCTCTGCAGCCAGGTAAAGGCTTTTATTTGCTCATGGATTGAATGAAAGGATTGCTAGATTTCTGATCTGGGAGAAAGCTAGTCCACTGGCTTTATGTAAGATGAAATACCCAGAAAATTGAAGAACTTGAAAATGTTCCTAGTGCATTTTGGTTCACAGGAGTGATATCAGTTAATGCTAGTCCAACTAGTCTATATTTACATTTGCTTCTTTCTGGATCATCATGTTTCTCTTTTAAAATGATCCTTATCATTATGAGACATACATAATCTCCTTAGAGATACAGACCATGATCCTTTTTGTAATCAAGGGGCAGTTTTCTTGTTACACTAGAGTCCTAAAAAGATCTATAATTGTACATTGAGGAAGTAAGTTTTAATACTTCAATGAGTTTCTCTTAGTTATTCTGTCAGCATCATTAAGTCTTGTGCACTAGAAGATACTGATAGAAACAATGACTAATTTGAATTGTCATATTCTTAATAATCAACTTGCTCACTAACTAATATAAATATTATCCCAACATCATTTATATTATCTTTGGTTTGCTCAGGAAAAGAAGGGAATTCAATTGTGACCAGATAAGTTCTCTGTAGTGTGGTATCTTGAGAACCACTTTGCTGTTGCATTGCCACTTCTTTCTTCTAGAAGGGGCCAGTTTTTGAGTGACCAACATTTTAATGGGAGGAAACAATGTTTCTAATATTACATAGAGAAGAAAGCAATCTGATCTTTTTTGTTTCATTGCTGTGTTTTCTGCAATGTGTCATATAGTTTCATGCCTCAGTTTATATTAAGAGCCCATTAATCTGGTTATTGATCAAAGCATATTAATAGAGAAGAATATTGTCATTTGAATATCCCTTTACATGTGGAAAAAGTCATATAAAGAGTGACAATAAATGAATTTGACTCAGCAACAAAGTCCTTAAACGTGTTACAGTTCTGATCATAAATTCTTGGCATATATTCACAATTTCCTCCTTTTTTCTTTTTATGTCATTTATCAATATCATGCACATTGAATTCAGCTAGTTATGATGAAAATTCAAGAATGAAATAAGAAACATATTCTCAAGGATCATGTGTATGTTCTCTTTTATTTATCTCAACATTTTTCTTCTTGTTAATAAGACTCATTACAAGTTGGAACTTGGAAATGTTAAAGAGTTCTAGAATATTTAAGTCAAAAATGAAGTTGACGCTTGAATGGTTCTATTATTATTAGTTTTGGAAACTAAAATCATGTCCAAGTAAATTACGTGGAAAATGTAAATACCACATTTTTCTGTTTCTTGCTTGGCCACTGCAAGTGTTTATGAGCTATTCAGAGTCAGAAACTGAGTTGTTCCTGGTTGCAGTTAGTCTATACTCTGATGCTTTGAAAAAAGGACTCATGGACTGAAATTTTAAATCAGAATATTATTTCTGTTAATCCTTCTTTTGCAATCACCATGAAGTAAGTAAATATGAATATGTGATAAGGCATCCCATTTCTAAGAGGGAAAACACTAATGATATGGAGGCTTTATTTACTAAAACAAACATTTTGTTGCAGTGTTGAGCAAAATAAGCTAAACTACAAATTTGACTGTCTTGGTGGCTATAACCAGAACAAGAAAGTTGACTTACAGATAAGTCTATTACAACTACCCACTGATTGCCACTTCATGTGATTTCTGAATTCTAGGAAGTACCCCTTTAGTAGTTACTGCTTAACTTCTACAGCAGGCACTTTAGTAATTACAAAAATTACTGAAATAAAGACGTCTTTCATTACTTCATGGAGAAAGACTCTAATGTCAACTGACTGGAGACTGTTGAAATAATCCCTGGGCTCTAAAGTCATTTCTATTAATTCAAGAACCTTGCCATTTTTTTCTCTGATAATATCCTGCGGCCTTACTGAAAGTCTTATTAGGTTTTAAGTGAAGCTTTATCAACCTTCTCTGATAATATTGGTTATAAGTATATCAAGTTAGTAAAGATATAAGATAGTTGAAAAGCTTTTCCTTGTCAGTTTCTATTATATACCTCTTATAATACTTATTCCATGTACATTCTTATTTTTTTTCTTGTTAACATTTAAAAGTAGGAATCACTACTTCCATTGTATGCAGAGGAAACTGTGTCAAAGAACAAGTAACTCCAAATGCTTTTTGTACATTGGAATCCTGCAGTTTTCCAGTTCCTTGGCTGGATTTTAAAACAAATCAGTGTAGCTACAGAGCTTGTCCTCTTTCACTCTGTGTGACTTCTCTCAACATTACCGTCCTCAGGTGAACTTGTCATTTCAGAAATCTGTGAAAGATTTTGCTTTGGGAACTGCAAGAATATTTTTTTTTTTTTTCACTAATGGGCCTGGGAGAAAAGTATGGGTCCATCTTATCTGAATTGAAGAAAACGACTCCAAAGCTGTAGGTGACAAAGCTGTACAATGTATTTGAAAAAAAAATGAGGAAACTCCTCACTCTCTTTTCAGCAGAACAAAATAATAAGAATACTATATGACAGTGTTCAGTCTTGGGGTAGTGATTAGGTCAGGAATGTATGTTTGAGCTGGGTTGTGGCTCAGGTGTAGAGCATTTGCCTGGCATGTGTGAAGCACTGGGTTCGATTCTCAGCACCACATATACATAAACAAATAAAATAAAGGTCCATTGAAAAATTAATATTTATAGTCAATATTTGGACTTTGATTCTTTTTTTTTAGAGTTCTTATCAGAAACAAGAGATAATTCTGGAAATTGGGAGCAATTGAAGTCTGATTGGCTGAAATATCTAGTAAATAGTAGTTAGAGAAAGGGTGTGATGTGATTTCTAATATTCCTATTTTTAAGTGACCCAATATCACTAGAAAGTATCTATTTGATTTTCATATATTTAAATACTCAAAAGGTGATTTTTGAAAGGATGAAGATTTTCGGAAATAAAATCATGGTTTGACCTTGTGATCCTGAGGTCAATAGGTACAAATGATGTACCTTATTTTGTGTTTTATATTTATTATTTATGTCTCAGTGGTTACTAGAGTAAAGATAGAAAATACTAATTAAAACAATTATCAGAAACTTAAAAATTTCTCTGTGTTACTCAGTTTCTCATCTCTTTTACAAGAACAACTTAGAGGAGCCAAAGTTGATTTGTGTTCCTGGTTTCAGAGGTTTATTCTATGGTTGGTGACTCTGTGGCTGTGGGCCTGAGATAATGCAGAACATTATGGTAGAAGGGCCCAGTGCAAAGAAGTTGGTAAGTTCATGGCAACTGGGAAGCAGAGAAAGTAATTGTGGCACTAGGCACAAAATATAAATTTCAGAGTCATGACTCAAGTGACCTTCTTCCTCCAGCAACACCCTACCTGCCTACAGTTAGTATTTATTTCAGTAGTCCTTTCAAATTATTAATCCATCAAGTGGGTAAATCCACTGATTTAGGTTATACTTCTCATAATCTAATAATCTCCTTCTGATCATTCTGATTGTCTCACACATGAGTTTTAGGGGGACACCTCATATCCAAACCATAACAAGCTCTCATAAATTTCCCCAATTCTGTTATCCTCCTGTATTTATGCATATGTGATTTAACCAAACTAATCATAATAGTATTTGGTAACCTATTTTTGTTTCTATATTAGTTTTCCACTTAATAGTACATCTTAAATAGGTTTCCATGTTCCAGTACTATTCCGTACTACTGGGATGAGCCAAAGAAATTTAATTGATTTTCTGTTATTGAACAATTAAGGCTTCAAAAATATTTATATACGTCTGTGTACCATGGTTTTCCTATAAATATCAAATATCTCTTCAACATGTTGTTTTTGATGGCAAAAACACATTTGTACATTATTTATGTTTCTGAATTTTTATGAATTCATACATATATACCTTTCCTTTGAATATTCTGCAATTCCTGAAATGTTTTAAAAGAGACTCCTGCGTGTTTAATATTTGTGTAAATGTGTCATCCATTTCATAGGGCATGTGTCAAATAGTAGTGTCTTCCTGGGATGTGACATTTAGTGTGTATGCACTTTTTTATTGCAGAAGGCTCATGCTGGTGTAATTGAGGTATGAATGCTGCATATTTTCCTGAATGGGAAGGCATACATATTGGTAGGCATTGTATCAGTGCTGCAGATTTTTTAACATCTCATTTTGTTTCCCAGAGAAAAGATCATAGGTTTATATTTTCTGAAATAAGTGCTATGTTTTCTATTTTGAACACCAAACATCTTGAGATCAAATAAACATAAATAAAAGATTTAGAAAGAAGCAGAGAGGAATATTGTGACAATTTATTTGCTATTAATGAACGCACAGTGCTCTGTAAAATAATTGTGTTAACCAGTACACTGGCCTTCCTGCATCATCAACATTTCCTTAATAGTCTGTCAAGCAATGCTGTATCAAAGATAGCACTAAAAAAAATTGGAGTCAGCTCCTGAAGCTGAAATGTTTACATCCTACGAAGTCCTTAAAAAATAAAATGATAAAAACAAGCTTCCATTCCTTTGATCATGCTACTGGATGAAAGGAGCTTGTGGCTGTCAATAAATTTCCTTCGCTTGAACAAACATTCGAGGAGAAGATCATAATGTCTCGAGGGGGAACATGGCCACCGACGAGGAAGCAGTGACTCTAATGTCTCCACATTAACGAGATCAAAAAGACCCTTTGGAACAGCGGCAGTCTTCACACTGAGGAACTCCTAGCAAAATTCCATGAAGAGGGGTCCTGCCGGGATCTGGTCGGTCTATTAGAAGTGTCGGTTTGTGGCCGCTGGAACTCGGGGCCCGGGGACTGTGGTACTTGCCGGCCGTCGCCCCCCCGGCCCCGTGCGCCACTGGAGCGCGAGCCAGAAAAACACGGACCGGGACGCCGCGCGGCTGGCTAGAAGCCGGGAACGCCGGGGGCGGAGAGAGCGACCAGGGCAGCGCTGGCTGTGGAGGCGTGGGAGCTCGAGGCAGAGACACACCGGAGAGAGCGAGCCAGCACCCCGCCATCATCCCGAAATAGCGAGAAGAGGAAGATGGTGGCGGGAAGTGAGTAAGTCTCTCCGTGCTCCGCGCCCCGCGCCGCCGCGTCTGAAAAGCTGAGACTGACAGCGGCGACTCAGCATTAAGCCATCCAGCCGAGGCGGCTGATCAGCCCTTCTCATCCTGCGGAGGTGGATGCCTGCCGGGCCTTCGTGGGTAGTGGCCGCAGGGTCCAGGCGGGGCTTGGGAGACAGTGGGGACCCGCCCGTGGCGTTGGTCGCCCGGCAGGGGGAGGCGAACTGTCGCCGTTTGCGGAGGACACCACTGTGGCAGAGGGCTGGAGTCGCAGGGCTGCAGCACAGGAGATAACTTCATTGAAGCCTGCTGCTACAGGTGTGTGGACACCTGGCTTTGCCTCTCCACGCATCGGGGAAAACTTAAGAGCCCCTCCCAGCTCTCCCGTGAGTGCTTCAGCCAGCCCGAGGGAGTCAGAGGTGGTGCGGGAATGCCGCTCCTGCCAGGGCTGACTGCTGAGGTCTCTTGCACCAGCTACGGGGGTGTGGCTACCGGAGGGCAAGTAAAATTCGCTGAGGATTCTCAGCACCAAGCTCTACAAAATTAGGGTCTGAGGGAATGGCAATCTGGAGGAGTGAGCCCAGTCGTTCATGAAAACAGGGCTCCCGGGAGCAGCAGACCTGGCCTGTAGCCAGTACTGTGGTGAGAGGGGCCTGGCTAGAGGAAAAGTGGAAGGGATTGGACACAAGATGAGGCCCTAGGCACTCAGGTTTGGAGACTCGCCCAGTCTGGGAGGAGCTGCTGCACAGTGATTGGTTCCCGGTACTGACGGGAAAGGCTTGACCTGGTGGGCACAGCGCCACCTAGTGGAAGAGAAGTTAATCAAACTCTAAGACGGCATTTATTAGGTTTTTTTTTTTTTTTCTTGATTGGGGTTTTTCTTTCATCTTCATTTTTCTATCTTGTTTTTTTTCTTTCTCTTTTTTTCTTCTTTCTCTTCTAATCTTAATTTTAATTTTTTAAAATTATTATTAATATTTTTTTTTAATTTTTGTTCTTTTTTAGTTCCTATTTCTTTCTTCTTTTGTCTGTTCATTTTTCTTATCCCCTGTCCTTGAATTCTACCTGCCTACTCTCATTCTCCTTAGTGACTTCTTCCCTTCCCTTCTAATACCTTTTCTCCCTAGCATCAAATAAATTTATAGGAATAAACAGTAACTCAGCAGTCAATCAGAACAAGAAGCAACATGAGCAGCTTCAATAAACAAGGAAGAAAAGGAGTACAAACAATGCAGGATAGCCTAAATATTCAGGAGGACCTAGAGTCATCAGAAAAATGGTCATATAAAGACCTCAAGGAACACCTTAGACAGATGGAATGGAACATCAAAGAGGATACAAGACAGCAAATTCAAGCAGCGAAAGAACACATTGAGAATGAGTTACATAAACACCTAAAAGAAGAAGTTAAGCATCTTTATCAGGAGATAGAGATTATAAAGAATAATCAAACAATTATTCTAGAAATGAAGGAAACGATAAACCAGATTAAAAACTCAATTGAGAGTATCACTAACAGAGTGGAACAAGTAGAAACCAGAACATCAGATAATGAAGACAAAATATACCATCTTGAAAAGAGTCTAGCCAACTCAAAAAGGCTGGTAAAAAATCATGAGAAAAACATCCAAGAGATTTGGGATAACATGAAGAAACCAAACTTACGAGTCATCGGGATAGAAGAAGGTACAGAGATTCACACCAAGGGAATGAGAAACCTGCTGAATGAAATAATTACAGAAAACTTTCCAGAAATAAAAAAGGAAACAGATATACAAATTGAAGATGCATACAGGACACCGAGCACACAAAATCACAGTAGACCAACGCCAAGACACATTGTTATGAAGATATCCAATATACAGAACAAAGAGAAAATATTAAAAGCTACAAGAGAAAGGAGACAGATTACATTTAGGGGTAAACCAATACGGTTAACCACGGACTTTTCATCACAGACACTGAAAGCAAGAAGGTCATGGAACAATGTATTTCAAACACTGAAAGACAATGGATGCCAACCAAGAATTCTGTATCCAGCAAAATTAAGCTTCAGGTATGACAACGAAATAAAGATCTTTCATGATAAACAAAAGTTAAAAGAATTTGCAGCCAGAAAACCTGCATTGCAAAGCATTTTGAGCAAAACACTACACGAGGAAGAAATGAAAAACAATAACCAAAACCATCAGTGGGAAGTGCCTCAGTAAAGACAGAGGGTGAGGGGAAAGATAATCACGGAGAAACCAAAAAAAAAAAAATAAGGATAAACAATCAAACATGGATGGAAGTTCAAACCATATATCAATAGTAACTCTGGGGGCTGGGGATGTGGCTCAAGCGGTAGCGCGCTCGCCTGGCATGCGTGCGGCCCGGGGTTCGATCCTCAGCACCACATACCAACAAAGATGTTGTGCCCGCCGAAAACTAAAAAATAAAAGATTAAAAAATTCTCTCTGTCTCTCACTCTCTCTTTAAAAAAAAAAAAAAATAGTAACTCTGAATGTTAATGGCCTAAACTCTCCAATAAAGCGACATAGGCTGGTATCATGGATTAAAAAAACAAATCCAACAATATGCTGCCTCCAGGAGACACATCTGATTGGAAAAGACATACACAGGCTGATGGTGAAAGGATGGGAAAAAATATACCACGCACACAGTTCTCGTAAGCAAGCAGGAGTGGCCATCCTCATATCGAATAAAATCGACTTCAAGACTAAGTTAATCAAAAGGGATAAAGAAGGACATTATATACTGTTAAAAGGAACCATTCACCAACAAGACATAACAATTATCAATATTTATGCACCAAACAATGGTGCTGCGACATTCATAAAACAAATTCTCCTCAAGTTCAAGAATCAAATAGACCACAACACAATAATTATGGGTGACTTCAACACACCTCTGTCACCATTGGACAGATCCTCCAAACAAAAATTGAATAAAGAAACTATAGAACTCAATATCACAATCAACAACCTAGACTTAACTGACATATATAGAATATATCAACCATCATCAAATGGATATACTTTTTTCTCAGCAGCACATGGATCCTTCTCAAAAATAGATCATATATTATGCCATAGGGCAACCCTCAGTAAATATAAAGGGGTGGAGATAATACCATGCATTTTATCTGATCATAATGGAATGAAATTGGAAATCAATGATAAAAGAAGGAAGGAAAAATCCTACATCACATGGAAAATGAACAATATGTTACTGAATGATCAATGGGTTACAGAAGACATAAAGGAGGAAATTAAAAAATTCTTAGAGATAAATGAAAATACAGACACAACATATCGGAATCTATGGGACACAATGAAAGCAGTTTTAAGAGGAAAATTCATCGCCTGGTGGTCATTCCTCAAAAAAAGAAAAAACCAACAAATAAATGAGCTCACACTTCATCTCAAAGCCCTAGAAAAGGAAGAGCAAAACAACAGCAAATGTAGCAGAAGGCTAGAAATAATTAAAATTAGAGCGGAAATCAATGAAATTGAAACAAAAGAAACTATTGAAAAAATTAACAAAACTAAAACTTGGTTTTTCGAAAAAATAAATAAGATCGACAGACCTTTAGCCATGCTAACGAAGAGAAGAAGAGAGAGAACTCAAATTACTAACATACGGGATGAAAAAGGCAATATCACAACAGATGCTACAGAAATACAGAAGACAATAAGAAATTATTTTGAAAACCTATATTCCAACAAAATAGAAGATAGTGAAGACATCGATAAATTTCTTAAGTCATATGATTTTCCCAGACTGAGTCAGGAGGATACACACAATTTGAACAGACCAATATCAATGGATGAAATTGAAGAAGCCATCAAAAGACTACCAACCAAGAAAAGCCCAGGACCGGATGGGTATACAGTGGAGTTTTACAAAACCTTTAAAGAAGGATTAAAACCAATACTTTTCAAGTTATTTCAGGAAATAGAAAAAAGAGGGAGCTCTTCCAAATTCATTCTATGAGGCCAACATCACCCTAATTCCGAAACCAGACAAAGACACCTCAAAGAAAGAAAACTACAGACCAATATCTCTAATGAACCTAGATGCAAAAATCCTCAATAAAATTCTGGCAAATCGAATACAAAAACACATCAAAAAAATTGTGCACCATGATCAAGTAGGATTCATCCCTGGGATGCAAGGATGGTTCAACATACGGAAATCAATAAATGTTATTCACCACATCAATAGACTTAAAGATAAGAACCATATGATCATCTCGATAGATGCAGAGAAAGCATTTGACAAAGTACAGCATCCCTTTATGTTCAAAACATTAGAAAAATTAGGGATAACAGGAACTTACCTTGACATTGTAAAAGCTATCTATGCTAAGCCGCAGGCTAGCATCATTCTGAATGGAGAAAAGTTGAAGGCATTCCCTCTAAAATCCGGAACAAGACAGGGATGCCCTCTATCTCCACTTCTATTCAATATAGTTCTCGAAACACTGGCCAGAGCAATTAGACAGACGAAAGAAATTAAAGGCATAAAAATTGGAAAAGAAGAACTTAAATTATCACTATTTGCAGATGACATGATTCTATACCTAGAAGACCCAAAAGGGTCTACAAAGAAACTACTAGAACTAATAAATGAATTCAGCAAAGTGGCAGGATATAAAATCAACATGCATAAATCAAAGGCATTTCTGTATATCAGCAACAAAACTTCTGAAATGGAAATGAGGAAAAACACTCCATTCACGATATCCTCAAAAAAAATAAAATACTTGGGAATTAACCTAACAAAAGAGGTGAAAGATTTATATAATGAAAACTACAGAACCCTAAAGAGAGAAGTTGATGAAGATCTTAGAAGATGGAAAAATATACCCTGTTCATGGATAGGCAGAACTAACATCATCAAAATGGCGATATTACCAAAAGTTCTCTATAGGTTTAATGCAATGCCAATCAAAATCCCAACGGCATATCTTGTAGAAATTTACAAAGCAATCATGAAATTCATATGGAAAAATAAAAGACCCAGAATAGCAAAAGCAATTCTAAGCAGGAAGCGTGAATCGGGCGGTATAGCGATACCAGATTTCAAACTATATTACAGAGCAATAGTGACAAAAACAGCATGGTACTGGTACCAAAACAGGCGGGTGGACCAATGGTATAGAATAGAGGACACAGAGACTAATCCACAAAGTTACAACTATCTTATATTTGATAAAGGGGCTAAAAGCATGCAATGGAGGAAGGATAGCATCTTCAACAAATGGTGTTGGGAAAACTGGAAATCCATATGCAACAAAATGAAACTGAATCCCTTTCTCTCGCCATGCACAAAAGTTAACTCAAAATGGATCAGGGAACTTGATATCAAACCAGAGACTCTGCGTCTGATAGAAGAAAAAGTTGGATCTGATCTACAGATTGTGGGGTCGGGCTCCAAATTCCTTAATAGGACACCCATAGCACAAGAGTTAAAAACAAGAATCAACAAATGGGACTTAATTAAACTTAAAAGTTTTTTCTCAGCAAGAGAAACAATAAGAGAGGTAAACAGGGAGCCTACATCCTGGGAACAAATCTTTACTCCTCACACTTCAGATAGAGCCCTAATATCCAGAGTATACAAAGAACTCAAAAAATTAGACAATAAGATAACAAATAACCCAATCAACAAATGGGCAAGGGACCTGAACAGACACCTCTCAGAGGAGGATATACAATCAATCAATAAGTACATGAAAAAATGCTCACCATCTCTAGCAGTCAGAGAAATGCAAATCAAAACCACCCTAAGTTACCATTTCACTCCAGTAAGATTGGCAGCCACTATGAAGTCAAACAACAACAAGTGCTGGAGAGGTTGTGGAGAAAAGGGTACACTTGTACATTGCTGGTGGGACTGCAAATTGGTGCGGCCAATTTGGAAAGCAGTTTGGAGATTCCTGGGAAAGATGGGAATGGAACCACCATTTGACCCTGCTATTGCCCTTCTCAGACTATTCCCTGAAGACCTTAAAAGAGCATGCTGCAGGGATACTGCCACATCGATGTTCATAGCAGCACAATTCACAATAGCTAGACTGTGGAACCAACCCAGATGCCCTTCATTAGATGAATGGATAAAAAAAATGTGGCATCGATACACAATGGAGTACTATGCAGCAATAAAAAATGACAAAATCATAGAATTTGCAGGGAAATGGACAGCACTAGAGCAGATTATGCTTAGTGAAGCTAGCCAATCCCTAAAAAACAAGTGCCAAATGTCTTCTTTGATATAATGAGAGCAAATATGAACAGAGCAGGGAGGAAGAGTAGGAAGAAAAGAGTAACATTAATCAGTGACATGAGATGGGAGGGAAAGGGAGAGATGAGGAAAATTGCATGGAAATGAAGGGAGATCCTCATTGCTATACAAAATTACATATAAGAGGCTGGGTGGGGAATGGGAAAATAAATAAGGAGGGAGATGGATTACAGTAGATGGGGTAGAGAGAGTAAAAGGGAGGGGAGGGGAGGGGGGATAGTGGGGGATAGGAAAGGGAGCAGAGTACAACAATTACCAATAGGACATTATGTAAAATTGTGGGTGTGTAACCAATGTGACTCTGCAATCTGCATTTGGGGTAAAATTGGGAGTTCATAACCCACTTCAGTCTAATGTATGAAGTATGATATGTCAAGAGCTTTGTAACGTTGTGAACAACCAATTAAAAAAATAAATAAATTTAAAAAAATAAAAAAAGAAAAAGAAAAAAAAAAGATCATAATGTCTCCACAGCTAGTTCCTTGTGGATCCACATTTGTGCCTTTTCCACGGGTTCAGCCATCAGTATGTGATTCAAGAAAAAGGTAATATAGGGTAACTCTTCTACCGAGTTTGCTAACTGTTATACCAAGGGCTGATATGAAGCAAACAAGGTTTGACTGCTTTTGTTTACATGGATATTTATTTTCTCCTTACTTGTTTCTCCAAGATGGAGTACTTTTAATAATCCGTAGTTGTAATGAGCTTATATTGCGTGCTTTAAATATATTTATTTAATGATCAACAGGATATATATGTTAAAACTATTTAGCATTAGTAATATTCAATTCAACAGTTTCTTTTTAATGTACTCTAAAATAAAGGAGTACATAGTGTACTCTTAAAATTACAAAGTTCCTCTAATTTGAAATAATGTCCCTTGTCTCACATTATTATTAAAACGGGAAGTATTTAGAGTATGTTACACTGAATACGTGTTCTAAAAAAAAAAAAAAACATTCAATCACATTATTTATTTTAGGATACATGTTCAAATTAAATACTTATGTATAGTATAATTGTAGCATGAAGCAAGCTCATGCCTAATCATATCATGTCTGACTTTCTAAGCTCTTGGATGGCTTGGGTAACTATCTCTCAAAATGCCTGCTTCTGGTCCTTTTATCAGTATGTTTCAGGCCAGGCTGCTAGCATTGCAGATAGGGTTGTTATAAATACATTGATGTCACCAGTCAAGGGAATAATTCCTAATAAGCAAGGGAAGTGCTAACCAATTTTTATTACTGACAAACAGTCATGAGCCATCAAGAAGGAAACTCCCACAAAAGATAAATTCCTATTCCACTAATGACGGTGGTTTTTATGATCAACCCTTAAAACTAAAATACTTCTTCCCTAAATGGACTATGTTAAAGTAAGTGTTTGGGTAATAATCCATAATGATTATGGATTTATTGCATTCTTACTGGTTTCTGGTCAGTTACATCTACTTTGGCTTGTATATCAATGGAAAATAAGAAATCATTGCCTGTCACTTTTATTTGATATTTACCTGAATACTTCTAAAAGAACTGAGGAAAGGAATCACATAATTTGTTTTGCAACTGAAATGACAGTTTGGAATTTTCTGTTATGTTCAGAGGAAATCATAGAATAATAAGATCTTAGTATCTAAAAGCCATTTTTCAATCTTTGTAAATACTTGATCCTACTCAGGATTGTAAATACTTGATCCTACTCAGGATTCTAATATTGAAAGTAAATTTTCTATACAGAGTACCTCTACATCTGATTCCAACTTTCTAGCTTATACTGTCATGTAAAATCAAAAGGACTAGTCAGTCTGTGGATTTACAAGGAAAAAAAAAGAAGTCTATCAACAAATTAGAAAACTAAAGATAAATTGAGATTTTTTTAAATGAAAAACCAATGTGTTTTTAACTTTTTATCAGGAAGCAGTTATAGTATGCATGGTCATTCTCTTAAAGAAGTGGTTATGGGGATTGTGATCAGTGGCAAGATGGCTCTTCTTCCACTATTGGCCATTAGCCTGTTTTTTTTTGTTTTTTTTTGTTTTTTTTTGTTTTTTTAAGTAGTCAATTGGAATCATTAAGACTAAGAAAGTTTGAAAGTTGAGAGGAAGGAGGAATGGCAGGAGAAATTTGGTTCATTATCAGGAGTCACGATGAAAGAATCAGAGATGTTCTATCCTTGCTCTGTCAGTGAATAAAAGAGGGACACCTCTATTCAAATTTCTTATCTATACTGGGTTTCCGTTTCCTATGAAGATAATTTAGTTCTAATGGACGCCTGAGTAGAAGAAGACCTTAAATGTTCACTTTTGTGGGAGTAAAGTGTAAGAAATGGGGAAGCGAGTCTTCAAAATGCATTTTATTTTTATGGTAAAATTGCACTTTTTTTGATCCCATATCATGACTTACTGGCAAGGTGATCTTGGCAATGTGTTGAACTTCCTTAACCTCACCAATTTCATCTGTATGAGGATAATGATTCTTAGTGCAAAGAATTTTTATAATGTTAAATGAAAGAAAAATCATGCTGGTGAACAGCAACCATGTAATTAAAATGCTATAATCCACATGGCTACCTGTAATAGTATTTATGATTGATTAATATAATACAAGTACTTTTCGGAAGTAAAAATTTTCATTTTAATTAAATATTTCTCATTGTTAATATTAGCGATTTGGGATTTTTCCCCTTTTATTTCAATTTGACCCTGTATATCAATTTTTCTGCATGATTTCAGTTTCCTATATGATTAGGATAAAGTGATTGGGCTAGGTAATTTTTTGATGATACAGGAGTAGAAAAACAGATTCCTTGAATAGTTTTGTGGACTCCAACTTGAACTTTTTAATGGCCACTGCTGAACGAAGGAAATAGCGTTAGTGTTTGCTGATTAGAGAAAGAAATGAATTCAACTGTTATTTTTAATGTATCTAAAATATATGTAGTAGGTTCCTTCATGTGCATCAGTAAGTATGCTTCACATTAAATTGTTTAATCTACTGGGAACTTTTCAATTTGTAACTTTATTATGTAAAGGAAAGTTTCTGAGTAATTATTCATATATCCTTCATATGCTAGAAACATATACTACTTTCTAGGAGCACATGCTGATTCACAAGCAGAATAATTGTTTCCTATTAATATTTTTCTCCATGAAAGAAATTCAAGCAGCTTTTAAAGTACTTGACACTGTAAAGATAATGGCCTCATTTTCTGAAAGTTTATTTGATTATTAATATCTTTCATTTCATGTTACTGTGTTTTGCTAGTGTTATCATTTAAGTGTGAACAATTCTGAACACAGTTCGTTTTGCCTAATTTTATGGTGATATGATGCATCTATATTTGCACTTTCAGTCTTTGTTTTGCTAACCTCTTATACTTAATTTATAAAGCTAATAAACAACTCCTCATAAGTGGTATGAGATCTACCCTTTTCTATTAAAATGAATGAAAGAGATATTTTGACATTTCAAATGGACTTTGGCTTCTTAAATAATGACTTTTGAGGAACATACTATAGAATCAATGCAATGAACATGATGTAAATGTGTAGGAGACAGTTCATGATTTCATTTGAGGAACAGATAAGATTACGTGAACCTGTCCAAATAACACTATGTGGTAGGTCCTGAGGGTCAGAGTAAGTGATGCTTTAAGGACAGTCATGTATCACATAAAGATAGGGACATTTTCTGAGTAATGCATTATTAGACAGTATCATCATCTTGCAAACAACTTACAGTGTACACAGACCAAGATTGCTCTGACATCACTGGACAATATAAATGTATGGGTCTACTATAGTGGTTACCATCCTTGACTGGCCAAAACATTGCTCGGTGGCACATGACTGTACATAATATATGAACATACATCACCGTCAATTTGAGTGTTCATATATATTCACATATGTTCATATGTATGGCATCTAGAATATAAGAATATAAAGATTTTTCTTAATATTAAGAATAAATATTATATATGAGCTGGATAAGCATCATTATTTTGTATCACAAATCTTTCATGAATATTTGAGACACTGACATTAAATGAGATAACATTATTTTGTTTACCTCGCTTGTAGCATTTTAAGAAATATGAAGAATTATCATAGAATATGATGCTAGTGAAAATATAATTTTATTTGCATTGTCCTCAGCGTGTACCAGTTATTTTGCATTGATGAGTATTCATTCTCTCATTCTAGATAACAATTCTTAACTTCTTTTGTAAGAGAGACAGTCTTTGTATGTTACCAAGCCTGACCCTGAACTCCTCCCTCAGCCTGTCTACCAGGTGGGACTACAGGCACACACTCCTGTGCCTGACACTTGATTTCTCACTGCAAAATTACATTTTTCCCTCAATCTCAGTCCATGTGTCTTAGATTCATCCTGTATTCAATCCTGTCCATGTCCCAAATTTGAGACTGGAGAAGGAGACTACAATTATTCATCCACAAAATTATTTAAAATACAAAATTACCTTCAGATTATGTGTATAAGGTGTCTAGGAAACACAAATAAATTTCTTAATTGTATCCTATGACATACATGCAAATATTCCAAAATGCAAAAAAAAAATCAGGGATCTGAGTTCCAGCATTTCAGATAAGAGAAACTCAACCTATATTTAAATATAATTCATGCATTTATTTGAATGTTTGAGTAAATGTTTACATAGTATATATTTTTAGCCACGTTTTATCCATAATTTGTATAAAGTAAGATAATTATTCTGAGAATATCAGTAAGGAATGCATTTTTTCCCATGATGCTTCTCCCACACAGAATATACTACTGCTTCTTTTGGTGGATTATTGAGGGGATGTTGCAGGACATTTGTAGTAATTCCAAATAAGCCCCAATATTAGTATGCATCAAGAAGGGATGATTGAACATTAGAAAAAATGTTTAAACCTATTGATGATTGTCACTGTGATTTTAAAAGTTACAGATAGGAATAAGAGGAAAGGCAACCTGCATTCAACACTCAGTAAAAGAACTGAGATTGAAGAATACTGAATAAGTACAACTGGCACTGTGTTACGTTCTGAAAACATAAGCAAAATGAACAAACTAGACATAGTTCCTGCCCTCACAGTTTTAGATCCAAGTAAATCCATCACTGGCAGCTTTGAAGGGACACACAGCAAGAAACATGCCCTCAAATCAACTCTTGATGAGGCTCATAGTTGGATGTTATTAATGATGCATTCCATCTGGTAGCTTCCTGTCTATTTTGGTCTATTTTGCTCATTATTCTTTCAAAGCATTAAGCTAAGCTACTTCTACTTTGCTTAAGGAAAATATACATTTTCAAAATTTAGTTAACTAAATTAGTAATTATATAAATATAGATTTTTTTCTCTTTATACTGATGAGTTTTACATCCTATGGCATCCCATTAGTTATTTGATCTCTAAGGTCTAATTGAAGAATATAGACAATAAAACAGCAATTGCATTATATTGTAATATTATGAATGGAAGGGGCTCAATAAGCAAGTCAACGTGTCATTTAACTAATACTTGAATGAAGAAGAAGGTTCACATGGCATAAAAAATGAGAGGTAAAAGGAGCAGGGTAGGTCTGGAAGAAATAAGCAAGAAAGTTTAGTTAATTCAGTTGTTGTTCATTTTAATGTCCAGCTGAATATTTTTTATTGGAAATTCATATGATAATGAAGTCTGGTTGAGAAAATAAAGAGGTACGATGGTAAGCTAGAGTATTCATACCATCCATAACAAATCAGAAGCATGAATTCTCAAATTAACAAATGTGTTCTCCCTTTTGGAGCAAGGTTATTTGGGAGTTTCTGTTTCCCAGCATAGATGCCAGATGGCAGTTTCCACAGATTGTCAGCCCCTGCATGCTGATAGTTGTCGACTTTGTATGCTAACAGGGTGTTAGATGTAACTACTGCAGAGTAACTTTTAATTCCATTTTATATTAGTGAGCATCCCCTATATTTGAAGTACTGGACATAAAATTTTAAGCGAAAATGGGTATTTCTTTAGTGAAATTTGACTTTTAATGAGGCTTTAAGAAGCTCTTGAATGACAAACCTTATTTTCACTTAAACCAATTCACAACTTTTTTTTTTTAGAATCTAGCATGTCATAATTGTAATTAATTGGGGGGAAGGGAGAAGATAGTCATAGAAAATTAGCAGGTGAATCAAAGTACCTCCTTTCTCAGACAGGATAAAGGAATTCGAGGAAAAGCAGCATAGAAAATTAGCAGGTGGATCAGAGCACCTCTTTTTTTCAGATACAATAGAAGGAGGGAAGAAGAAAGTGAGTTGTTATTTCCTTTCCAATACTTTTCTTTGTGCCACTATACATCACTCACACTGGGGATCCAATCTCGTAGTTTTTGTAGTCATATCTAATTAAAGGTCATGCCTTAGAATAGAAGACTTTGCACATCATAGT
Organism: Spermophilus citellus; assembly: GCF_964194105.1. NCBI lineage: Eukaryota > Metazoa > Chordata > Mammalia > Rodentia > Sciuridae > Spermophilus > Spermophilus citellus. Next base: position 139,097,502 of record NC_138187.1, on the reverse strand, counting down.
ACTTTCAATGATGTGTAATGTTTTGCTGCTATTTTTGTAGATAGATACATGGATAGAGTTTTATTTTGGGTTTAGTATTTCCATTTTTCACTTCAAGCTTTGTTCTGATTTGTTTTTCCATGTCTTATGCCTGAAGACAAGTTTAAATATCTTTGGGTCACTACTGCTAGTGTTAAGTGAACATGGTCATCGTGAGCACTTCGTTTTCTTTTTATTGCTTACTATTCTGGTAAAAGATTTTTTTTTTTTACTATTCAGAGAATCTTAGAAAACAATATTGATGTGCACTCAATTGAAAAGAGGATTCAGGTATAATCTGCATGATTTTGGTTGAAGTATAAGAGGAATGTATTTGACATCAGCTAATGTTAGAAGGATTCAGGGATGAATATTAGGAATGCAATTAGATTTAGATATGCTGGCTTAGAAAAGTCCAAGACAGAATAAAGTAGAAAAGTTGAACAGACATTTGAATACATGAATTTGGGGGAGAGGACTGGGCTGGGGATAAAATTTGACAGTTCTGGCCATATGCATGGATTACATTTTGAGTTTATAAAAGGGAACTTATTTTGGGGAACAGAAGAGAAAATCAGAGAAGAATACTCAAAAAGAGTAACCAGTAGGTAGGAAGAAAATCATGGAAATTGGGTGTCCTGGAAGTCATATGAGGAAAGTGATTCAAGGGGGAAGAAGTGATGTATTTAATGCTTATAGGATAAATAAGGTGAGGATTGTGCTCAAGCTCTGCATTGTGCTATGTAGAGGCAACTGGTGACCTGGATATCTGCTGTTTTGATGGAGAGAAAACAGGCTTAAGAAACAATAAGAGATGAGGAATTGAACCAATGATTTCAGACTTCATATTAGCAAGTGCTGTGGGCTGAAATGTGTTCATATGTTGAAACTCTAAGCCAGGGTACCTCAGACAGTGACTGTTTTGTTTTCTTCAGCTCTTTAAAGAGGTGAATAAGTTTAAATAAGGTTGTTAGGGCAGGCCTTAACCCAAAGTCATTAATATCCTTCAAAGAGGAAATTTGAACAAATGGAAGCCTGCCAGGAATGTATGCACACAGTGGAAAGACCAAGTGGGGCAAAGTAAGAAAGTGGCCTTCTGCCAGCCAAGGAGACAGTCTGCAGGAGAAATGCTGTGAGCTTGATCTTGGACTTCTAGCCTCAAGAACTATTAGCAAATAAATTTGTTCGAGTCATTCAGGAATTCTGATATATGATATAGCAGCCCTAGCAAATCAATTACAAATTTCAGTATCTTTCTATGGCATCTTTTTAATACTGCTTTGAACTATTGCCAAGATGGTAAGAATGCTCACCAACTGCCTCTGCTGTAAAGATTCTGCTGGGTTCATGCACTGATAAGTGATGGCTATCAAAGAACTTGGGGATTTCTGTGAGGCTTTTTGTGGAGGATTTCTTTTATGTCTCTAGTTTGTCCACATAAAAACACCATACCATGAAAAATTGGGTTGAACAATGGCTTTGGTGTTAACATGCTTCTCTGGATCTTTGCCTTGCCTCTCATTCCTTCATCCACTCCTCTTCCCTTCCCTTACTTTCTATCCTGCTATTCCCTGCCCTGCCCTGCCCTCCCTGCTCTACCCAGTGGTTTCTAAGAATTTCCCTTTTGTGTGGGTTAAGCAAGTCATGTTTAAAAGTGTGTGTGTTGTGTGTGTGTGTGTGTGTGTGTGTGTGTGTGTGAGAGAGAGAGAGAGAGAGAGAGAGAGAGAGAGAGCGAGAGAGACTTATTCAGTTTATTCATTTTTTTTTTTTAGATGTTCCTTTTGGAGAGGATTTTGTGGGACATCTGGTTTACCATATTGTCAGAAGTAGAGTCCTGAATTATTTTGAAACTTTTTCTGTGGTAAAGCAATTTGTTCTCATCCAAATATTGTTAGTTTAATCATAATCAATGGTTTGCTTTAGATCAGGTAAAATTACCATTAAGTTCATAGACAATTGAATGAAAGTAATTGTGCATCTGGTTGGATTCTCTGGCATCAGAACCTGGTTCGGAGTTTTATCCTGGGAAGGTGTGATTTCAGGTAAGGGCGCTCCTTGCAACTGAGGAAACCAGTTGAAGATTGCCCCCCCTTTTTTTGAGCAGAATACCAGGGATTGAACTCAGGGGCACTCAACCACTATATCACATCCCCAGTCCTATTTTATATTTTATTTACAGACAGGGTCTCACTGAGTTGCTTAATGTCTCACCTTAGCTGAGACTGGCTTTGAACTCATGATCCTCCTGCCACAGCTTCCTGAGCTGCTGGGTTTATAGGCCTGCACTACTGTGCCTAGTCCAGCTATTTTTGAAGAAGAGGAATTGGCCACATTTCCATGTCTACTGTATTCAGTTGTATGATATTTTACATATAATAGGCTCTTAGGAAATTATATATGCTTTTTGCATTATTTGAATCTGGAATTGATGGGCATTTTTCACATATAAGTAAATTTTCTCCAAAATATTAATGAAATGTCTATGGTAATACATTTTAATAATCTGTTTATGCATGTCTTGTAATCAGAAAAAATATATACAATAACTTAAAATTAAACAATAAAGTTCGATTCAAGTCAGGGTTAAGTCTGTGATATTTGGAATTTGACTGCCTGTATGTAAATACGGGTATCACCGCTTATGGTTGTTATGGCTTTGTGCAAATACCTCTGTCCTCTAATCTACAAAACGGAGATATTTATAGTGTCTACTAAAGGTTTGTCTTGAGGATTAAGAAAAACACTATTTCTATGTATTCATTATAGTATCCAGACATTGTTAGTAAGTAGTTCCTCTATTATTGTTATTATTTATGAATATATCTCTTAGTTTTTATCCAAGATCTTGTAACTTAGACTTCTGTTGTGCTATTTCATATCTTCCTTTTGATTCCCTGAATGTATATTTTTTCCTTACATTTTTTTTTCTCTTTGTACTTTCTACTTCTTATATCAGAAAAGATCTTCCAAGCCTCTTGTCTGCCACCCAAGCTTTCCAGTCCTCTTCTATATGGTTCTCTACCAAATTCCTACATGTATCAAAAATTTGATTCATATACTTATTGGTATAAATATTTCTTTTTATGTAGTGCCTTGGAGTCCTCTCCTTATTCCTGTTTTTTTTTTATCAACATAAATATTCAAGAATTCTATTTTCCAGAGCCTCAGAATTAGTTGAGTTGTAGGTTTTAGTTTATGGTATATTCTCATCATCATTGTGTGTACAAACCCTATTCATTTCATGCATTTATTCCTTTGTTCCTTATTAATTAACTAATAAAGTATAGATTCCTATGGCAATCAAAGAACTAATTCTTTTGTGATTATTATTATTATTATTATTTTGTGGTGCTGAGGATTGAACCCAGAGCCTTGTGCATGCGAGCACTCTACAGACTTAGCTATATCCCCAGCCTGAACCAATTCTTTTAAATAACCTATATCTAACTTTGCAATCTTGAACTTTCTTCCATGGTGTCTCTTCCAGAACTCACCTCTGTGCTGATGTTGGCCTGTTCATTCTCTTGCTTTTTTTTTTTTCCATTCTGCATCTGCCAACTGGCAAATAGGAAATCATGAGTTTATCAGGTTTTTGCCCAAATCACAGCAAAAGCTTTTGAAGAAAATCTGCAAAGTATTCAGGGACCATAAATGCTGAGTGAATAATGTTTTTTTATATTATGCATTTTTTTTGGAATAGACATTCTCTTGCTTTTAAAAACTACAATTTAGCAGGTGCATGTATATTCCTACATAAGTAATTCTATGAACTTTAAAAAAGTTTTGGTCGATTCTCTTTTTACTCTACAGTCAGTTTGTTTTCTCCTGTGCTGCTTCCATAATGTGTTAATTGCTGCACCATTGTAATAACTCTTGATATCAGGTAGGGAAAATATCTATGCTTTTATCTTCTTCTCAAAAACTTGCACAGTTTGATCTTTTTCCTATTATAGAACCAGTTTTGTGAAGTAGATGTATGAATTTGGATTGGAATTTTATGAACTCTCTATATATCATAAACATCAATTAGTTTTCCAAAGTGAATACATCAACTTAAATAATATTGGCCAATGATAAGACATCCTTTTAATATGAGGAGGAAGAAGTACTAAAGTAGAATTTTCTAAGGGTTAAAAAGTTTGTGCTTCATACAAATATAACATTAAATCATATAAGACATTTTATTCTACTCATCATCAGTCAATGAGGAGAACAGAACATTTGTTAAGATATTTATTTCTGGAAATTGTTAGAGTAAGTTGGTTGAGTCAGCCCCTCCTCCTGGTACCTGTCTGCCCCTGTTCTACAGGACCATAAACCAAAACCGTTGTAGTTATTCCCTTTATTGGGCAGAAAAGTTTTTCATATCTATTAGATAGAACTGCACATTAATGTCTACCCCTTCACAGTGGTAAAATACCACAGAAAATACAAAGTCAAGCTCTTTTCACTATAGTGAAAGAGCATGTAGTAATTGCTTTTGCCTTTTCCAAGTTTTGAATAATTTTTTTCTGACAGAATGGACAGGAATTTATTTCTAGCCTAACATTTTGGCATTTTAAATTTATCATTGTCTACTTTCTCAGACAGTTTGGGGAAATAGTATTGGGATAGTTCCATGGAGGAAACTTAGTTAACTACTCAAAATGATGAGAATCTGTTAAACTTATAGACTACTGCTCTATTTTTTGACTTACATGAATGCACACATATAAATAACTTAACATTTAGATTTCACATTACTTAGTGAAAAATATAGGAAATCTATTATTTATTCATATTTAATTTTTTTTATAAAATAGAATTGATTTTATTTTATTTATTGTTATTTATGATTGCCTATAAAACCTAAAGATTCATTGTTAGGAGATTAGTAAGTAAATGGTGAATTTAAATCTAGAAGAATAGCATGTAGTCATTAAAAATGATGCTATAAGTCTCATGTATTTTTTACTAAAAATAATTAGCAACAAATATAATATACCTCAATTTGTATCATTGTATAAATAATTGAAAGGTCACCAAAAATGTGTTAACTTAGCAAAACTAAATTTATTCAAACTTTTGCACTTTTTGAGTAAGCTTTAGAAATGGTTTGAAAGAGAAATATTAGCAATGAGATATTAGTCATTGTGGTCAAGTATCAAGGGTAGAAAACTGATTCTGAATGACCAAAATTCTTTTTTTAAAAAAATCTCATATATTTTTATTCATGAATGATACTTTTATATAAGGGTGGGATTTGTTCTTATATATTCTCACATGCACACAATATAACTTTACAATTTGGACAATATTATTTCCCAGTATTTCTGGTTCCTCTATTCTTCTGATATCCCTTGGATTTTCATGAGATTCCTCCTTCCCTTCACTTTATTTTTTCTTTGCCACATATAAGGGGAAACACATGACCCTTGACCTTTTGAATTTGACTTGTTTCACTTAACATAATATTCTCAAGTTACATCCATTTTCCTGGACATGGCATAATTTCATTCTTCTTTATGGAAGAATAAAACTCCATTGTGAATATATACCACATTTTCTTTATCCATGGATACCTAGGCTGGTTCATAGTTTGGCTGTTGTGAATTGTGCTGCTGTACACATGGTTAAGCATGTACTACTGTAGTATGATGACTTTAATTCTTTATGATAAATTCTGAGGAGTGGTATAGCAGGGAAATAGTGGTTCTGTGCCTCGTCTTTTGAGGAAATTCCATATTGATTTCTGTAGTGATTATACTAATTTACACTACTTCGAATAGTGTAAAAGTGTTCCTTCTTCTCCATATCCTCTCTGGTATTTATTATTGTTTATGCTCTTGATATCTGCCATTCTGACTGGAGCAAGATGAAATCTCAGTGTAGGTTTGAGTTGAATTTTTCTAATTGCTAATTATCTTGGACTTTTTTTCATATATTTGTTAGCTGTATGTATTTCTTCTTTTGAGAAGTGCCTTTTTATTTCATTTGCCCATTGATTAATTGATTATTTGGTGATAAGTTTTTGATAATTTTTCTGTGCATTCTGTATATGAATTCTCTGTCAGAAGAGTAGCTAGCAAAGGTTTTCTTCCATTATGTAGATTCTATCTTCCCAATACTAATTGTTTCCTTTGCTATGTGAAGCTTTTTAATTTGATGCCATCCCATTTATTGACTTTTGGTAGTATTTTCTGACCTTTAGGTGTTCTGTTAAGAAAGTCTTTGCCTGTGCCTACATGTTGAAATAGTTCTTACATTTTCTTCTAGAAGTTGCCTATTTTGTGGTCTAAATCCTATATCTTTGATCCATTTTGAGTTGATTTTTGTCCAGGGTGAGAGATAAGGGTTTTGTCTCATTCTTCTATGTATGTATAACCAGTTTTTCTGGCAGTTGAACAGGCTGTCTTTTCTCCAATGTATGCTTTTAGTACCTGTTTCAACTATCAGATGACAATTCCTATATGTTCTGTTCTGTACAATTGATTGGTATATCTGTTTTTATGTCATTAAGATGCAGTTTTTGTTACTATTCCATTTTTGGCTTAAAATTGCTTTGGTTGTTTTGGGTCTTTTTTTTACAAATGAATTTGAGGACTAGTTTCTCTAGTTTTGTGAAAAATGTCATTGGCATTTTGATGGTGATTGTGTTGAATATGTATATTTTTTTTGGTAGTACGACCATTTAAACAATATTAATTCTGCCTATCTATGAACATGGGAGGTCTTTCCTCATGTGTCTTCTTGAATTTCTTTGTCAATGTTCTATAGTTTTCATGATAGAGGTTTTTCACCTCTTTGGTTATATTTATTCCTATGTGTTTTGGCTATTGTGAATGTGATTGTTTTCCCTGATTTAATTCTCAGCAGATTCATTACTGGTATATAGGAAACTTATTGATTTTTAATGTTCATTTTGTAATCTATTATTTTGGTGAAATTGTTCATTAGCTCTAGCAATCTCTGGGTAGAGATTTTTGAAACTTTTTTGGGGGTACCTGGGTTTGAACTCTGAGACACTCAACCACTGAGCCACATTCCCAGCCCTTTTTTAAAAATTTTTATTTAGAGACAGGGTCTCACTCAGTGCTTAGTGCTTTGCTATTGCTGAGGCTGGCTTTGAACTGGTGATCTTCCTGTCTAAGCCTTTGGAGCCACTGGGATTACAGGTGTGCGTGCTACCAGGCCCAGCTGGAAACTTCTGAATATAGGATCATATCATCTGCCAACAATGATAATTTGACTTCTTTCTTTCCTAATTTTATTCCTTTTATTTTCTTCTCTTATCTGATTTCTTCGGCTGGATTTTCTAGTACTGTATTAAATAGGAGTGGTGATAGTGGATAGCCTTATCTTGTTCCAAATTTTAAAGGAGGAAATGCTTTCATTTTGTTTTTTACTCCATTCACTATGATGTTGGCTTTGGGTTTCTGAATGTACAAAATTCTTGATAAATAATTCAGAATTAGTGGAGACTTAAAAATGTGAATTTGAATTCTTAGAGAGTAAGCTGTTGTTTGGTGTCTTTTTGCCAGGCCAACAGACTACATATGCTCCTAACTTTGTGATAGGGTTAAATCTTAACAAACCCATCATAAATGGAAAATATTGTAAATAAAAATTCCTTAAATATTCCATATATTCTGAACATCATAGCTTGCTAAAACTGTACATTGGAGAGTATCAGGTATATGCTCTAATGATTGTATGGCTGTCTGAGAGCTATTGCTTGCTGCTATTGCTTAGCATTAAGAGAGAGTATCTTACTGTGTATCACTAGCCTGGGAAAATATGAAAATTCTGAATTAAAAGTACAGTTTGTACTGGATGCGTATCACTCTTATACAACAGAAAAGCCAAGAAATAGCAAAAAAGAAATCATTAAATTGAAATATTGTTAAGTTAAGGAGCTCTGTATTGCCTTCAATAAATATATCTTTAGAAATTTTCAGAAATAAACAGTGAAGTTCTTTATTGCTTTGTATCTTTATTTTTCCTAAGTAACTATTTCTTGGAGGAATCAATCACACTAAATTAAAATAGCTGAGCCATTGTTTTTCTTTTTCTAACTACAAGTGTTTATTTATTTTACATATATTGAATTGTGTTTTCTTTGTCTAAAATCCCAAATGAATGTGCTTGTTGGGCGGGGTGTCTTAAAATCTTATATTTTTGGTGGGAAATGTTAACTAAAAATGAAAAGTGCTTGCTGCATTACATATTATTGTGTTTGTGTCATCTCTAGTTTCATACTAACAACTAGTATCTGTTGAACATGTCCTGACTTTGTGAGACCAAATAGTTCCCTCTGTGCAAATACATTTCTTCCCAAACTTGGTTTTGTTTTTTTACATGCCATTCCTAGTAATCTTGCACTGTCCATGATTTACTATGTTTTCCTTCAAGGTTTTAAATTGATTGGTGCAATACAAATCCTCCTTGATTTATTAAGGAGTTATATCCAAATAATTATATCCAAATAATTTATTCAATAAATAAATTGAAGTTGTTATTAGGAAAAAAATGTATTTAATATACCTAGCCTACCAAACATAGCTTAGTCTATACTATAGAAAATGTGCTTAGGACACATTATCAGCCTAAATTTTGACAAATAATCTAACACAAAGCTATTTTATAACAAAGTCTGTCAAATATCTTATGTAATTTATTGAATACTTGTATTCACCAAACCTGAGAATATAGAACACTGCAGAGTGTGGGTTATTTACCAGTCTGATGGCATGGCTGACTGGGAACTGTGGCTCAGTGCAACTGCCCAGTGTCTTGAGAGTATTTTAGCAATCCTGGGAAAAGAGCAACTCTGAACATTTGAGGTATGTTTTTTATTGAATTTGTATGACTTTCATGTCATTCCTAAGTTATAAAAATGGTGAGTTGAACTATGATAAATTGGGAACTGTCTGCATTGCAATCAGAGTTAGAGACCATATAGCATCTTTTGTATTCGTTTGTTCTCCTAGAAAAAAAGAGAGTTTATTTGTAGTTCTTATGAAATTTGACCCGGAGGCTATTGGATTTATGGTGGGGTTATGGCTGCTTATACTTATATTATATATGCCCATAGTCTTTGTAACAGCTTCATATTTTAAATACATGTATGTTCATATATGCATATATACATTGTGTGCATATATTTTACTTTTGGAGGCTTCTCTGTGTGTATGTATGTGTATACATGTATGTAGTTATGATATGTTATATATATAAAATGTGATACCTTGATATATATTATATATGTATATGAATACATATATGCAGGTATATATGGAATCAGAAGAGGAGTGAGAGGGAAGGAGTGGAATTGATCTTGAAGTATCTAATTGTTTTCCCCTGAAGAGGTGGTGGTATCAAACTCAATTTCATGCAAGCCTAAATGCTATCTATTGTGGCTGCCCTTTATTATATGAATTCTTAATAGAATATAAGTGAATAAATGTTCTATTGTATGAAATTTTTCTTTTGTCTTCTCTTTTATAATGGCCTGTCCAAGGTCTGCCCCCCTTATACAGTTGGGCAGGGGGCATGAACAGGCAGAATTGATTTACAATTTAATGATGACAAAATGTAACTTTATAGTTATTCTATCTTTTTTTAAAATATAATCTTCTGCTTCTTGTGCTTAGATTTAAGTCAAATTATAGTTCTCCAAATTTAATTATTTTAAATGAAATAAGAAAATACAGGGTGTAGGTCCAATCCAGCAAATGAACATTGGACACGAGGACATGAGTTTTCAACCTGAAGAGAGGCCTGAATACAGAAGTACTCTTGGGTGGATTTGTAATGTGTTTGCCATGGAAACCACAAGATTATGGATTTCCAGCTACTTGCAAGCCATGATTTCCAAGGACTGACAGTAGAATAAATGAAGTTATTGATGGGTTGTCAGCATTATTTTTAGTGAAAATAAACTGATTCGGTTTAGGACCCCAGATCCACTTCTCATTACCAATGCATTACCAATACATTGAGACTTGAGTAATTTGCCCATTTTACAGTCAGTCAGTGATAAAGCTGGGGTTCTACCCCAGGTAATGTCAGTTCTGTGATCCTCATCCAAGCTGATGACCCGTTTCCTATTTCACTGAGGGAGTAGAAATATAGATGCTTGTCTATTTATTAAGGATTACATCCAATAAACCCATTATAATCGACCTTAACAAGAAAAGTTTCAATAAAATAGCAAAAACTGATTGAAGTGGATTCAACAATTTTAGGTGATGAATTGGAAATAACTAATAAAGCTCCTTTCAAAATGATGTTTTACTTCAGAAAATAACTTTTAATTAAGTATAATCTATATGCAAAAATTATACAAATCAGTATATAACTCAGTGAATGATCACAAAGGGAACATTGACTCTGTTAAGGAGTTTTGCTTAAAAGAAAATGTAAGCAACATAAGCATAGAGCATAGGCTGAAGGGATAAATGGTCAGTGAGTTCCACACTGTAAATCCAGTGATTATTTCTCAATCTTTTTTTTTTTTTTTTTTTTTTTTGTATTGGGGATTGAACCCTGGTACATTTAACCACTGAGCCTCAGCCCTTTCCTGTATTTTATTTGGAGGGTCTGGCCAAGTTGCTTAGGGTCTCCTTTAGTTGATGAGGCTGGCTTTAAACTCATGATCCTCCTTCCTTAGCCTCCCAAAGTGCTGGGATTATAGGCGTGCACCACCATGCCTGGCTATTCTCAATCTTCATCTTGAACTATTTGTAAACAGTTTGGAGCCTTGAACCTCTATCTTCTTGGAACATTTTATCTTGCCATTCTCATTCTCCTGGTTTTCTTCCTTCTTCATTGACTGCTTCCTTTCAGTTTTCTTTGTGGGAAGTTTCTTATTTCCCTTACACTTTGGATTACAGAGGGCTAGTCATTAAACATTTTTATATTTTTACTCGTTCTCTTAATGATCTCATCTATTATTTCTCAATAGTGAGGCCCAAAGCTGTGGAATTGTCCTTATTTGTGTTTCTCTCTCATCCTTTCTTTATAAACTCAAATGCAGATCTGATTCTAAACTCAGTCCACCAACAAATTTTCTCTTTCCTTCAAATATAATCATAATCTGATCACTTCTCACTCACCATTGAATGGCACCGTTTGGGCCAGTCTTTGTCATTGCAGGATGTGCAAACAGATCTCCTTGCTTTCACCCTTGACTTTTCCATAGTCTGCGTACCCACATACTACTTTTAAAATATTAGAGGCTTGGACTGTTCAGTTCCATAACATCTAATGACTTCCTGTTGCATTGAAAGCCAAAATTCCTACAATGGTTTACAGGTCCCTATAACATCAATATTATGACCTTTTGACTTTCCAGTCTCTTACTTTTCTCTTTCCCTTACTCACTGTTTTTTACCACTTTGGCTTCCTTGTAGTGTTTGAAACTTCAACTATGCTCTGTCCTCAGGGTATTTGCAGTTTGTTGTTTTCTCTAACTAGAATGACTTTTTTATTTAGTTCACTCATCATCGTATCATGTTCAAAACAGTGACTTGACCCAGGTTCTCAAACGCTACCAAATATTTAGAGTCACAGTTTAAACTTAGGTTTACCTAGCTACAACATAAATGTTTTTTTTTTTTTTTTCACCATTCTTGTTAAACTATTGGGGTTTAAATGGAAGAAAAGCTAAATAAAAGTTTTTATTTGGGATAACGACCAAGGATTATAGTGATGGCACAATGGGATTCACTGGCTTCAAAGTTCTGTGCCAATGTATAATTATTAAAACAACTCTTCTAATTTTCCACTATGTGGTGTTTTTCTTCCTTGCTCAGGAAACTCCAATGGTGCTTTACTGTTATCAGATGATTTACAAAATTATTATTCTGTCATTTTAGGTCATCAGTTATAGGATCTCTGTTTATCTAGCCAGATATCTTTATTCACCATTCTGTCTGTGTATCCTCTTACTAACATTCATATCTGTTTTTCTCTTATTAATTCAATCCTTTATTTCAAGTACTATAACCAACTTTTGTTAATACTGTTCTCTAATGAATTTCCCTCTAATTATATTCCCTTAGAAACTAATTACAGCTTATGTGACATCTTGAACCTACCTGTTCGTTCTATTTCTTGCTTTACTGTTTTTTTGTAGATATGTTCTGATCCGATAACAAATTATTTGATTCTAAGAAACATATCCATTTTGGTCTCCTGCAAGGTATACAACAAATGATGAACAGAATGAATTCGTGAATAAATGAATGAACAAAGACCACTGAATTTTTGACATTCAAACCCGTATCTGTTTTTGAGGTCGCCACGTGGTTGAACCTCTTTGTTAGGTTTAGAGAGAACTGTACATATTTGGTATCTGATATATGAGCCCATAGAAGAGCCAGTAATTCACTAAGAGCTGCTCTAGCTTCTTTCTCTTCTGACAAACAATTCTCCAGATATATTTCTTTAACATTAATGAGGCCCCTTAATAAAGCACATATTAAGTGTTCATACATTGTTTAGGCTCTGTTTTCCCTGGGAAAAAATATAATTTGTATCCTCAAGCTACTCCCAGTTTTTAATGATTAAGCTCTGCCCAGGGAATTATTGAAGCATAGAAGCAGAGATGTTGTATGAATGGCAAAGAATGTGATAAGGTACTAATGCAGGCTTCCTAATGAATAAAATGATTTCAATTTAGAGGGACTAGCTTGTTGAAGGTTGCAAAGTGAGTCTCCCTATTATGTTTTAAATGTTCAAATAAAAAGAAAATTATAACTTAATAAATGTTATAACTTGATCATGTTCCTTATCTTCATAATAGGTATAGATTTGAGAAGATTCCTCTAAAACAAGAGTAAGCAGCCTTTTTTTTTTTAGGGATTTTTTAAAAATAACTTTTTAAATACCTTTATCTTATTTATTTATTTTTATGTGGTGCTGAGGATCGAACCCAGGGCTTCACACATGCTAGGCAAGTGCTCTTTCACTTGCCTACTAAAACCCCAGCCCCTTTTTCTTTCATAGTTCAGATAATATTTTTGGTTATGCAGGCCATATTTCTATCACAACTATTTAGCTCTGCCATTAACAATGTGCCTGTGTTCTAATAATTTTTTATTTATAGGCACTGAAATTTGAATTTCATGTAGTTTTTATGTCATCAAATATTATTCACTTCATTTCCCCCCATTCATTTACAAATGTAAAAACTATTCTTTGCTTATAGAACATACAAAGGAAGATTGTGCTGGATTTTACACATGGGCTATAGTTTGCTCTAATTAGGAAAGATGCTTACATTTAGTAGCAGAATATGCTGGTATGAAACCTGCTTTTGAGAGAGTGAACTGCTACTCCTATAGGTATTTGCTACTATGAATTTTATTGCCTTTTCCTTTATAATTACTTGCTATTTATTAATCATGTAAGCTATATACTTGGGAATCAGTCTGTTCTCATTCTTCACCACTTTCCTAGTGAGTTGGTATTAAGACTTATTGTTTCGACTATTAAAATAACTCTGCTCTGTTTCCTACCTTTGTTAAAAATTGTTTTATCATATCTAACTTGGCTAATAACTACCTTGTAGTTTTTTATCTTTAGTCATAACCCCATTCATTTTCTTGCTTATACTATTTTCAAAAATAAAGATGAAGGTGTTATTTCTTGAAATAAAATCTGTCACTGAAATAGAGGGTACTTCAAACTTGTTAATAGTGCAGGCTCTAGAACTTGACTACCCAGGTTCAAACCCCTGCTGCTTCCTAACTTATGTGACCTCTAAGCCCTAGAATCCTAATTATGTAAATTTTGGATAATTATAGTACTGTTTTCATAGATTTATTGGGATAATTATATGAGTGAAAGATTGATACTTAATAGCTCTTGGCATAGTATATTCAATTATTAGCTGCCACTATTATTAATATTGTTGAACTCTTCCCTTCCTCTTCCAACTTCTTTTATGTAATTTCTTATATGTGTTTATTCTTTGTTGTATCCTTGTTATAGTTTTGTCAGCAAGCCATATCCCTTGTGCTTAATATTCATTTTAGGAGTTAGCACATGTATATTTTTATCCAGAAGGTCTTTTATGCCCCTTTTAAACTTTTTTTGTATTAGACTTAACTGCCTATAGGCTGTGACAATTATCTTTCTATTCTGTATTTTCCCTGTACCTAACACAGTCTGGAATATATACACACAGTCAATTGTGGTTAAATCTGGACAGTAACTTCTGTAGACAAAAATTATATGTGTTTTTTTGGTCTGTACATTCTAGATGTTGGTTTCATTGACCACTAAGTTCGTAATATTAGTATCTGAAGCATAGTAATTATTAAGTATTTGCTAAATGAATATGATTATGAAGAACCCATACTTTTAATTTTAAATGAGGTACCAACTTTGGGAATTTATTTTTTAATGCTATTAATTTTGTTTTCTAATGTATTTTAGATTCAATGGCATTCAAAATGCCTATTTCTAAAACAAACAAAAGGATAAAACCCATTGTTGCTGTGGCACAGTCTAATTTGACCTTCATAAAACCATTAAAAGCAGGTAAGTACTTATTATATTTAAACTGAAAATATAGTTTATTATATTTAATCTGAAAAAGTGACATGGAATGAAGCATCAATTTCATTTCAAATGGAAAAGAGTTTTTTTTAAAATTTTGAATAAAGGCCTTGAAGAATTTTTAAAGTGTGTATGCAAATTATAATTAAGGTATTCTATCATATTTTACTGAAATTGCTTTATGGTAGGTTAGGATTTTTAAATAATCAGGGAATTTTGTTTTATTCCCTATCATTTTGCTTGATCACATTTCATACCCAAAATGTTTTCAAGTCTTTGCAGCAAGTAGTGAAAAGCAAATATTGTTCAGTTTTTTTTATTATGGTTTCACTACTTTTAAAAAAAGTTATTTTTCTATATATTGTACAGTAATTTACTTGAAATTTTTATATGTAATAATCTAGTTGTATTCTTAGATATTCCTAGACACCCAATGCCATTTGCTGCAAAAAACATGTTTTATGATGAGCGCTGGAAGGAAAAACAGGAACAAGGATTCACTTGGTGGCTAAATTTTATATTAACTCCGGATGACTTCAGTGTAAAAACAAGTATTTCTGAAGGTAAACATTAAGTTAATGTTTAAATTTAATAATACTCTTGTTTTAGCAGACCAAAATTTGACAGGATTTATCATTCTTTAATTATATATACTTTACTTATTACGTTATATTTCACTAATTTATTGACTTAAGTTTTTAAGATTGTGTAGGTAATTTTTCTTAACATAAGTTGACATGAATAGATCTTCTGTACTAAAAGTACTGAAACTTGCTTTTTCTTTTTACCTTCCATTCATTCTATCATTTTATCAGCCAATGTAAGCAGTCCTTTGTGGCCTGAACATTTTGGATGTATTGACTCCACTGTTAATACCTTAGTTTAAGGAGTAGGTCAGAACACTGCATCTTACAGGGACTGTGAGAGACAATTCAGATGAAATTTTAAAACACTGCAGTGTTTATTCTGGAAGAGAAGACTTGGGTGTGGGATAAGGTAGAAGCATGATACTTCGAAACATTTGAAGGATTTTCTTCTGAAAGAGAAAGAAATTAACTTTTGTGTATTCTTCATAGAAATTATAGGAATCCATTTCAGATAACTAAAATGATTTTAGTTATCAAACCATTGTGTAATCTTGCAAAATGGTGATTTCCCCATTGTTGCAATATTCAAACAGACCATATTTCACATTCACCAGAGAAACGTGTAGGATTTCTTCTATTAGATGCAGAGTCTCTGGTTTAATTCCTAGGTCCTTGATCCATTTTGAGTTAAGTTTTGTGCATGGTGAGAGATAGGGGTTTAATTTCATTTGGTGCATATAGATTTCCAGTTTTCCCAGCAACATTTGTTGAAGAAGCTATCTTTTCTCCAATGTATATTTTTGGCGCCTTTGTCTAATATAACTGTAATCATATGATTCTGTGTTCTCTATTCTGTACCATTGGTCTACCAGTCTGCTTTGGTGCCAATACCATGCTGCTTTTGTTACTTTTGTAACAAAAGTTTAAGTTTAAGTTCTGGTATAGTGATGCCACCTGCTTCACTCTTCTTTCTAAGGATTGCTTTTGCTATTATTTTTCCAGATGAATTTCATGACTTCTTTTTCTATTTCTATGAGGAGTATCATTGGGATTATGATTAGAATTGCATTAAATCTGTATAGTGCTTTTGGTAGTATGATCATTTTGACAATATTAATTCTGCCTGTCCAAGAACAAGGTAGATCTTTCCGTCTTCTAAGGTCTTCTTTAATTTCTTTCTTTAATTTCTTTCTTTAGCGTTCTATAGTTTTCGTTGTAGAGGTCTTGCACCTCCTTTGTTAAATTTTGATTCTCAAGTATTTTATTCTTTTTTTGAGGCTATTGTAAACAGGATAGTTTTTCTCATTTCCCTTTCAGAGGATTTGTCACCAATATACAGAAATGCATTTGATTTATGGGAATTGATTTTGTATCCTGGTACTTTGCTGAATTCATTTTACTAGTTTTCTGGTGGAGTTTTTTGTATCTTCTAGGTATAGAAGAATCATAGGCAAATAGTGCTGATTTGAGTTCTTCTTTTCCTATCTGTATCCCTTTAATTTCTTTCATCTAATTCCTCTGACCAGTGTTTCAAGAACTATGTTAAATAGAAGTGGTGAAAGAGGGCATCCCTGTCTTGTTCCAGTTTTTAGAGGA
Source organism: Spermophilus citellus (assembly GCF_964194105.1). NCBI lineage: Eukaryota > Metazoa > Chordata > Mammalia > Rodentia > Sciuridae > Spermophilus > Spermophilus citellus. Next base: position 139,080,754 of record NC_138187.1, on the reverse strand, counting down.
AATGCCTTTACTGTTTCTCCATTTCAAATGATGTTGGCCTGGGGCTTAGGCTTATCATAGATAGCTTTTATGATGTTGAGATATATTCCTGTTATCCCTATTTTTCTAGTGTTTTGAACATGTATAGGTACTGTATTTTGTCAAATGCTTATTTTGCATCTATTGAGATGATCATATGATTCTTTAAGTCTATTGATGTAATGAATTACATTTATTGATTTCCATATATCGAGTCAGCCTTGCATCCCTGGTATGAAACCCACTTGATCTTGGTACATTATCTTTTTGATATGTTTTTGTATTCAATTTGCCAGAATCTTATTGAGAATTTTTGCATCTATGTTCATTAGAGATATTGGTCTGAAGTTTTATTTCTTTGATGTGTCTTTGCCTTTGTTTATCATGGAAGATTTTTATTTCATCATCAAATCTAAAGCTTAATTTTGCTGGATACAAAATTCTTAGTTGGCATCCATTTTTTTTTTTTTTTTCAAAGCTTGATATATGTTGTTATAGGATCTTCTAGCTTTCAGGGTCTGGGTTGAAAAATCTGCACATAACCTAATTGGTTCTCCCTATATGTAATCTGATTCCTTTCTCTCGTGGCTTTTAATTTTCTCTCCTTATTCTGTATGTTAGGCATTTTTATTATAATGTACCTTGGTGTGAATCTGTTGTGATTTTGTACATTTGGTGTCCTGTAAACCTCTTGAATTTGGTTTTCCAATTCGTTCTTTATGTTTGAAAATTTTTCTGCATTATTTCATTGAATAGATTGTTCATTCCTTTGTTTTGGAACTGTGCCTTCCTCTATCCCAATAAGTCTTAAATTTGGTCTTTTTATGCTATCCCATATTTCTTGAATGTTCTGCTCATGGTTTATTACCATTTTCAACTGTGTGATCTATATTCTTTCCAAGATTATATATTTTTTCTTCATTGTCTGAGGTCCTGTCTTCCAAGTGGTCTAATCTGTTGGTGATGCTTTCAACTGAACTTTTAATTTGTTTCTTTCGTTTCAAGGATTTTTTTGAGAGAGAGAGAGAGAAAGAATGAATTTTTAATATTTATTTTTTAGTTTTCGGTGGACACAACATCTTTATTTTATTTTTATGTGGTGCTGAGGATCAAACCCAGCACCCCACGTATGCCAGGTGAGCGCGCTGCCGCTTGAGCCACATCCTTAGCCTCTCATTTCAAGGATTTTTGTTTGGTTTTTCTTTAGAACTTCTATCTCCCTATTGAAGTAATCTTTTGCTTCCTGTATTTGCTTATGTAGCTCTTTGTCAAGATGATTTTTTTTTTTGCTGCCTGTATTTGCTCTCTTATATCATCCTTTAATTCACAAAACATTTTAACTATATACATCCTGAACTCCTTCTCTGTCATTTCATCTGCTGTGCTGGCCATGGATTCTAATAATGTGGTATCTTCATTTGTTTGTGGCACCTTCTTCCCGTTTCTTTTCATGTTGCTTTTGTGTCTTCCTTTTTAGCTCTGTGGATCCAAGGCGTTACCATTTTTATCCCATAGGCTTATAGTGCCCCTGTAGGGTTCCAATACCTCTCCTGAGGGAAAGGACAATGTTAACAAATATAAACAAAATACCACCTAAAAAGAAATATTTGTTATTAAGATATTTACAATTTGGTCACAGTGTACAGAAATGGTAAATTCAAGTATTACCTACAATATAATCAGTAGGTTTATAAAAGGGTTTACAGTTTCTGATGGTGGGCAAAGAACCCAGGGTGAGGTGTAGGAAGATATGTTGAGGAGGTATGAGATGAGGATATAGAGTTAATCTTAGGGTGTGTGAAAGAGAAATCTAAAGAAGAATATTAGTAGCAGGAGAATAGAGAGGTAGTAATTTGGGGTAGACAAGTAAGAGGAAAGACATAGAATACATAAAACAAACATGTATATTAAGAAAAATTTAAAAATGTTAAAATAATAAAAATTGGAGAGAAAAAAAAAAAGAATATACAACACAACTGTAATATACTATTCAGTCATACCAGTCCTCAATATCCTAATTCATGCAAAGTACTTGCTTTCACATATGTTGGGGATGTGAGGGCAGGAGAATAAAGAGGGAGAAGAAAGAAAAAAAATCTCAAAGGAAGAAATAAGGATTGTTTTGGTTGGAGATGAGAATCTTTCCTGCTTCCCTTCTCATCCAGTAGGTGGGGTTGTCTGTTCTTAGTTGGTATCTCTGTCCTCATGATGGTGGGGGTTACTAGGGTGTGAGGGTTGGTCTTGTGTGCAGGGCACCTGGAAGTGGGGTTTGGCACTCCAGTTGGGAGACTGCCCCTCAAGGACCTCCTTTGGCATCTATCTGCTCCTATCATGTGGGTGCTGGGTCTTATCTCCTTATCTCACCTATAGACCTCACAGTTCCTGCCCTCTAAATTAGTCTCTAAAGTGTATCTCCCTCACCCCGCCCCTTTCTACTTCCTAATCAGGAGCCTTTCTCCAGAGGTTCTTGTATGTTGCACTCTGGTGGCTGTCATAGAGGGCTGTTTTTTATTGCACTGTTCCAAGTTAGCAGCTCCTGGCTATTGGGAGGAATTAGAAAACTATGGGTACATGGCTGTTTGGTGTTCCAAACTAGTAGTTGCCCCAACTAAAGATGGTGATGAAGATGACCCAAGATGGAGGCAGCTGCTTTCTGCAATGGGGTGTTGGGTGGGGTGGGGTAGCCAGGAGATGTGTTGTGGTTCAGATGAGCTCTGTAGCAGGCAATGTTGCAGCTCTCAGCTTTTTTTCAGAGCTTCTGATGTCCCCAGGTGCAGGCCAGCTACCACAAGCAGGGGACTAAGGCAGTAGCTGCCAAGTCCCAAGATAGAAGCGACCCAAGAGGAGTCCCAAGAGGGAGCCCCACATTGGTAGATGGGGGTCCACATGAGAGTGGTGGCTGGAGTTCCTGCTCATGGGTAGCAGCTATACTTCGTGGGAGCGGCATCTGGGAATTCTGCGCTGGTGCTGATGCCAGTGGTCCCACTAAGGCACCTTGTGACCTGCGTGAGCAAGTAGTCAGGAGTCAGAAGTCCTTTTCTAAAGCTGAGGCCTGGGGCCTTGCGGGCAAAGAGGCTGTGATTCCTGCTCGGGATCAGCTATGGGGGGTCCTCTATCACTCTCAGCAAAACAGTATTCCCACAGGCTGAGACCCCGGTCACGGAGCGACACAGAATGCTGCCTCCCTCTGGTCTACCATCTTGGATCTGAGCAAAAATCACATTCTTTAGGAGCTTAACTTTTTTTTTATTAATTTATAAAAATGATGGAAAATAAGCCAGTTCAAAGGTCATTTAATATTCTGGATTAGAGAAGCTAATGTTTAAAATGTTGGTGGTAGCAGGTAGTGCTGACAGGTTGTGGAGATATATTGGCCCAAGGTACTTAGTGAATGATGACAACTACATTTTAAGATTAGAGAATCAGAAGAAAACTTGGAAGGAGTGGGAAATGGATTCCATTTTTATCATCTTAAGTTGGATTTTATTGCTGAATTTAAGAATTTATGATATTTTTTAACCAGAAACATTTATCCTTTTTTTTTTTACCCAGTAAATGCTGCTACTCTTCTTTTGGGAGCGGAGAATCAACATAAAATAAGTGTTCCTAGAGCGCCTACAAAAGATGAAATGTCTCTCAGAGCTTATACTGCACGGTGCAGGTTGAATAGATTACGCCGCACAGCATGCTGTTTATTTACATCTGAAAAAATGGTTAAAGCTATTAAAAAGCTTGAAATTGAAATTGAAAATAGGCGGTTAATTGTTCGAAAAGATAAACACCTCTGGAAAGATATTGGTAAGAAGGTTACTGATTAATTTTTTAAATTTCGCATTTAGTCCCTGCCCCCAGTTTTATTGAAGGAAGTATAATTGACAGATAAAAATTGTATATATTTAAGATGTACAGTGTGATGTTGATATGCATATATATTATAGGATGATAACTACAATGTAGCTGATTAACATATCTAGCACCTTACATAGTTACGCTTGTGGGGAGGATGGGTTGGTTGAGGACATTTAAGATGTATTCTTAACAGATTTCAAGTTTGTAATTCAGCTTTGATAACTATAATCACAATACTATACAGTAGATCTCTAGAACTTATTCATTTTGCATAAATGAAACTTTGTACCCTTTTGATAAGCATCTCCTTAGCCCTTGGCAACCACCATTCTCTCTGCTTCTGTGAATTCAATGTTTTTAGATTACATGTGCAAGCAAGATAATATAGTGATTGTTTTTCCTTTCCTGGCTTATTGCACTTAACATAATGTCCTACAGGCTTATCCATGTTGTGAAAAAAGACAGTATTTCCTTCATCTTAGAGGCTGAATAGTATTTCATTATGTGTATAGACACAACACATTTTCTTTATTCTTTCTTTCACTGGTGGATACTTAGATTGTTTCCACATCTTGGCTACAGTGAATAATGCTACAATAAATATAAAAATAAAATTATCTCTTCCAGACACTGATTTCATTTCGTGTGTATGTGTATGTGTGTATAGATAGATAGATAGATAGAGATATTTTTTGTTTCAAAGCTAAATTTACTTGCTTTAGCTTTTCTGCCCCAAATCTCACATACATAAATATAATCATGTATAGTTAAGAATAGAAGTATTTTTCATATAGACAATTTGCTTCATATAAGTGACTATTCTTTTTTTTCCACTGATATCTTTTCCATGGAATTTTATCCTCTTTATTTAATTAGTGATCTGAACTTGTCTTTCTTTTAATCTATATTTCAGGAGAACGTCAGAAAGTCTTGAACTGGCTATTATCCTATAATCCTTTGTGGCTTCGAATTGGCCTAGAGGTGAGCATATGTTTTAGTTTTAAACAGTTTATTTTTCAATTATATACTTAGAATATTCTTTAATAAAATGTGGTTTTATTCATAGAAGTTATAAAATTATTTGTTTAGCTTGCTTCATCTTCAATATAAAATATAAGGTCAACTAGGAAATACTGATTAGATAAGTAGACCATGTCATTATTTATTATTGACATATTGTTACAGAGTAATTTATTTCTATAGTCTTTTTCTTCTTTCTTTCTGTTTTTTTTTTTTTTTTTTTTTTTTTTTTTTTTTTTTTTGTATTGGAGATTGAACACTTTACCATTCAGCCACACCTACAGCCTTTTCTATTTTTTATTTTGAGACAAGGTCTTGCTAACTTGTTTAGGGCCTTGCTTAATTGCTAAGGCTGGCCTCAAACTGCCTCAGCCTTCCAAGCCACTTGGGATTACAGTTGTGTCACCACCATGCCCAACTACTTCTGTAGTCTTTTAAATATACATAATGTGGTCTTGGCTGTAATGAACCTATAGTATAGTAAACTAATTTTTTGAACATTTATAAATGAAAAGACTAGGCTGTTTAAAACATATTTTCTAATTTAAGTCTCTTTAAAACTCAATGAGATGTGTATTATTATTTTTACTTCTCTAAGAAAGTGAAAGCTATGATATTAAGTGACTTGTAAAATGCCAGTAATTGGTCAAGCCTTGTACCTACAACTGTCTGAGCCAAATCACAACTTTCCAATTATTTGATGGACTACTACTTAAAAAACGTCATCCAGATTTGAGTTATTACATAGTACTTGTTAACTATTATAACATTTTGAATAATTAGGGTTCTGTTATACTTTCATGATATCTGTAGTGGCATGGTTATAATTAAATTTGAACAATGTTCCTATACTTTTTAAAATTTTGGTACTGGAGATTGAATCCAGCAGTACTCTACTCCAATACTTTTTATTTTTTATTCAGACTGGTCTTGCTAAGTTGCTGAGGCTGGCCTCAAATTTGTGTTCCTCCTGCCTTAGCCTCCAAGTAAATGAGATTACAGGTATATACCACTGCTGGGGGCAGTGGTATATACCTGTAATATTCCTTTAAATTTTAAACATAAATGTAAATGCTCCTTGTCAGATGATTAAAAATTTATCTAAGTTCTAAGTTTTGGTTTTTTTTTTGTTGTGAAGTAAACATTTAAAAATGCATAAAATATATATGTACAGTTTTAAAGGGTTATTTACTGAATGACTGTGTCATTTCCTTACTGTTTAGGGTATAGACTATTACCAGTTCTTTAGAAGATTGTTGTCTACTCTTCTCCAATAGCGTTTCATTCCTTTTTTGAGGTAGTATGATTCTGACTTTAGGTTTTAATTTTTTGTTTTTAGACAATTTATGGTGAACTCATATCTTTGGAAGACAATAGTGATGTCACAGGGTTGGCTATGTTTATTCTGAATCGCTTGCTTTGGAATCCTGATATAGCAGCTGAATATAGACACCCTACTGTTCCTCATTTATACAGAGATGGTAAACATTGCTGCGTCCTTTGCATTTTCTCCACACTATGCACAAATGGCTTCTAGTTATTCTTCCTGTTTCTATTTATGTTTTACTTTCTTAAAGAAACCAGTCTAAATAGGTCTGTTTCCACTGCCTTCCTTTCCCTTATTCCCATTATTCCTCTTCACTATGTATAATTATTACTACTATTTGTTGTCTCTATCCATCTTCTCCCTCCAGTAGGTTATAAATCCTATTCAGATTATATTTGTCATGCTTTGCTACTGTATATATAGTGCCTAGGACAAAGCTTGCAAATAGTAGGTGCTCCTTAAATGTCAGTTGAATGAATCCAGCTAAATCTCCTCCTGTATATATAGTGCCTAGGACAAAGCTTGCAAATAGTAGGTGCTCCTTAAATGTCAGTTGAATGAATCCAGCTAAATCTTCTCCCTCCAGTAGGTTATAAATCCTATTCAGATTATATTTGTCATGCTTTGCTACTGTATATATAGTGCCTAGGACAAAGCTTGCAAATAGTAGGTGCTCCTTAAATGTCAGTTGAATGAATCCAGCTAAATCTCCTCATGTGCCCATTTTCCTTATCCATGAATTGAAAATATTAAATGGTACCTCTTATGTAGAGTTGTTGTATAGGTTTATTGAATTCATATATGTAAAACACTAAGAAAGGCACATAGTGTGATTTTTTTTATTTGTTTGCTACTACTTTTTTCATGTTTTAAGTGAAACTTGCCTTTCATGGATGAATTTGTTATTATTTTTTTTAAATATTTTTTCTAAGGTCATGAAGAAGCTTTGTCTAAGTTCACATTGAAAAAGTTATTGTTGTTGGTCTGTTTTCTTGATCATGCTAAGCTTTCCAGACTTATTGATCATGATCCTTGTCTCTTCTGTAAAGATGCTGAATTCAAGGTATAGTTTTCATTTTATGTTATATATTTCAAATTTCCCATTTAAGACTTTTCTTGATCTTATGGCATATTTTCTGTTTAGAAAGAACATTAACTTTTTTTTAATTATTTTTTTTTAGCTGTTGATGAACCTTTATTTTATTCATTTATTTATATGTGGTGCTGAGCATCAAACTCATTGCCTCACACACGTGGGGCAAGTACTCTACCACTGAGCCACATCCCCAGCCCAGAAAGAACATTAACTTTCTAGAGGCTAATATGTTAGAATATAATATGAATGAATGTTTATTTAGTGAATCCCATCAGTAATTCTACCTTGCCTGATTTTTTGTTGGTTAACCTTTCACCAGTACATCATTATTACTCTTAATTTTGACATGAAAATGAACTAAACTATGTTTCTAAGAAATTAATTTTGAGGGAAATTTCTTACCTAATTTTGATGTAGTATATTATCAAATTAATGCTAGGTTTTGTAGTATGTTATTAATTATGAACAAATTTTAAAGAGAACATAAATTGAAAATGTATGATATTTGCAGTATTAACATTTGATATGAAACTGAAAATCTTTTTATACTATAATTAATTTTATGTCTATATATACAGAATGACCAAAAGGATTTGCTTTTATTATATAAAAAGTTATACTATTGAAATATTATATCTGCAATCTGTTTCTTTGTAGGCTAGTAAAGAAATCCTTCTGGCTTTTTCACGAGATTTCCTAAGTGGTGAAGGTGATCTCTCCCGTCACCTTGGCTTTTTGGGATTGCCTGTTAGCCATGTTCAGACACCATTTGATGAATTTGATTTTTCTGTTACAAATCTTGCTGTAGATTTGCAGTGTGGAGTGCGTCTTGTGTAAGTATAAGAAATAGAATCATTTTGCTAATGGAATAGACTAAAATTTTTTGGAAAACATTGTACTCTGTACTCATAAATATATATATATTTTTGTTCTTTCTTGTAATGGAATAAATTTAGGGTTGAAAAAAATTGAGATTTCTCTTTCAAAAAAATGATATCAGTTTTATGCCCAGAAACTTTTCTCCTATCACACTTTTTTTTCTGTTGGCATGTGACTTGAGTACATGCTCTGCAGTACATGGTTAGGAACTACTGATATCTCAGAAAAGGACTGGGAAAGAGCATGAAACTAATTCAAACATGAAACACTTAAATACATTTTATATCAACAGTAGCTTCATGAGTTCCATTATCATTTCAGACTAGCTTTAGTAGCATTTACTTTGTTTTAATGTTTGATTAAAATCAGATGAAGTGATAGAATGACTTGTCCAAGTTTTATAGAGTAAAATGGAGATATAGACTCTTTGATGCCTGACTTTAAATTACAGAATATTTACCAAATAATAAACTGGAATCCCTCACAATTGGCTATGATTTTAGTAATGGATTGCTTATTTCAGCTTTGGAAGGCCTGACTTTGACCATGTACTTCAGTTAGTCTCTTTAGAATTTCTGGATTGGAGACAATAGTCTTATTTCTAGGGAACTCTTCAATATGTTATACCCTTATCAAGGAAACACTTTGGGGGTTAAAAAAAAAAAAAGAGAGAGAGAGAGAGATTTAGTTATAGATGGGCACAATATCTTTATTTAATTTATTTACTTCTATGTGGTGCTGAGAATCAAACCCAGTGCTTCACACATGCTAGGCAAGTGCTCTACCACTGAGCTACAGCCCCAGCACCATTATGTATGTTTTTTTATGTGTATTTGAATTTCAAACCAGCCAGTTAAACTGGTAATGGGTTGGTCTATTGTTGCAGAAATGTTTCCTACATTGATTGGTCTAGGATGATCTTAAGTCATTTTCTAGCCTTTAGAAACTATGATTCTGTAAATAATTTTGCCACCTTTTAGTTATATACAACATCAGATGAGGCTTGCTTTTTCTGTGGAAATATTGACTATTGTGTAGTGGATAAAATATTGGTAACCTAGATGATATTAGGAATTTGAATTCAAGCTCTGGAGTACATGTCTTTTTTAGGTAGACATTCAAATATGTTTATTGTATGCATTACTATTATACACACAGAGAGAGAAAGAGAATTCGACCAACTGTAGTTATGGAAACTGATGAAACAAGATTTTAATTGCTGTCTTATTTCTGTCATAGCAGTATATGATGATGAATTAGATCAATTAAATTAACTTCCTCTGGGCCTTTGTTTCTTTCTCTGTAAAAAAAAGGGGGGGGGCCACTAATACCTGACTATGGGATTTACCATGATGACTAAAATAAAAAAACAAAAAAAACACTTAACTTGATTAATAGATTATAGCACACCTTAATACATGCCTCTTTCTTCTTATCCTTCCTCTCCTTCCTTTTTTTCTTTCTCTGTAGAAGTTTATTATTTTGTTGATATGTATGTATATTTTTGTGTATGTTTCAGTTTTCTTATCATTTTATTCATGGATTTCCATATTTAAAAATTAAAAATGAAAACCAGCTACTCATTAACTATGGAGCAATACAGTTTTGAGATAGTTATTTGGAGTCTTTTTGACCTTACTCTCTTTAAACTCTTGGGATTTATGTGGGTAATAACTATTTTTAAATGAATATTTCTTTTCATATATATTGTTACATAGCAAATTCATCTGAAAATTTCTTTACTACTAGGCGAACCATGGAACTTCTCACACAGAACTGGAATCTTTCAAAGAAACTCAGGATTCCTGCAATAAGTCGTCTTCAAAAAATGCACAATGTTGACATTGTTCTTCAAATTCTTAAATCACGAGGAATTCAATTACGTGATGAACATGGTAAAAACTAAACAGAGAAATACTTATTCTCATTGAATATTGGTAGATATATATATACATGAATCATGCTAATGGACTGCATTTTTATTGGCAGGAAATTCAATCCTATCTAAGGATATTGTGGATAGGCACAGAGAAAAGACTCTTGCATTGCTTTGGAAAATTGTATTTGCTTTTCAGGTATTATACATTTGGCACATTTTGTGTTTTTTTTATTTTTCAATTTTGATTACTAGTTTATAAAAGGAATTTGAATCAAATAAACACAATAATAACTACCACTTATTAGAATTTATTCTGTCTCAGGCCTGTGATAATTTTTGTATGTATTTTATTTTAATATTTCTCACACATGCATTAGGTCATGTTAAGTCTCCTTCACAGGTGCGGAAACTGAAGCTCAAGTTTATATCATTGATATGTGGAACTGTGCTGAGAATCTAAGCTTGTGTGGCCCCAAATCTCATTTTCTTAACCACTAGATATTTTATCAGTGTAGATTGTAGGGTGGTGATGTAGCTTAGTAGAAGAGTTCTTGCCTTGCCTAGCATGTATGAGGTCCTTAAAGAAAATGTAGATTTTTCTGAACTTTGGGAATTTTATTTTTGGATTTTAAAATTTTAAAACCTAATCGGTTTTATTTTTTTAACCTGAGTTGATCAAAATACAGAATAGATACTTTAATTCTGTAGGTCAAAAATAACATGATGTGGAACTAGAGAGAACAAAGGAAAAAAAGGGGGGGATAGGGTGGGGAATCTCATGAAAATAAAAGACCAGTATAGTAGAGGAAAGTGAGGCAAGAAAGGAGAAGGCAGGAGAGGAGGAAAAGGGGAGAAGGGTACTAGGAAATGGCATTGACAAATCATGTTATGGGTATGTATGAATATGTAACAATGAATCCCCCTATTATGTACAATATAAAGCACCAATAAAACATTAAAAATATAAACTAATATATGAAAAATTAAGGAATTTATCCTTTTTATATGTTTCAGGTGGATATTTCCCTTAATTTAGAGCAATTAAAGGAAGAAATTCACTTTCTAAAATACACACACAGTATAAAGAAATCATTGTCTGCAGTGTCGTGCCGCTCTGATGCTATTATTAATAAGAAAAAAGACAAAAGAAATAGTGGTTTCTTTGAACAGTATAGTGAAAATGTGAAATTATTGATGGACTGGGTAAATGCAGTTTGTGCCTTCTATAATAAGAAGGTAAAGTTTTTTTGTGTGGTTGGTTTTTTTTTAATTCACTATCTTTAAATAATTTTGATTGATGTCAATTAAGCTTAATGCATAAAGTATTTTCTTACATTTCTTAAATAATGTAATTTTTAGATTTAAGCAGACTTTTCCTCACATGAATGATTATATTGTTATATGCTAGATTTTAACTAATCTAAGTTGTCACCAATTGGAAAATGCATGATGTAAGTTTTATATATCACTAAGGGGGAAAATGCCCTTAATTAAGCATTTATACAGAACTGGTATATGATGTCCATTTTGTTATTATATTCTTGTTTGAAATGGCTATCAAGTGTAGTAGAAGCATATGCAGAATTCATAAGAGAAAACTGTGATGTTCCAAACAAAGTATGTACATTAAGTAAACTTTGTTTAGGCATTGAGTATATAGTGCTGTTGGCCATGCTTTGTTTCTGACTGAATCAGAAACATACATAGAACAATGCCATCTACAGACTGATGAAAATGTTGGGACCAGAGACTCACAGCAACTTAACTGTGTCTTTCCCCCCTGAGAAGTGGTCAGTATTCCCTATTCAGTGTTCACGGATAATGAGAATTGACTATAACTACTGTATTTTCTTAAGAGAACTATAACAAATTACTGCAAACTAGACCTTTATTCTATTCACAGCTCTAGAGACTTGAAGTCTGATACCATGCCTGAGAAGGGAATATGCTCTCACTAAAGTCTCTAGGGAACTGTGTCATGTTCTTAAGTACTGGTGGTTGCCAGCAGTGCTTGGTAGTTTTTGACTCATCTGTGCATTATTTCAGTCTCTGCCTCTTCCCATCTTATGGAGTTCTCCTTGTGTTTCTGTCTGTGTGTCTCTTTCTTCTTAAAAGGACACCAGTCATAATGGATTAAGAAGTCACCCTACTTGTATGACCCCATGTCACTTAATTATATCTATAATGACCTTGTTTCCAAATAAGGTCACATCCTGAGGTTCTGGGAAGGATGTGAAGTTTTGATTGATACTATCTAATCCAAGACAGTAATAATATAAAATCCTACTTTTGAAATGGTTAGGATTTAATATTTGAGAATTTGGCTGTGCATATGGTATACTAGATTCTCTTAACAATTAGTGTGATAGTCTTTAACTACTAAAAGGATATAATGTTCTATGAAAGCTTATATGAGTATTTAAAAACAAGTAATTATTTTTCTGGTATTTCCAATCAGGTAGAGAATTTTACAGTGTCTTTCTCAGATGGCCGTGTGTTATGTTACCTTATCCATCACTACCATCCTTGCTATGTGCCTTTTGATGCTATATGTCAGCGTACTACTCAAACTGTGGAATGCACACAAACTGGTTCAGTGGTATTAAATTCTTCCTCTGAATCCGATGACAGTACTCTGGACATATCTCTTAAATCATTTGATCCTGGTTAGTCCTTTTTTGTTGATCAACCTTTCTGGTTCTTTGCCATGTCTGATTTTGGGCTATAGCATTCTAATTTCTTTCTTTCTTTCTTTTTCTTTACTTGCATGATAGAAAATACTTCAGAACTCCACAAAGAACTTCTGGAAAATGAAAAGAAAAATTTTTATTTGGTCAGGTCTGCAGTTAGAGACCTTGGTGGAATACCTGCTATGATTCATCATTCAGATATGTCAAATACAATTCCAGATGAAAAGGTAAATAAGAGTTTCTTAAACTCTTAATAAGTCTCAGAATATAACAGTGAGTATATATTCTCTGTTGATCTTCTGTATTCATCTTTTGTGTTTTTTTAGGTGGTTATTACCTATTTGTCATTTCTTTGTGCAAGGCTTTTAGATCTTCGTAAAGAAATAAGAGCTGCTCGACTTATACAGACAGCATGGAGAAAATATAAAATAAAAACAGAACTAAAGCTCTATAAGGTAATCCTAGAAAATGAAGACATATGAATTGTACTTTAAAATATGCTAGTGTTTTGTTTTTTTGTTTGTTTGTTTGTTTGTTTTTTAATGGTGCTGTTGATCAAACCCAGGACATACTTGGCTAATGTTCTATCACTGAGCTACTGTACAGCCTCCAGTTGATTGGTTCTTGATGTGAATTTTATATTTACTAATATATGAAGTTAAAAAGATAAATTTAATAATTGCATGTATGTGTTTTGAGATGACATGGTGTGAATATTCTAATCACTACTATTTTCTTAATTTGATTCCTTTCCACCTCTGTCCACCCTTTCACTTAGTCTGCCCTAGGGCATGGGGAATAATGTTGTCTGCTTTGTAAATTTGTGAAGAATAACTTAGGGATGCTTGACTCAGCTCTTCTTACAGCAGGACTCTCCTTTTGATTTTTTCAAGTTGTGCTCTGTGAGGCTTTTCCTAGTGCTAGTGTTGATTGGGTCTGGACATCAAGTGTCTGATTTTGCAGTAATTAACAAGACCATTTTGTTTGTCCTGAGACCATCTTTCAGTTTATCCTTTATAAAGCAGTACTTTGGTGTCCATTATTTTATTTTTCAAAATGTTTAAGATCTGGACACAGGGATAGAGATGTTATTTATTGCTTTCTTTTGTGATCCCAACAGTACAAAATTTTTCATTAACATAAAATAGCTTCATTCTTAGGTTCTGAGAAAAATGCCATTTTTAATAATCTGAGAAATGGTCTCTTGACCAGTTGAACAGAACAGATTATTTTAACCCTTTCATCTTCCTACCTACTAACCAATATTATACTTAATATTTAGAAAACAATCAATAATAGAACAAGTAGTCATCGTCTAATAAAATTTATCATAGATATTTCAGAAATAGGTTACATTCATTATTGCTCCTCAAATTTTTAATTACAGTAAATTTATATTTATGGCCAGTTTTCAGTAGCTATCTAAAACAATTAACATTTTGGCAACTACGAAACATAACCTGCTTTCCTATACAGTGTCTGACTTAGAAAGAATAATAACTGAAATAATTTGCTCTTGCCCAAAGTCCTGTAGTAACTTAATTAACTTAAAAAAATTAATTATCATATAAGGAATAAAGTCTTAAATAATTAAGTATTTAATTCACATTTGCTGGTTTTGTTTTGTTTTTTAAGGAGAGAGACAAAGCTGCAAGAATTATTCAGTCAGCTGTAATAAATTTTCTAACCAAACAACGAATGAAAAGAAAGATTAATGCAACACTGGTCATTCAAAAATATTGGAGAAGAGTCTTAGCACAAAGAAAATTACTAATGTTAAAAAAGGAAAAACTGGAAAATGTACAGAATAAAGCAGCAACGGTCATTCAGGTATAGTATCCTGAACAAATTTTTTTAACTTAAACATTCCTAGTAACATTTTAAAGGAAGAAGGAAAAATATGACAAAGTCTTCAATGATTATATATTAGAATTCTTTTTCTAATGTTGTCTCCAATATAAGTGCCTTATAAATGGCTATTATACTGTATTGTTGAAGGAATAATGATGACAGGAAAAGTCTGTACATGTTCAGAACAGGCACTTTTTTTTCTGGAATATCAATCTCTTGGTTGAATTTAATAATGTAGAATTCATAGATACAGAAAGCCGACTATATTTGATTAAAAAAATATTTAGCGTCTCCTTACTACCTGTGAATCTCTTTGCTACATTCAGCATAAGACTGAAACATAATTGAAATGCCTTCTTTGTTCTGAAAGGGACAAGACTCTAGTTCTATGCATCTTGCTGTCTTCATTTTGTATTAGAGATTTGTAGTCTTCCACTGCATGGGACATTGTGGCATACAGCATCACTCTACTTTGAATCCATGTACCTTACCAAGGTATAGCTTTATCTTAATAATGAGTCCTAGAAACTTCTCTTTGGGAACAAATAATACACACATTTTTCTTCCAAGCCCATTTAGTTAGTATATAATGAAAATAGTGCTTATAATTAGTCAATAGAATGTCTATGTTATTTTATTTTTAGCCAAAATATGTAACATCTATTTAACATAATATGTTCCTTGTGTTGACTATTCTGGGTCCTTTGCTTTTTTATATAATGTTAGCATCAGTTTGCTGATATCCAAAGTAATTGGTGAGATTTTGATTGAGATTAGATTGAATCAAAATAAAGAATTGACATCTTGATAATTTTGAGTCTTCCTAAACATACATGACCATGGTATATTTAGATCTAAATTTCTGATATTTCATCAGTTCTGAATTTTTGCTCATATAGATTTTGTACATATTTTGTTAGATATGCACCTTAGCATTTCACTGTTTTGCTACAAATGTAAATAGTACTAAGCTTATACATTTATTGTTTACTTATTATTCTGAGATTTTTTTCTTTTTTTTCCTTTTTTTTTTTTTTCTTTTCTGTAGATTCTTTGGTACCCAGTCCCTATACTGCTCTACTTGCATGAAAGGGGGAAAAAAAAAAAACCATATAGTAAGAAACAACATGCCCCTCTCCTAATCAGCAATTTATAGATTGTTTTGGACAGGTTTCTATAAGAATTATCTAGAACTTGATTACCAGTAGCCTGGGATCATGTAGATATCAGCAACTGGAATTGGCTGGAAAGTCTGCAGTCCTGTTTGTTGAGCCAACATATTGTTTCATTGACTAAGAAGCTACATTATAATTGTGGCTTTTCAAGAGACAAAAGTTCGCTTACTTTAGAGTGTTTCCAAAATTCCATATATATATATTATATATCTATAATCCCCATATTTGGTAAAAGAAAGTAATTTTATTTTTAATGACAACAATAACCCTGAAAGTGGTCTAGCCCATTTGTTTCTCAAACTCCTGTACAGTTGTCCCTTGCTATCCATGAGGGATTGGTTCTAGGACCCCAGCAGATATCCAAATCTGTATGTTTACAAAATGGCATGGTATTTGTGTATAATCATGCACATCCTCATCCTCCAGTATGCTTTGAATTCTCTTATAGTATTTCTAATATTCAATGCAATGCCAGTGGTGTATAAATAGTTTTTAGACTTTATTGTTTAGAGAATGATGGCAAGAAATCAAGTTGGTACATGTTCAATACAGTCACATCTTTCTTTTCTTTTTTCTTTTGGAAAATGTTCCACCCTCACCTGTTTGAATTCATGGATGGGAAATCCATGGAAACAGAGGGCTCACTATGTTTATATTTTCAGTCCTGTAATGTTATATGTTATAGTACAGGATGCCTTATGTACAGAATTTTCAAGCATAATAAGATAGTTTAACAACCATAAAATAAAGGAAATATTTAAGATCTGGAAATAAAGTCTTCAGAAATTATATATAACCAATAGATACCAAAAATATTATAATATTTTTCTTTTCCTTCTAATATAACAAAATTGCTACTTATGACTCTGTAATACAAATGCAGTGTAAATACAATCAGAATTGAAATGGATTTCTGAATTGACTACAGCTGTATCAATGTAAAGACTAAACTATAAACAAGATGTTAGCAATGAAATATTGGCTTTCTAATTAATGTGTTCATTTTTAAGCATGGTATTAGAAAACTTAATATTTTCAAAAGTATTAAGAATAGAAAGCTATGTCTATTTTACATTTTGTCCTTTATTACCTTTCCCAGGGGTATTGGAGAAGATATTCCACTAGAAAAAGATTTCTGAAATTGAAATATTATTCAGTCATCCTGCAATCTAGAATAAGAATGATAATTGCTGTTAAATCTTATAAACGATATCTTTGGGCCACAATTGTAATTCAAAGGCATTGGAGTGCTAGTTTAAGAAGAAAACAAGATCAACAAAGATATAAAAGGTTAAAATCATCATGCCTTATAATCCAATCTGTGTTCAGAAGATGGAAGCAACGTAAAATGCAATTACAAATAAAAGCTGCAGTAATATTGCAAAGAGCTTTTAGAGAATGGCATTCTAGGAGAAAAGCTAAAGAAAAGTCTGCTATTGTCATACAATCATGGTATAGAAGGCACAGAGAATTACAGAAATATATTTATATTAGATCTTGTATTGTTATTATTCAGAGAAGATTTCGGTGCTTTCAAGCCCAAAAGTTATATAAAAGAAAGAAAGAGTCTGTACTGACTATCCAGAAGTACTACAAAGCATATCTTAAAGGAAAGACTGAGCGCACCAACTACTTACAGAAACGAGCTGCAGCCATTCAACTACAGGCAGCTTTCAGGAGAATGAAGGCTCGGAATTTATACAGACAAATTAGAGCTGCTTATGTTTTGCAATCATATTGGAGAATGCGACAGGACAAATTTAGATTTTTAAACCTTAAGAAGATTGTTATCAGATTGCAGGCACACATAAGAAAACATCAGCAATTACAGAAATATAAGAGGATGAAGAAAGCAGCCATTATAATTCAGACTCATTTCCGAGCTTACATTTCAGCCAGGAAAGTTCTAGCAACTTATCGGAGAACACGTTCTGCTGTCATTGTTCTACAGTCTGCATTTAGAGGGATGCAAGCCAGGAAAACATTTATTCATATCTTAACATCTATTATAAAGATTCAGTCATATTATCGTGCTTATATTTCCAGAAAGAAATTTGTGAGTCTAAAAAATGCTACAATAAAGTTGCAGTCAGTTGTCAAGATGAAACAAGCACGTAAACAATATTTACTTTTAAGAGAAGCTGTACTATTAATCCAGCAATGGTACCGTACACAAAAAATGGCTGCACGAAAGAGAGAAGAATATGTGCAGATACGTGAATCTTGTATCAAATTGCAAGCTTTTGTTAGAGGATACCTGGTTAGAAAGCAGTTGAGATTGCAAAGAAAAGCTGCCGTTTCGCTGCAGTCTTATTTCAGAATGAGAAGGATGCGGCAGCACTACCTGAAAACTTATAAAGCAGTTGTTGTCATTCAGAATTACTATCGTGCATACAAAGTACAAGTCAATCAGAGGAAGAACTTCTTGCAAGTCAAAAGAGCAGCTACTTGTTTGCAAGCAGTCTACAGAGGTTACAAAGTTCGCCGACTATTGAAACAACAATCTCTAGCGGCTCTTAAAATTCAAACTGCTTTTAGAGGCTACAGTAAAAGAATAAAATATCAATCTGTTCTTTGGTCGGTAATGAAAATTCAGAGATGGTACAGGGCACACAAATCTGCTTATGATATAAGAACACATTTTTTAAAGAAAAGAGCAGCTGTGATTTCTCTTCAGTCTGCTTATCGAGGCTGGAAAGTCCGGCAGCAGATCAGAAGGGAACATCAAGCTGCAATCAAGATTCAGTCTACTTTTAGAATGAACAAGGCCCAGAAACAATTCAGATTGTTAAAATCAGCAGCATTAATCATCCAGCAACATCTAAGAGCATGGACTATAGGAAAGAAACAACGTATGGAGTATGTTGAACTCCATCAGGCAGTACTGGTGCTTCAGTCTGCATGGAAAGGAAGAACCCTGAGAAGACAAATTCAAAGGAAGCACAAATGTGCGGCCATCATACAGTCATACTATAGAATGCATGTGCAACAAAAGAGGTGGAGACTCATGAGAAAAGCTGCTCTTTTGATTCAAATGTATTATAGAGCTTACAGAATTGGGAGAGAACAACATCGTTTGTATTTGAAAACAAAAATGGCTGTGCTAGTTTTACAGTCAGCTTACCGTGGTATGAAAGTGAGAAAAAGAATAAAGAAATTCAGCAAAGCAGCAATCACTATACAATCTAAATATAGAGCTTACAGAGCCCAAAAGAAATATGCAATCTACAGAGCTTCAGCTATCATAATTCAGAGGTGGTATCGAGATATCAAAATTACAAACCATCAACAAAAGGAGTATCTTAATTTAAAGAAGACAGCAATTAAAATCCAAGCTGTTTATAGAGGTATTAGAGTAAGAAGACATATTCAACACATGCACATTGCAGCCACTTTAATTAAAGCCATGTTTAAAATGTATCAGTCAAGAGTAAGATACCATGCAATGAGAAGAGCAGCTGTTGCAATTCAAGTAAGATACAGAGCATATTGTCAAGGTAAAATTCAGCGTGAAAAGTACCTGGCAACTTTAAAGGCTGTTAATACTCTTCAGGCAAGTTTTAGAGGAGCAAGAGTTAGACAAACTCTAAGAAAAATGCAGGTTGCAGCAACACTTATTCAGTCATGCTATAGAAGATACAGGCAGCAAATGTATTTTAATAAGTTAAAGAAGGCAACAAAAATAGTACAGCAAAGATACCGAGCAGTGAAGGCAAGAAACAAACAATTTCAGAGGTATAACCAATTGAGGCAATCTGCAGTATGCCTTCAGGCTACTTTTAGGGGCATGAAAACTAGGAGACTTTTAAAAGTTATGCATTTAGCTGCCACCCTTATTCAGAGGAGATTTAGAACTGTGATGATGAGAAGAAAATTCCTTTCTCTCAGGAAAACTGTTATTTGGATTCAGAGAACATATCGTGCAAAACTTTGTGGAAAGAAGCATCACTTACAAGTCCTTCAGTTACGAAAGGCAGTTATTAAGATCCAGTCATCATACAGAGGGTGGGTGGTAAGGAGACAAATGCAAAAAATGCAGAGGGCTGCTGTTCTCATTCAGGCGACTTTCAGAATGCACAGAACATTTGTTTCATTTCAGACTAAGAAACGTGCTTCAATTATACTTCAACAACATTATAGAACATACAGAGCTGCAAAATTGCAAAGAGAAAATTTTATCAGACAATGGGATTCTGCAGTGGTCATTCAAGCTGCATATAAAGGAATGAAAACAAGACAGCTTTTAAGGGAAAAACACAGAGCTGCTATTAGAATACAAAGCACATACAAAATGTATAAGCAATATTGTTTCTACCAAAAGCTCCGGTGGGCTACAAAAGTGTTACAAGACAGATATGGAGCAAATAAAAAGAAACAAAAAGCTCTTCAACCCAATATGTGTAAAGAAGAAACAAATAGCATTCAAGCAAGTTTTCAGGACATCAACATAAGGAAACAAACTCAGAAACAGCATGAAGCTGCCATTATTATTCAGAAGCATTTTAAAGCTTTTCTCACAAGGAGACGTTATCTCCACTTTAGAGCAACAGTAATTTCTGTTCAAAGAAGATACAGAGCATTAACTGCAACAAGAACCCAAACAGTTACTTCTGTACAGTCTTCTTACAGAGGCTTTAAGGTAAGAAGTAATATCCAATGTATGCACCTGGCTGCCACACTAATTTGGTCATTCTACCTAATGCACAGAGCCAAAGCTGTTTATTGAACAAAGAAAACTGATTTTTGTTACACAGATTTTTGTAGGTCATATGTCAGAGTTAAAAAGGAAAGAAAAAAGTGTTTTAGCAGATTCAGAAATCTGACCTCTTCAGGCTGCCTTTAATGGCATGACAGAAATTTAAAATATATATGAGGAAAGGATGGTAGTCTTGCTAACCAATCTGCATTCAACTGTTACAGAAGTAAAACCCAATATGAAGCTGTTCAAAGTGGGGATGTTATGATTTACAGGTGGTTTAACACTTCTCTGTTTGCTTTTCACAGGAAGGAGAGTATCATTCTCAAAGTGGGACTATAGTAATGATTCAAAGAGATCTTTGTGATACAGTCACAAGAAAACTGGAAATGCAGAAAGGTGCTGCCCTCCAAATTCAGTCCTTCCTTCTGATGGCTGTGTTTCGGAGAAGATTTGTTCAGCAGAAAAGAGCTGCTGTCGCTTTACAGCGTTATATCAGGACATGGCAAACCAGAAAACAGTTTTTACTATATAGAAAAGCAGCGGTCATTTTACAAAATCACTACAGAGCCCGTCTATCTGCAAAACACCAAAGACAAGTCTATTTGCAAATCAGGAGGAGTGTTATTATAATTCAAGCTAGAATCAAAGGATTTATACAGAAACAGAAGTTTTATAAAATTAAAAGTAGCACCATAAAAATTCAGGTATTTATTTTAAATATAAAGCTTCAATATTTTGGTCAGTGTTTATGAGAATTTTTTAAATGAGTTTAAGCAGGCCATAAATAATAATAGTACTTTGAGTGACCATTTTATCATCTTCCAAAGTAAAACATTATTTTGAGAGTGAGAAAAGACACCAATGATGATTCAGGCAAGACAGCACAGAACTGGAGTTGTTTTGACCCTGGTCACCTTGCACTTCATGCATTTCATAGGTGTTAATTATAGCACTCCTGGAAGAATTTTGAAAAGATGGGATCTCCATATTTGACATTTTTTAAGAGTAAATTTTAAATTAAAGTGAACTGTTATTTAGCATAATTGGATGAAACAGGATAATTATATTCCTCTGATAATATATTAGCTAGAGCTGCTTATTATATAGATGTACTTTATTCAGCTTAGCACTTTTGGCTTCTAAAGCATTTTGTTATTTTGTTTAATAAATCCTCCAATGTGTGAGGAAAATAGAGTTTTATCTCTTAAAATATTAGAGAACTGAGAAAAAGTTAACCAAAAATTTCAATGTTGTATTGGAAGGAGGCAGATCCAGGAATTGAATCTGAGCACTTGAGCTATTTTTGTTCTATGTGCAATAAATTGGGCTTTGAACCTAAGTGTGATATGTTGTTATCTTGATAGTTGCTGTTAAGCTTAGAAATAATATTCTCTCTCAAAATCCACAACTGTTTAGTGCTAATAAGGTGCTAAATATTGTACTGGGTTTTAGGAATAGACCGTAAGATATACTTAGTTGCTCTCCTCAAACAACTTAGTTGAGCAAGGGAAATGATAATATTAAGTAAGAAATGTATGTTAGTGGGAACAAAAAGAATCTAAGCTAATCTTGTGGTCAGAGAAAGCTTTCTAGAGTGAGTGACATATATATTCAAATATTTGGCTAAAGGATAAATTTGGAAAGAGCCAAGTAAAATGTATAGAGGGACTATTTCAGCTATAGGAGATAATACAAAAAATTGAAAAACTTCAGAGAGGAGTACAAAGTAAGATAGGACAAGACTGGCCAGGAGCAAAATTGTGAATATCTTTGTAAGATGCAGAAAAAAATTTATAAAGGAATTTAAGCAGGAGAAGGCTAAAACTATTTTTATTTTTACAAAGTTACTCTGACAGGAATGTGAAAGGTGAACTGTAAAGGGAACAAAACTAGAATAGGGAGACTATTTGGGAGGCCATTGATCAGGTGAAAGTCAACAGTTTAATATAGGTTAGTGAAAATGAAGTTTGGAGAATTAATTTGGTTAGGAAGAGAATTGTCATCATGTTGAGCATGAACAGGGATCCAAGACATGTTTATGGCTTAGGTAATTCAGCAGAAGATACCATTAAGTGACACCGGAAACAAAGGTAAGAGCAGGATTCCTTTAGACTACACACAAAAACCAGAATGTATGTGGAGTGGTAAGGATTACTCCCCAGGAAGTGGAGAATAGGTTAGTGTGTTCATTTTCTTTCTGTTCTTCCAAATGCATTGATGCACATATATCTGGATTTCCACATGTAATGCACATCTTACAATTTAAAATATTGGCTAGGGTTACATTAGGCTTTTCTGACAGCCAGCAACAGGGTATTTGTGATAAAGTACGTGGCAGGCATTCATTATATCGGCACCACTGTCCTCAGAGGACTCACTATATGCCAGACTCTAATGGGAGTTAGTATGTGACTTTATTTCTACAATTGATTTTTGTTTATCTGCATTAACCTCAGATTGACTGTCTTAATACTAATTCTTCCAATTTACAAAAAATGACAATCATTGCATACCTGTTATATTTTTTGCATTTGATAGGCTATATGGAGAAGATATAAAGCTAAGAAATATTTATGTAAAGTGAGAGCTGCCTGCAAGATTCAAGCCTGGTATAGGTGTTGGAGAGCACGCAATGAATATTTAGCTGTATTAAAAGCTGTTGAAATTATTCAAGGTTGCTTCTATGCCAAACGGGAGAGAACACGGTAATGTATTGTAGCCCTGTGGAAGAGCATAACAGTATATGTGTGGTTGGCAAGTCCTCATAAGTATTTGCTATGCTCAATTTATATGGTTAGTTTTGTTGGTATTTTTTCCATTCATGAACCATAATATATCTCTTGGGATATCTTGCTTTTTAAATATAGAGCATAGCCTTGATGATATAATTTAGTAAGAAATATTTACATACACTTAAAGCTTTTGTCCTTTTTGTTGTTGTTGATATAGCTATTGGCTAAATTTGTTTTCATATTTCTTTTTCTTTTTCTTTCTTTCTTTACTTTGTATTACTCTTCATACTCTTTGTCCTTAATGATGAAGACCCTAATTACCAACTTTCTATGCATATTCTATTTCCTTACTTACCCGAGTCATTTAATGTATGTTTTACATACATTTTTAGAGGCTGCTATTAAATGGTCTTTTTTTTTAAATTTCACACTATAAGAATTTTTCTTCACATCCCAGAATTTGTGATTATTGTCCAGTTTAGGAGAGCAGAACAGAGTTAGAAGACTTAATATATAGACACAGTTGCCACTATCAATATTAAGGACTGGTATCTTATTTTCTTGTACCAAAATGGTGAATTTTCTCAATGATATTCGGTCTTATTTTCTAAGAAATCTGACAATCAAACTCATCTTTTTACCTTTTCTATAATACTGAGAAGAAATTAAAGAGCCCATCTTTCTTCTCAAATAAGTGTCCTTTTCTTATCTGATGCTACTTGTAATCTTCCAACCTCTCTTTTTGACCACCTCCTGTCTGCTCAGAGACTCACTCAGACTTTATTCTTTACTATTATTTGTCATGACTCACTTTATGGAGGTTTTTGTCTGGACCCAAATGGTCATACTTTCTTTTGATCTTGTTCAAAATTATTTGTCACACCAGAATTATGGAACTTCTTGTTTCCTACTCACTGGGATATTGCCAATTGCAAAACTTCCTTTTTATTGTGTCTTAAGTGTATGCATAAAATTGTGATTGCTAGAACTTAAGTGTGAATTCCTGCTTCCTTTTGTTTTGCCTTTGTTGTATTTTTTTCTCCTCAGTATTGGAAGTAAGAGAACAATAAATATTTGTTGAATATATTAAATTTGAAATTGCTTTTCAATAATAACTATTTTTTAGGTTTTTGAAGATGAGAGCATCAACAATTATCAGAGAAAATGGAGAGCTATACTTTCTGTAAGAATGGCTCATGAGCACTTAATGGCAAAAGTAGGTGTAAATAAAAATAACTCATTTATAAGACAAAAAGAATTTTTTAGACCTAATTATTCATTTATTTTATATCTATTATACTCAAGTAAAAGTTATTTTTACTTGGAAAGACACTAGTATTTTATATATATATAATAGTGCATGCATATATCATATGTATTTATAAGTTATTTTCAAACTCAAGTTTGAAGTGCTTTCAGTGAAAATAACCAATCTGGAGAAATCATAATAAATGTAGCATATTTTGTCTAGTATAAGTCAAATACTTAGTAACATGCTCTTTAAGCCACTATTGATTATATATTTAAATTGTTTAACATCTGCATTATAAAATAGCTTTGGGCTTTAGTTAAAAAAATCAAAAATTAAAATTTGACTTAAATTTTAGTGTTCATGTAATATTCACTATGGTTAATAATATAACTATGATTGTTATTACTCTTACTAGTCATACTTAAAGTATGCCAAGCATTGGATAAGCTCTTGTATATGAACAAATTTGATCTTCATACAATCTTATAAAATAGTTACTATTATCCTACTCAACTTAAAGGTGAGGAAAATGTTTAGAGAGGTAAATTTACTTGCCCAAATAGCTGGAGGTTTATAAAACAAACCTAGCTTAAATGAATTAAAATTATTTAAATTCACATCCTCTGTGTGTGTGAAAATTCGATTGTCAGGATGTTATGTAATTGAGCAACATAAAGTATGCTGGTGGTATGCTTTGTGGTTCTTGAAACCACAGAAGTTCCCTCATGGCTGGTTATAATGACCACTCTGCTCTTTATATTGTAGCTAGCTCTTTTAGTAAATGTATTTTTCCTATAATAACTTTAGTCCTTTTCCTCCTCACAATGAAAAGAATCAGGAGGGTAAGAGGGAGAGAACACCAAATATCTATTGATCTTGGCTTGTCCCTTCAATTTTGGCTATAGGTCTATATAGACTGTATCACCTTTTCATATCTATGAAATATGACATCCTCAAACATTGAAAAAATTCAAGAATCTCTAGTAGGTTGAAAATCTTATTATTTCTATCTATTAATATCACTTGTAAAATTTTCCTTGTAGAAACATAGTGCTGCTTGTCTGATCCAAGCACATTTTAGAGGACATAAAAGAAGACAGCTCTTTCTTCAGCAGAAATCTGCTGTTTTGATCATACAAAGACATATACGAGCCTGGGAGGCTGGGAAATGTGAAAGAATAAAATATCTTGAATTAAAAAAGTCTACAGTTATTCTACAAGCACTAGTGCGTGGCTGGTTAGAAAGGAGAAAAGTAAGTTTTTTAAGTAGAATGTTTCAATCACATGAAATGAAAGTATTTGATGTTAAGTGGTGGTAAGACATTTTGGTCTTTGGAGAATATTTTCAGAGCTAATATAATTATTAGTTTGAGTTCATTCAGCTGCTGCAGAGCTACATAGAAGGGCATTGGGTGTCACAGATTTTTGTTCTGTGACCC
Organism: Spermophilus citellus; assembly: GCF_964194105.1. Taxonomy (NCBI): domain Eukaryota; kingdom Metazoa; phylum Chordata; class Mammalia; order Rodentia; family Sciuridae; genus Spermophilus; species Spermophilus citellus. Next base: position 139,054,848 of record NC_138187.1, on the reverse strand, counting down.
TGCTGCTTCCCATTGCCAGAGATGCAAAATAAAATTTCTCTTGTATAATGACTCAATAAAAAAACTGAAAGAAGTATGAGGGAAAGGTTTCATAGGTTAAAGATGTTAATTTTTACTCAGGTAGCCTTTTGCTGCCCTTAAGGAATTGTAACTACCATTCCTGTGATGTCACCCACATCTTCAGCAAAAGAGAATTCTGTTAAGGGAGCTCATGACATTTGGCTTCCAATATATAAAGCACTGGCATAGACATAACAGCCTGATTTGAACCTAAAATAGAGTTCTTTTGTATTTTACTCATATATATTAGAAATCTAAAGCCCCAAGATCACTGTTGAAAGCCATACTATAAGAATCTTACACTGGACTTGTGCTACACTAATACTGGAACAATTAATTCATATAATTTTATCAGATTTAACGTCACCATCTCTATTCTGCTGGAATACAGTAGGCTTTTTTGGTTTTTACCATTGATATCTTTCATTATTCATACATTGAAGGTCTTAAATTGCTGTTATTGGGTAGTTTAGTTACATTAAATGCTATAATTTTGCTTACATATTCTGAATCATGAGTTAAATTATTCTAAATATTTTGAAATATAGGATTATAATCACATTGAATCATGATAGTTACATAAGAGAAAAAACTATCTTAAGAATCAGACACTTTAATAGAGGGAAGGGAACAGGGCAGGAAGTGGGGGAAGGAAAGGAGATGTACTGGGATCTGAATTATAGCAAATTATATTCTGTTTTTAAATTATGTCAAAATGAATTCTAATATTATATATAACTAAAAAGAACCAATAAAAAAATAAAATATTTTAATATTCTACATGCTATACAACTGAGCAATCAACTCATTTGTTATAGTACTTCAAAAAATTTCTTCTGTTAAAATATTAGTGTATCAAAAAAGTCAGACACTTGATTATTAATATTCTTTTTCTCCTTTAGATTTTAGAACAGAGAGCCAAAGCTCGGCTCCTTCACTTCACAGCAGCTGCATATTATCACCTGTCTGCTCTTAGAATTCAAAGAGCATATAAAGTTCACATGGCTATGAAGAATGCTAACAAACGGGTTAATTCAGCCATTTGCATTCAGGTCAGTTTGTCTTTTGCAGAAAAACTATGAGATGTAACTTTCCTCTTAGAAATTTTTGACATATATTGAACAATTCTCAGATTCCTTATGGTAATATCATATAATATGTAACACTTTCAGCATATAACTATTAGGATGGCTGGAAGTTTGGATATCTTCTTTATGGAACAGCAATAAAGCTGTGAATTACTCTCTGATGTAATTTTACTCATTTATTATACTCCCACTAGTAAAGTTGGAGGGTACCTGTTCCTCTAAATCCTTCACAACAGTGGCATCAGAAGACACCCTGATTTTTGCCATTCCAGTGAATTGGAAATGGTATCTCATTTTGTTTTTCATTTACTTGATTGCCAGCAATTCTGAAATTTTTACATTTATTATTCAAGTTCTTATCTGTGTATCATGTGCTCTTTCTAATCTTTCTTTTTATGCACTTTGTCCCTTTTTCTACTTGATGTTCTTTTTTATTATGATTTATAGGAATTCTATATTCTGGATAAAGTTCTTATTTGTGTAATTAACATGCATGTACCAATAAAATATTTAGTGAAAAAATAATTTTCAGAATGTTGTAGTTTGATAGAATTTATGTAAATTGTAAAATAAAGGTATTACTCTGCAGGATTAAATACATACGTCCACATATACACACATCCAGTGTGGACTGAATGAGTCTCTATGAAGTAGAAGGGGGAAATGATACTGGAGGTTTGAAAGGCGTTTTGACCTTCTGTTTCTTTCTCCTTTAGAGTTTAGCATTGACAGCCAGTTTGGCTTCCCCCTTCACTTCATAGCAGCTTCATATTATCTGCTTTTAGAATTCAAGGAGCATGTAAACTTCACATGGTTATGAAGAATGCTAACATATATAAAATATGTATATAAATGTATGTACGTTTTTGTCTACTTTTAAAAATGTGTGTATTAAAAGTGAAAAAATCTTCACATTTTAAACAGAGATGGTTTCGAGCAAAATTAGAATGAAAGAGATTTATTGAGAAATATTATAGCATCATAAAAATTGAGCATGAAGTTCAAGAATGTATGAACCAGAAAAATAGGGCTGCATCAGTAACACAGAAAGCAGTACGTCACTTTCTCCTTCGCAAAAGACAGGAAAAATTTAATAGTAGAATCACTAAACTTCAGGTAAGTGAAAACTCTATGGTTTTTGATACAGGAATAAAACCAAAATTGAGGTTTTAGTTGAAATGTATCTGTTTATATCATATAAATTTACTGAAAATATTTATTTTGTAGAAGTAAATGTATATATAAATTCAAAACAATACGGGCTGTAATCTTAAAATTATTCTTTTATCTCTTTAAGGCATTATGGAGAGGCTACTCTTGGAGGAAGAAACATGATTGTACAAAAATTAAAGCTATACGGTTAAGTCTTCAGATGGTTAATAGGGAGATTAGAGAAGAAGATAAACTCTACAAAAGAACCACACTTGCACTTCATTATCTTTTAACGTATAAGCACCTTTCTGCCATTCTTGAGGCCCTAAAACACCTCGGTTAGTTTGTTATAACAATATCTTGCATAAGATTAGGAATGCATTTTTTATATTTGAATATTTAAAGAACATTGTGATTACACAGTATTAACTAAGACTTCATTTTTTTCTTGGAGCATTGTAGTGGGGTTCATTTTGCATATAACTTTGTATGCTCCATTTCTTTTGAGGGGGGGGGGGGCAGAGGGGTACCAGGGATTGAACCCAGGGGTGTTCAACCACTGAGCCACATCCCCAGTCTGTTTTTTATTTTTATTTTTTCACTTAGAGACAGGATCTTGCTAAGTTGCATAGGGCTTAGCTAAGTTACTGAGGCTGGCTTTGAACTTGGGAATCATCCTGCTTCCACCTCTAAAGCCTCTGAGATTACGGGCATGTGCAACCACACCCGGCCAGTTTGCTCCATTTCAATCCTTTGTACTTCTTCTTCTCCCAGTCCCTCCCCTGTCCTCTTTCTCTATTCAATTGGTCTTCTTTCTGTTTATTTATTTTTCTACTTAGTACATTATAGTTATATATAAACTTGGAATGCATTGTTGTTACTGGAAATTAACATGTGTCTTTTTCTCTTTCAGAGGTTGTTACCAGATTATCTCCACGTTGTTGTGAGAACATGGCTGAGAGTGGAGCAATTTCTAAAATATTTGTTTTAATCCGAAGTTGTAATCGTAGTGTTCCTTGTATGGAGGTCATCAGATATGCTGTACAAGTTTTGCTTAATGTAGCTAAGGTAGTTTTCCATTTTAATAATGAAATAATCATTGTTCAAGAAATGTAACTCTGCAAATTAATAGATAGATAGAATTGATAGAATTTATATAAATTGTAAAATAAAGATATTACTCTGCAGGATTAAATACATACGTCCACATATACACACATCCAGTGTGGACTGGAGGAGTCTCTATGAAGTAGAGTAGAAATGCTCTAAATTAGAAATTAGGCTGGGAATGGTGCTGCATGCCTAATCCCAATAGCTCAGGAAGGAGTCAGAAGGATTGCAGGTTCTAAGCCAGCCTCAGCAGCTTAGAGTATAAGCAACCTAGTGAGACACTGTCTCAAAATAAATATTAAAAAAAAAAAAAGCTGGGGATTTGGCTCAGTGGTTAAGCACTACCCTTGGTCTCAATCCATGGCACCAAAAAAGGAAAAAAAAAAACAAAGTTTGAAATTAGGCCTCTAAATTAAAATTCATGTAAATAAAGAGTCTTGATGGGGAAAAATATTTAATTTATGAATATAACTATAGATATGAATGCTATTTTGTTGTTTTATTTCTATTACTTTTATAATATGAATAATAGTATTATTGAGAACTTGCCAATATTTTTGTACATTATTTAATTTAATCCTTATAATAATCCTGTAAAGTAACTCATATATTTCCCATTTTATAGAAAAGGAATGATAATGCTTACAGAAGTTGCATACAATCAGTGGTATTAAGATGAGACATTTACCTTCCTTGCCCACCCTCGAAACCACGACTGTAGTGTACCCAATATATTGAGGAATAGTGGTTAAGAACATAGACCCAAACTAATGAATTTGAATCCCAGTTCTGCAAGCTGTTATAGATTATTTGGCCTCTCTTTGCTTTACTTTCTTCAACAGTAAAATGAGTATATAAAAAAAAATACTCATCTCAAAATGTTACTGTGAAGATTAAATGAGTTAATATACTTAAAAGTTTTTGATACATAAACATACCATGCAAGTGTTAGCTATTAATGGTTTCTTATTTTTATGTTAGAATGATTATTTTTTGAAACCATGCAAATTTCAGTATGAATGTAATAGTATCATTAAATAAAGCATGAAAAACTAATCCTAGATTTATTAGTATCAAATTTGTTTTATTCTAAAGTACATCTTCCTCTCAAGAAGGATGTAAAATAGTGTAATTAGATCTTGCCTTACTCATTATCTTACCCTATGACTAACTGTAACAGATAAGTTCTCTTTCATGAGAGAGTCTTGCTAAAATGGTCTTCTCTTTAGAAGCTTGCTTTTATTTACTTCAAGATATTCTTTTTTAGAGATTTTAGCTTTAATTTGTTTTATGTGGAACTTTTGAAGTGGTTAGGAAAGTAAAAGATTAATATGCATATAAGATTCAAATATGATAGGAGTAATAAAACATTATCTCATGAAGTCCTTTGTACCTGTGGCAGATACTTCAAAGATTTGGCTCTAAGCTGTCTTTATGTTTGGGCAGTTTTAAAGGTGTATGCTTATTACAACTTTTAATTTCATTCTGTTCTCTTCAAGTATGAGAAAACTACTTCAGCAGTTTATGATGTAGAAAACTGTATACACACATTGTTGGAGCTTTTGCAGATGTACCGAGAAAAGCCTGGTGACAAAGTTGCAGACAAGGGTGGAAGCATTTTCACAAAAACTTGTTGTTTGTTGGCTGTTTTGTTGAAGACAACAAACAGAGCCTCTGTAAGTATTGATCAGTTACTTTTCTTTGAGCTTATTTTCTATGTTCTTTCATGTATAGATTTTATGTTTTTCCTTTAGTAACCATTACACTAAAATAGGATTTTGCATGTGATCAAACTTGGGTTTTTTTTGTTGTTGTTGTTTTTATGTTTTGTTTTTTGTTTTTGTTTTTGTTTTGCCTAGTATCAGTGTGTGTGTGTGTGTGTGTGTGTGTGTGTGTGTATTCATTGTTTCATTTTGATATTAAAGAAACTGAATTCTGAAAATAGAATTTATTTCAGTCATGTAAATAAGAATTTCCTACTTACTAGAGAGTATAACAAATTACCTTAGCAGGGTAGGAAATAAGATACGTATAATTCTCTATCCACCTAACATAACCATAAATATGTCTCAAGCTTTTCTGTGCCAAGACATCTGAGTTATTCTCTCCAGGTATCACAATCAACATAAGAGTAACCAGAGCCCTGCCTTTATCATGATAACTGTGGAAACCACTGAAGCATTTTAAGCAAGAGAATAATATTTTCCTATTTAAGTTTTAGCATCCCCCTGGCTACTGACTGAAGAATGAATTTGTGAGAGCATGTATAGATATGGGGAGACCATTAAAGGAGGCAAATGTAGATATGTAGTGGCTAGACAAGAGATTGTGCTTCACCTAGGGTTGTGTCAATGAGAGATAAGTGGATGATTCTAGAAAGTTGGAAGAGGTAAAATTCATAGGACTTAGTAACTAGATATGACAGGTTATATTGAGTATAGTTCCTTTTTGCATTCAGTATCGAGTTAAATGTACAATTTTTGAATATTTCTCCTCTTTATAATTGTCTTACATATTATTTCACAATTTAAAATAATTTGCGTACTATACTTAGAGAGCCGTGCTCTTGATTGTTAAAAGCTCGAAAGCCTACTGCATAGTATTCAAATGATTGATTTTGTTATTCTAGGAGAGATTGAATTCTTATTAGGTTTTAGTAAACGTACACTTTCTTTTTTAGGATGTACGAAGTAGTCCCAAAGTTGTTGACCGCATTTATAGCATCTAAAAACTTACAGCTCGTAAACATAAAATAAATGCTGAAAGAATACTTAATAATCAAAAGAAGAATTCTTCCATAGGCATTCCCTTTATTCCAGAAACACCAATAAGGACCAGAATAGTTTCAAGGTAAGCAGTTAATTCTATTCTGTAATTTCATGTCACCATTCATTCATTTAAATAAATATTTGTTAACACTATCATAAGCAAGATATTGTCCTTAACCATAGAGAAACGACATATGAATAAGAATAGATTATCCCCCCCCAAAAAAAGAAAAAGAATAGACTATTCAGTAAATCTAAAGGAATTGATTTCACTAAATAATGAAATAATACTGATGTAGCTTTGGGTATTTAGTAGCTATTCAACAAATTCCTTATGTTAAATAGTTCAGACCTAATGCTAAGAACCTTGTTATATCAGTTTTATTTTCCATGTTATTCTCTATTTTTATGTGGTGCTGAGGATCGAACCCAGGGCCTCATATGTGCTAAGCGAGCACTCTACGGCTGAGCCAAACCCCAGTCTAATCCAGGATGATTTTATATCAAGATCTTTTACTTAAGTATATCTGCAAAAAAAGAAAAAAAACCTGTTTTCTTTTTTTCTAAATAATGTAACATCACAGATTCTGTGACTAAACATAGATATATTTTTCAGGGTCACCATTTAGCCTGTTATAGACCCATAAAGATAATTGTGGTTTAACTAGTTTATGTTACTTTTTTTTTTTTTTAGGTGTGTTTGTTTATGTGGTTAGTCCCCATGATCAGGAGTAGAAATCATATAGAGCTGCATCTTGAACTACAAAGTGCTTAAATTTGGTTGTGCAGCATAAAGCTATGTGGTTCAGGAAGAATGACAATGAGCAAACAGATTAATGAGTAAAATAATAAAGATAGTGACAACTACTAAGATAAAGAGAATGGCCGAGAAAGCATCATGTGATTTTTAAGTCCTGGAGGGTGAGTTGAGGAGAGGATAGCACAAAGTGGGCAGGAGTATTGCATCATGGCATGGCTTTTGTTTTGAATAAGCTTGAGAAACCTACAGCATAAATAAGAGGAAAATATAAATAAGCCATTGGAAAATCATGCCTATGGTTGAACAGAAGAACAAATTTTTAGATAAAAATTGGAGTACTGTTGGTTTGAGGATGTAGATAGCACTTAAGGCCAAAAGATGAATGAATGTGATCATGGATTGAAATTTCACTCCTTTATATCACTCCTTTCCATCGTATGGATACATACTGCATTTTGACCATAACCAATGGTGAGGCATTTAGATTTTTAATAAGAAAGAATAAGAAGATGGAAGTGTATATAGTAGGGATTTGTGTGAGAAGATACATGAGCTCTCCCCTGATTGATACCGTTTTCTCCATGTGGTGTGATATTTTAAACTCAACAACTCAGAAGTAGCTTAGAGGGTATGGAAGGGATATTTGAAAAGAGGAAAGAAATAAAATAGTCATCTGGGAGAGTAGAAACATACTAGGCAATTCAAATGCCCATTTGACATAAAATAAAAATGTATAGTTTCTTTAGCAATATCTGTATAGGAAGGGAGAAAGAAGATATTTCTATTTAATTTGGAATCCAAATAGAATTTTCTAGACAAGTTTGATAGGAGAAAGAAACAGAATGGAATCATATTGAGATAACTAAACTAGTTAGGGAGGAAAGTGAGAATAACATTCTAATGAACAATAGGTATGTGTTGAGGTCAAGTAAACTAGAGATCTCAGCAGGGTGGAGGAATTGGTTCAGTGACTGTATTAAAGCAGATAACATGGATAAATCAGAAGTGGTGATAAAGTCTAGAATGTAAACTATGTGAGAAAGGATTGGTTAAGAAAGAATGGAAGGAAAGGGTTGCAAAAACAGAATGCTGTTGGGTTTTTAGCCATATGGATGTTGATATTAATGAGAATGGTAGCAGGAGTTGGGGGAAGTCCAAGAGCAGGTTCGTAATTAGGAGATGGTCAATGAGCAAAAGATGGTAGCAAAATTAGTAGTATAAGCTTCAAAGAAGCCAGTATCATAAGGAAATATTCTAGAACTGATAATTGGCAATAATATGAAGTTCTTCCACCTCTTTGAAAAGGTTGTAAGAGAAATGATGTGTCATGAATTAGTTAACACATAAAGATAAAAATTAACTCTTTTAAGAAATTAACTCTTTTAAGAAATGTACTGTTTTAATGCCGTATTTGTATTTTTATTTTTTTAAAACAGACTTAAACCGGATTGGGTTTTAAGAAGAGATAGTATAGAAGAAATCACCAATTCTCTGCAAGCTATTCAAATGGTGATGGATACACTTGGCATTCCTTATCAGTAAATATAAACATTTTCAGTGTGTACAGTATAAAGAAATATTAAAGCTAATCATGAATATGTAAATTGCTTTTTGCTTTCTATGTACAACTTCTAAAATCTGACTTTGTATTAAAAATAAATATATTACAAATAACTAAGCTGTTTATTAAATTCTTCATTGTTTTTTATTTAATATAGCTGTATGCATATAACAAATAAATATGTCATAAGATGATTATAATACTGTTACTCATGTCTATTAAAGTGTTATATTAGTTTGAATGTAGTCATATTCCTAAAAGGAAAGGAATCAATTATTACCTGTTTTATTGATAAGCAAAAGCATTTTACCAAAACACATGTTGAAAGTCAAAGATTCTATCTATTCACTTAGAAAATGAGAAGAGCATAAAATATTCCCACACATGTGTATGGATAATGTACTAATTTGTATCCTTCACTGGCTAAAGCATCCAGAGAGGTAAATGAGCTTCTCTAGGGAAATTATAAGAATATAACCAGTCAGTATATATACTAAAACCCCTTAACTTTGAACTGATTTTAATTTGGATTATAATTTATAGTGGGAAGAGAATAGTATTGCTTTAAAAGAAACTTGTTGTTCATTTACATACTACAAATTGGAAAGTTATTTAGTTTGAAAGTTACTTATTTTGTAAACTTTAGGTTATTGACATCTGTATCTATGTGGCTCCAGGGCCACAGAAGTCTGATAGGACCCCAAAGTTTTCCATGCATGGACACTATAAAAATTTTATCTCTTTGAAATAGTAAGTAAATCCTAACTAGCCTAAAATTATCTGCCTATGTTATAGTTTGCATCTCAGGTGTCCTCCAAAAGCTCTTGTGTTGATGCTGTAATGTTCAGAGGTGAAATGATTAGACTATGAGAGCTAATCAGTACATCCTAGTTTGAATGGACTCACTCGGTGGTAACTGTAGGCAGTTGAGGCAGGCCTGAAGGAAGTGAGTCACTGGGGATATGCCCTGGAAGGGTTCATCTTCCCTGAAATCCCTTCTCTCTCTCTGCTTTCTGGATGCCATGAATGGAGCAGTGCTTCTCTACCACACCATTCTGCCATGATCTTTGCCCTCACCTTGGGCCCAGTGCAATGGAATTGGCTGTTTTTAGACTAAGACCTCTGAAACCATGAGAGTCAAATAAACCTTTCCTCTTCTAAGTTGTTCTTGTTGGATATTTTGGTCACAGTGATCCAAAGCTAACACAACTTATAATTTGGTTAAGATAGATCTAAACATATTGATGTGTTCAAAAGTATATTCAAATATGATGGAGATTTTTGTTTCCCACTCTTTTTTTTCCTCAATGAAGTGTCAGTACTAAGTGTTTTTCAAACATTGTAATTTTTATTGACTTTCTCATTGTTTTGTTTTCCTTCATTCAACAGAGCTTTACTATAAATAATCTATTTACTTTGGTAAATTATATATACTTCTAGGATTTAATTGGCCAGCATATAAACATTAATGGTGCTAATTTCTTATAAATATAACCAACTAGTAATTGCACAATAAATATTATGCATGCAAGAAAATGACTTCCTGATGTTTAAATAGTTTTTTTTTTCCTTGTTGAATATTACACAAAACCAAAAATCTTTTGAAGGACATTTAACAGTATTACTGAGCCAGGGAGCAGTAAGCAGTAACGTTAGTCCTACCAGGACTTCCCCTTTGCCCATTCCAAGGGAGAGGTGTTAGATTTAACAAGTAAGGAATTATAGAGCTGTTCCTGCACAACCCTGTTTTACTACGTGGGGTGAAGTTGCAGCCTATTCTGCAATTTCCTTTATGGTTTATACACTGTCAAATTTAGTGATAAGGATATTGTGTCTTGTGCATTACACAGAAGTACAATTCCCATCTTAGTACAGCTAGATAGGGTGAGATTTTAAAAATAATAATTGTTGGTTCCATACTTTAGGTATTGTGAATTGAACTGCTATAAATATTGATGTGGCTATATCACTGAATTATGCTGATTTTCAGTTCTTTGGGTATAAACGAAGGAGTGTGACAGCTGGGTCAAATGGTAGTTCCATTCCAAGTTTTCTGAGGAATCTCCACACTGCTTTCCAAAGTGGTTACACCAAGTTTCAGTCCCACCAGCAATGTATGAGTGTACCTTTTCCCCCACATCTTTAATAACACACTTATTATTGCTTTTATTCTTGATAATTGCCATTTGACTAGAATGAGATAAAATCTGAGAGTAGTTTTGATTTGCATTTCTCCAATTGCTAGAGATGCTGAACATTTTTCATATATTTGTTGATCGATTGTATTTCTTCTGTGAAGTGCCTGTTCTGTTCCTTTGCCCATTTATTGATTGGGTTATTTGTTTCTTTGAGTTCTTTATATATCAACAGATGAGTGGATAAAGAAAATATGGTGTATATACACAATGGAACATTACTCAGCCTTCAAGAAGAATGAAATTATGGCATTTTCAGGTAAATGGATGGAGCTGGAGAATATCATGCTAAGTGAAGTAAGCCAAACCCAAAAAAGCAAAGGCCGAATGTTTTCTCTGATAAGTGGATACTGATCCATAATGTGGCGGGTGTGGTAGGGAAGAATGGAGTAACTTTGGCTTGGGCAGAAGGCAGTGAGAGGAGGGGATAGGAAGGATAGTAGAATGAGTCAGACATTATTACCCTATGTCCATATATGATTATATAATCTGTATAATTACATCATATACAACCAAAAGAAAGGAGTTATATGCCATTTATGAATGCTGTGTCAAAATGCATTCTACTGTCATGTGTAACTAATTAGAACAAATTAAAGATAAATTGTTATAAGGTGAAAAAATATAAAAAGCGGTGTAGTTGGGGCTGGGGTTGTAGCTCAGTTGTAGAGCACTTGCCTAGCACATGTGAGACACTAGGTTCAATCCTCAGCACCACATAAAAATAAATAGAGTATACAATCTAATGTTTTAAAAGAAATACCCAACACTTAAAAAAAAAAAAAAGCAGTGTAGTTGCATCACCACCCTGTAATTGTGTTGCATTCCTCGTTTTCACTTACCAGTCCTACATGCCCTTCCAGTGGAGTCTCCTCATTCTATCTCATACTCAGGTGTGAACACTTCATTTAATTAACTTGGCCAGCTTCCCATTTTATCCATCTCTTTTATGTCCATTTCAATTTTCGGTAAGACTCCTTTAAATAATGCAATATGTTTTTTGCATATTTATTTACATCAACAGCATCCTGAAGAGCACTTTTGCTATGGTCATGCGTAGTTTTAAACACTCAAAATGACTAGTGCTATTTCATTGTGGTTTTAATTTCCATTTCCCTAACAATAATGATATTGAGTATTTTGGGGGGGGGGTTTCATTTACATGTCTTTGGTGAAAGTGTCTATCAAGTCTTGCACATTGAAAAAATTGACTGTTCTAAGTTGTTAGAGATCTTTAAATCTTTTTGAACACAAGTCCTTTATAGGATATGAGAAGTACAGAAGTTTTTAATTTTTATGAAATCCAATTTGTCTTTTTTCATTTACTGATTATGCTTTCGGTGATATAAAATCTCTGCTTAACCCAAAGACATAAAGATTTTCTATTAAATTTGTACTGTTTAGTTCATTGATCCATTTCAAGTTAATTCATTTAAAAAGACTATTCTTTCTCCATTGAAATGTATTTTTTTTTTATGATCTGGCTTCTTTGGTTTGCAAAATGTTCTTTGGACCACATGGCTATTGTTCCACATACATATGAAAAAAAAAATATATCCTGCTGTTGTGTAGAGTGTTTGACAAACCCAATTCAGGCAAATTAGGTGATAGTGCTATTCAAGACTTCTGTCCTCTTACTACCTGTCTTCTTTTACCAGTTATTGATAGAGGGTTGTAGTAATTGCAGATTTGTCTATGTCCCCTTGATTCAAAAACCAATTAACTGAATGTATTTTGGAGCTCTCTTATTCTGTAATCTTCAAGGTTGTTATGTTGTCTTCATACGTCTACTAATCTAATTATGGAATGATCAAGTTTCTTAGTAACTTTTTTTGTTGTAAAATTTTGCGTGATATTTATATAGCAACTCCAGTTCCTGCTCCCTTTTTCTCTCTGTCTCTGGCCACCGACCCCCCCCCCCCCATTCCTATGTTTAAAATGTTTTAATTGTGGTAAAACACATGTAACATTTTAACCATTTTTAAGTGTGTGCAGTTTATTGGTATGACATGCATTCACATTTTGGGTATTCTAATTCTGGTTTGCATAAGCATGTATATTAATTTCTGAGGGCTACTATTACAAATGATCACAAATTTATTGGCCTAAAACAGCAGAAACTTATTCTGTTTGGGAGATCATTGGTCTGAAATGAAGATGTTGGCAGAGCTGCAGCCCTCAGGATCCAGGAGCGACTGTCCCTTGCCTCTTCCAACTTTGTTGACTCCTGGTATATTTCTGGGCTTCTGGCTACATCACTACAGTTTCTGTCTATAGTCATATTGCCTCTTTCTCTTTTCTTTATTTAATCTCCTTCTGCCCTACTTTTCAAACATGTCATTGAGTTTTGGGTACACAATGGTAATCCAAGGTATTTTCATCTCAAGATTCTCAACTTACTTATATCTACAAAGACCCTTTCTCCAAATAAGATGACATTCAAAGGTTCCAGGATTTGAACATTGAAATCTCTTTTGGAGGTCCCCACCCGATCTACTATAATATAGTATACCCATCCACATTTTACTTTTAACCTATCTGTGTTTAAGAGGTGTCTTGCAGAAGATATATGATTTGGACTTTATTGTTTAATCTACTCTAACAATTGTCCATTTAATTGGAGCATTTAGACTTATTAAAGTTATTATGATTATTAGTATGGATGGTTTAATTCTTCTCCCTGTTCTTTTTTTCCTATTCATCCCATCTGTTCCTTTTTTCTGTTTTTTTTTTTTTTCCCTCTCTTGGATTGATTGAATAGTATTTGTGATCACAATTTATCTACTTTATTGGCTTTAAATATTTGTCATGTTATTCTGTTATTCTGTTGGCTGCTTCAAGGTTTTTAGTAAACATCTTTAACTTAACACACTATCTCTAGTAATATTATACAACTTTATATACATTATTAAAGATTTTCCAATTTAGGGCTGGGGCTATAGCTCAGTTGGTAGAGTGCTGGCCTTTCGTGCACAAGGCCCTGGGTTCAATCCCCAGCACCACACACACACACAAAGATTTTCCAATTTATTAAATTTATTCCTCCCCTGCCTTTGGATTGTTATCAATAGTTTACTTCTAGTGTATTAAATAAATTATCATTTCATCATTTTTACTTTAAATAATCATTAATTTTAAAGAGACTTAAATTTTAAAAACATATTTATTCATATAGGTGCTATATTTGTTAATCTTCAGTCAATTAATAGTTGCATATTTCTATCTGGTGTCATTTTCCTTCTGCCTAAAGGACTTCCTTTCAACATGATTCATAATGTAAACTAACTGATCAGGAATTCTTTCAAGTTATGCATGTCTAAAAGGACCTTTTCTTATTATTATTATTGTTATTATTTACATTTTTGGCCTTCATTTTTGAAACATTTTAATTGGTTTTACAGTTGTAGATTGGAAGTTTTTTTTGGTATTTTGTCTTGTTTTTATGAAACTTAGGATTTTATTTCTAAAACCACTTCTAATTTGTGTGTGTGTGTGTGTGTTTAAAGATCAAACTTTAGAATACTAAATTATCTCATTAGTATGTCTACAATATACCTCAAGATTGCTACTATTTTAAAGTTTTATTTTTGAGATCAAGAGTTTTAAGTGTAAAACAAGTAGTGCTTTTCCAAACTCACAATCTGGATATTGAGATTATGAATTAGCTGAGCGACTCCAGTCTTTACTCCAGTATTACATTAATAATAAATAAGCAAACAAAACTAGTCAGAAAATTTTTGAAAAGATGACTTGAAGTGTGAAAACTAGATTCACATTATCTATCATAGTGAGAGTAGTGAAAATATGATACTAAAAAATCCTAACTAAAATAAATGATGAAATAGTTAGAAAAATCTAAAAATAGACCTAAAATATGTACATGAATTTAGTAAATTACCATGATGGAAATTCAGAACAGTGCAAAAACAGTGAATTATTTGATAAATAATTGGAATAAATTGGCAATTCTGATGGGGAAAACAAAGTTACTTCTCTGATAACTATCCACAAAAATTTTATGTTTAGTAGATTCTGCCTGGCCTCCCAGGCCTTCCTTGAAACATCAGTGGAAACCTCCATGACTCACTGAATCCATCATCATGCATTCCTGCAGAAATAGTACCACTTGAATGCCATGGTCTACTGCCATCTTGACCAGTACCTGGGCCTCCTGGGACTACAGGTGCAGTAGTTCTGAGTGATTGGGCAGCTGAGCACAGTGAAACAACTGTGTGTGTAGGGTGCCCAGAAATTCTTCTCAAAAGAAATTTTCCTTTTACACCCTTGAGCCTATGATGTAATGTGGTCTTGTCAATTCCTGCCATGCCTTCAAGGCATCAGGTCTTGTGCAAATACTTAGCATCTCTTTAGTAGCTATAATGTCTTTAATAAAACAACCACAACTTTCTTTTTTTATAATTATTTTTTAGTTGTAGATGGACACAACACCTTTATTTTATTTATTTATTTTTATATGGTTCTAAGTTATACCACTGTACTACAACTCCAGCCCACAACCACACTTTTCTTTCTTTCTTTTTTTGGAGGGGGTAGGTGGGTACAGGGACTTAAACTTAGTGGCACTCAACCAGTGATCCTCATCCTCAGCCTTTTTTTTTGTATTTTGTTTAGAGACAGGAACTCACTGAGTTGCTTAGCACCTCGCTTTTGCTGAGGCTAGCTTTGAATCCATCCTCCTGCCTCAGTCTCCCTAGCCACTGGGATTACAGGCATGTGCCACCATGCTTCCAGCACAACCACATCTTTCTTGACCCCAGTTTTGAAAGCATTTTTCTGGCCAAATTGCAAATTTTTACAATGTTTTTTATCTAGTTTTGCTCTTAATTTTTAGAATAAACCTGGCCCCAAACTGCCAGAAATATCCATGCCATGGACTGAATGATGTCCTGCCTTAAAATTTCCTCCACCAGATTAATTGGTCTTTCACTTTTAAATTCAGCCTCACACAAAGTCTCAGGACATGAGTAAAATGTAGCCAAATTATTTCTCAGAATATAACACAAACATGCTGTCCAATTTCCAATTGAGTCCCCATTCCCCTCTGAAACTTTGAGAGCACAGGCTTTACTGTTTGCATTCCTCTCTGCATCTTCCGAGCTCCCACCAAAATTGCCCATTAATCACTGCTTACAACATTCTAAGCCCTTTCCAGCCTGCATCTCTCAACTTTTACAAACCACTTCCAAAGGCTTCTGAACCACATGGTCAGGTTAGTCACAGCAATGACCCCACTTCTCAGTATCAATTTCTGTGTTAATTAGCTTTTAATCTCTGTGACCAAAACATCTAACAAGAGCAACTTAGAGGAGGAAAAGTTAATATGGAGCTCTTGGTTTCAGAGGACTCAGTCCATAGACAAGCAGTTCCATTGCTCTGGGTATAAGGTGAGGCAGAACATTGTGGCTGAAGGGCATGGTGAAGTTCTTCATTCCTTGCAGCCAGGAAGCAGAGAAGGGTCCAGGAAGAGTCCAGGAAGACCCTTCCATGGCATACCACCAGTGACCCACCTCTTTCAGCCCTGCCCCACCTGCCTAGAGTTACCACTCATTCAGTCCATTCAAACCAGTATGGACTGGTTATGTTACAGCTTTCATAATCTATAATCATTTCAGTTCTTTACTTTCCTGTGTAAATACAGGAGCCTTTGGAGGACCTCATATCCAAACCATAATAAGAATATAAAATTCAAAATCACAAAGCAATTCCACTTTCCATATTATGGGCTCATAGATATCTATAAGACAGATAGCTCAACAGAAAAATATGCAAAGAACCTGTATAGGCAATTCATAGTGAAATAAAAAATAATTAATAGGCATGCTTTCATTGAAAATAGCAATATTTATCCGTTTCTAATCCACATTTCACTTCTGGGGATTTATTCATTTTGTAAAAAAAAATGCCATTGGAATTATTGATAAGTACTACATTGAATCTATATATCATTTTGGGGAATGTGGACATTATAACAATATGAATTGTTTCAATTCATAAAAATGAGATATTTGTCCATTTACTTCTTAAATTTTCTTTTGTATGTGTTTTGTAGTTTTCAGAATTTATGTCTTTAATTTCTTTGGATAATTTTATTACTAAGTATTTTATGCAATTTTAAATGGAATTTATTTCTTAATTTCCTTCTCTGGTCATTGTTAAAAGAACAATGTTAATAATCCTAAAATTCATTTGGATCCATGAAAGATTTCAAACAGCCTCAGGGACCGCCTCCTCCAGCTACAACCTACCTGCCTGCAGTTACTCCTCGGTTAACCCCATCAAGGGATTAAGACTCTCATAACCCAATAATATCTCCTGTAAACTTTCTTGCGTCGTCTCACTCATGAGATTTTTGGAGTCACCTAATAACTAAACCATAACAAAGAGCAAAGCTGATGTAACATATTTACAAAGCTACAGAATTATGGCAGTGTGGTTTTGTTGTAAAAAACAGACATACAGTCAAATAGGACTGAATACAGAACCTCCAGATAAACCCACATGAATATAATCAACAGACCTTCAGAAAGGTACCAAGAATACACAGTGAGGAAATGGCAATCTCCCACAATGGGTCTTAGAGAAATTGGCTATCCAGAGGTAAAAGGATTAGATTCTTATTTTTGCATCAACTACAAAATTCAACTAAAATGAGTTAGAGAAATGTGAAATATGAAACAAGGAAATTCTTAAAAGGGAACAGGAAAAAATCTCTGAATATTAGTCTGAGCAATGATTTCC
Organism: Spermophilus citellus; assembly: GCF_964194105.1. Lineage (NCBI taxonomy): Eukaryota > Metazoa > Chordata > Mammalia > Rodentia > Sciuridae > Spermophilus > Spermophilus citellus. Next base: position 139,037,395 of record NC_138187.1, on the reverse strand, counting down.
TGGAATTCATCCCAAATCTCAAGGAAAAAATAAAAAGTGAACCAGTGGGAATACAACAAACTCAGAAGCTTGGGCCCAGCAGTGGAAGCATCAGCACTCAGAGATCAGAGACTGGGAGAAGATAGTTGCAGAGCATATACTTGATAAGGTATTTTTATCCAAAATATATAAGTAACTCCTATAATTTAATAATAAATGAAATAGCCTGATCTTTAAATGGGCAAAATCCTTGAATAGACATTTCTTCAAGAAAGACAAACAAATGTCCAACAGGTGAATGAAAAGGTGCTCAACATCACAAATCATTAGGAAAATGTAAGTTAAAAATGAAATACCACCTCTTACTGTTAGAATGGTTATTATCAATAAAACAAAGAATAACAATTGATGGTGAGCATTTGGAGAAAACAAACCTTGTGCACTCTCCATGGGAAAGTCAATTGGTACAGTTCTATGGGGGGAAAATATTGAGATTTATAAAAACATCAAAAATTTAATTGCCAGACTTGTAGCACATTATATATAATGACTTTGTAAAATTTATATATATATTAATGATAGAATTCAGGTAAGCATTCTGTTTGCAAGTTTTCAAATTAAAAAAAAAATACCTTTTTTTTTCTTTGAAAATGAGCATATGCCACATTAGTTTCTTAAACTACAAATCACCCAAATTTCAACAAACAGTAGAAAGGATAGAAAGTTTGTGGCATAGAATGGAGTACTGTATAGAAAAAAAAAAACTACTATACCCCCAAATAAGGATGAATTTCTTAAGCAAAACGTGAAACAAAAGGAAACAGGTATAAAAGAATGGTTACTAAATGATGTCATTCATGTAGTCTAAAACCTGGCAAAATTAATCTACACTGTTGGAAGTAAAGATAGTTTTTACACTGGGGCGGGTAGAAGGGTGTAGGTAGTGACTTGGAAGGGGCTTCTGGGATGCAGATATTTTGTTTCTTATTCTGGGTTCTGAATTTGTGATGTAAAAATTCACTGATATAAAAATTCACTGATATAGGTACTTCTCTATTAATATTATGTTTTATGTTTTTATTAAAAAAATTTTTTTAGTTGTAGGTGGACACAATACCATTATTTTATTTTTTAAATTTTTATGTTGTGCCGGGATCAAACCCAGTGCCTCACGCTTGCTAGGCAAGTGCTCTACCACTGAGCCACAACCCCATCCCTTAATGTTATATTTTAATAAAATATTCTAAAATTGGAACATTAATACCTTCCTCATTATTGTTCTTATTAGTATTAATTTTTCCTTTAAATTAAACCTTATTAGAATGTAAACTTCATGGGAGTAATATTTTTAGTCTGCTTTTTCACTGCTGTCTGCCTCAGGACCACAATGTGGACTCGAATATGGTGGACATTCAAAATCTTTTTCACAAATGAGTGATCATAAAACACAGTGTTTATTTGCCACTTGCCACAGAGTTCAAATTCTCTAAATGTTAGCTGTTAGTATTTTTAATATTTTTTTTTTATCATTGAGACAACTAAGATCATTTATGTCTTTAAGGAACGCTATATAGACAACAACCTGTTTTAACATCCAGTACCTATGATCTCATGTTCCTAAGTTCATCTCTTCGCTTGATCAATATTAGTAAACAACAATGGCTACGTGTACTTTACTCTATGAACTGACAGTTGAGAATCAAAGTTGAATTTTTTTCCTTTTTTGTTTTAAACAGCCTGTGTTAATTATTTGTGATGCTACTATTGTTGCCCTTATTGGTTCACATGTTCTTATTAGACTCTGGTAGGAAAAGTAATGTCAATTTATATAGTTGTGTTATTTTAACATTATTTGAAAATATTTTAGGTAAAATAAAAGGCTTGTTCCTAACGGACTTAGATGTAGTAAATTATTAACTTTTTCTTCAAGAGAAGCATTGTTTACCTAATGAAGAGTTCCCTAGTGTTTTCGAATTGTTAGAATCTTTATGAAACGTACCACTGAAGATGAAGTTGAAAGATTTGGCTTTTGTTATTATATTAATGATCTTAGGAGAACTCTCTGCAGAAGGTAAAATTAATCCTTAATTTGCTTTATTCTCTAAAAAACTATAAATGGAAATTCTAATATTCATACAACTTAAGTTTTGGTATAATCTTTCATTTTGATGTATCAATTTTATCACATTCTTTATGTAAATTTAGCTTGTTATAGCATTTAGAAAGATGTTTTTTTTTCCCCTTTGAGATAAACTAGCAAACTGTTGTTAAAGTAGTTTAAGTTAAAAACACAAAACAAAGACCCTTTGAATATATAGGTTTGGGAGCATAGGAGACCATGATCTAACATTATCTAAATATACTTTAAAGGGTTTCTGGTTAATAATGTGGCAGTTTAGAAGTCACATGTTAACCTTAATTCCAGTTTTATGCAAGAATCCATTCTTAACATTGACACAACTTACAGAATTTTAATTCTCTGTCTACAAGGTGAGAGCTTACTGAGGGAAATTTGAAAAAGAAATAACCATAAATCATCAACAAGATTTTCTACTCTTGCTACTTTGATTTTTATTCCATGATTTATTTATTCACTGGCTGGATTATTAAGTAGTGGTTAGTATGAAATCCGCATAGCTGAAACTTTTTTTATATTCCACTTTGGAGAGTGAGAGGGCTCTATTAAGAATTATGTCTGGGGCTGGGGCTGTAGCTCAGTGGCAGAGTGCCTGCCTAGCATGTGTGAGCCACTGGGTTTGATCCTCAGCCCTGCATAAAAATAAGTAAGTAAAATAAATGTGTCCATCTATAACTAAAAATGTTTTTTAAAAAAGAATTATGTCTGGACAACAGTGATTAACAGACTGCCTGGTGTGTAAGATCTGTGTCAGTAAAAGGTAGGCAGTGCAATACCATGTTCTTAGGAAGGATTATCAGTGCTTTTCAACTGTAGGATTAATTAAGAACCTAGGCAGGTCAGTTAGCAGTTAGCAAGAGTGAATGAAAACCTGGAAACCACAGCAACAAAACTTTTCTAAAATAAACATCTTAGAGGAATTGTTGAAATAAAATATCCTGTAAGTTATAATTGCTTCTTAATTGAATAGTTCACTACAAATTTTCTGCCAGAAGGTCTACAAATAAATTATGAAGGTGAAATAAATAAAATTCATCTTCATTTCATACATTTCTGTCTATAATAGGATAATTTTTGCATGAAGTTTCCTTTGATTTTGATTTTTATAAGTAGGAAAAGTCAAGATGATATCATTATCTATTAGCTACATTGTGATGACTTTGTAAAATTGTAGCTAATTTTCTATTATATGAGCATAAACTCATCTGACACAAAAAAGTAAGCTACATGAAGCAGGGATCATGATCTCATATTCTCCAACTAAGGACCTCAGGGACAAGAGTGAAATAATGGTCCTTCTCACTTCATGGTGTACAATCATTACTGACCTATGAAAGACCTTGCTTTTGTTTATTTATACGCTTTTCACTCAGAGATGATTAGATCATCTCTGATAATGAATTCCATTCTATATGATTTCCATATTTCTTAAATATTCAAATTCCTTTGTTACATGTCTTATTTGTGCATGTGTTTCACATTCACATTAATGAAAGTTTGATGTAGATTTGATTTTCTCATTTTACTAGATACTGTTCAAATATATTTCCACTTTGCAAAACTATTTTGTTCCCTTTTGAACTGTGTAGCATTTCATATATTTTATTTATCTAGTCTTCAGATGATGGACATGCTACTTCCTTCCTAACCTCAAATAATTCTGACGTTGATACTGTCATATAGTCATCTATAGCTCTGTGAGATTTCTTCAGCCTGTATTCACTCACAGGTGGGATTATTAGGTCAATTATCCTAGGGAAACAGAATGACAAATTACTTTGTGAAATGGCTGTTTCAATGTATGTAATCTTCAAAAGGTGATGGGCATGAGCTGTTGCTTCCCATCACCCTCAGCAGCACTTCCTGTTCTCTACTTTTGTGCTCTTTGCCATACTGTTGTTCATAAAGTGCCATCTCATTTATGTTAATTTGATAGTCTCTGATCTTTGGTAAGTTTGTACATCTCTTCATATACTTTTTTAGATGTTCAGATTTCTGGGATTTCCTAAATTGTTTCTGATTAGCATTTCTCTTTGCTTTATGGCTCTTTGGAGCTGATTTGTAAGAAGTCTTTATAAACTACAAGTTGTAACTTCTTATCAGTTTTAGACATTGCAAGTTCCTTCTTCTAAAGTAGTATGTATGTGTTTTGTGGAAAATGACTTTCAAAGAAATTCTCAAATTTTTAAATAATCAAACCCATTACATTTTACCCTTTAGTTTCTTTTTTTTTTCCTGTACCTTTGAACTATCATACAGTGTGATTGGTACCTCCTGAACTGTGCAATATGGGGCCTTGATGTTATGAGTTAGAAATGATAAAATCTTATATTTTGTTGTACAAATTAATTCTTTGGCTTAAACCATTTTCTGCTATTTTCCATACTTAACAGGTTGTTTATATTTTCATACTCAGTGTATCTCATTGTTGCTTCTTTTTTTTAAAAAAAATTCATGTTTTGAAATTTGTACTTTTTTATTCTAATTTGTTATGTATGACAGCAGAATGCTTTACAATTCATATTATACATAAAGATCACAATTTTTCATATCCTGGTTGTACACAAAGTAGAATCACACCATTCGTGTCTTCATACATGTACTTAGGGTAATGATGTCCTATACCCTAATTATATCCTATAATAGGATAATTTTTGCATGAAGGTCTTTCCTACCCCCATGCCCCTTCCCTTCCCCTCCCTCCCCTTTGCTCTATCTATAGTTTGTCTAATCCACCCATGCCCCCCCCCAACCCCATTATGAATCAGCATCCTTATATCAAAGAAAACATTCAGCATTTGGTTTGGGGGGATTGGCTAACTTCATTGTTGCTTCTTTATAGCTTCTTATGTATGGTCTGTAATACCAGTATTTTCCATTTTCTATTTGAGTTATTCATTATGCAAACTTGAAATTCTCCTCTTAATTGTTCAGTTCACTTCATCTGATATTTATTATCCAGTTTGTTGACATTATTTTATTGGAGTTGAGCTCCTCCTATTTCTTCTTATTTCTTTTTTCTCATGAATTCACATTCTCCAAGGCATGCCATCTACTGACCAGTAATGTGCCTCTCCTGGTGATAGAGATACATGCCTCAGGACAGTCTTTGAAGCCACAAAGTGGTAAAGACGCATGCCCCCATCCCACTCAGTCCAGCAACAGTGACCCTCAGGGAGCATCCTTGTGTATTCACTAGTATTTTTGAAGTCTTTTCATTGAAATTCCTGAAAAATGGTGTAATTCTCAGGGAGTGGAGGCTATTCTGCACATGTATTTATCTGCTGCTCTGCTCTCTCAAGATGCTGGCAATTTTATATTAGTCATCCTTCCATGCCCATTCCCCTCAGCCATGGGCTGGCAGTATCATTATTTTATTTCTTTATTATTTTAAGGCAGTTTTAGGGTAGGCAGTAATCAAGGCATTGAAACCAGAATAACCCACTGGCTCCAGGCCTTCTTTGACCCACAAGTCTGGTTGAGTCTGGTTTTCACTCAGCGCCACTCCCAGGAATTGCCCAAGGGTTTCTCTCCTTTAAGCATTTTTTTTTTTAAAGATCTCCAACATAACCAGAGATTTTTCAAGTAAACATTTTATTTGGAATATAATAGACACAGAAAGAGGCAAATATCATAAGATAGAGTTGTGTGAATTTTAGGCAGCTTTTCACTAACCAAATCAAGATATAGAGCATCAATAACACCTAAAAAAACTTTCTAAATGACCTCTCAAAGGTGTTAATTTCTAAAGGTAATTTTTCTGACTTCTTTTACCAGGGATTTTTAGTTGTCTTCGTAAAGAGTTATATAATGTATGTTGACTGGCTTCTTTCATGTAATGTTATATTTGTGAGATTCATCATTCATTTATTTGTGTTGCTGTACATAGAACATTACAGGTATGCCTCATCTGAGACGTGCTTACCTTTTCTACCATTAAAGGCCATTTAGGTTGTTTCTGATTTGGCACCACATGAAGAGTGCTGCTATGGAAATCTTTGACACGTCCTTGTGTTCACAGATGTGTGCTCTTCTATTGGATAATAGGATACATGCTCTGCTTCTATAAGTATTACCAATGTATTTTCTCATGTACCAATTTATACTCTCACTTATAGTGCTATGAGAAGTCCTGTTTCTCCATATCTTTAACAACCATTGAGATAATCTTTCACATTTCAACAATTTTAGTAGATTTGCAGTATCTCATAATGGTTTCAATTTACATTTCCCTGATGATGAAAAAGGCTGAATACTTGATCTCTGACCATTTAAATATCCTATTTGTTAAATTCTTATTCGAATCTTTATTTTAATCTGTCTTTGTCTTGAGAGATGACCAAAAACCATTTACTTCACAGTTTGGGGTAGGGGCTTGCCTATCTTAAGGAGAAGTTCATCTGTTTTAGAACGATGCTGTCCAATACAGAGGATAGTAGCCACGTGCAATCAGTCCTCTATATTCCCGGGTTCCTCATTTGCAGATTTAAGCAATTGAGGATAGAAAATATTAGAAAAATTTCCAGAAAGTTCCAAAAAGTGAAACTTGAATTTGCAATGTTGCCCAGTGTTCTGCTGAATCCATGCATTAGGCATGGCTTTAGGTATTTTAATATCTAAATAGAGTTTAAAGTCTGCCTAAGGAGGGCTGTAGGCATCATGCAAATACTACTGCATTTTACATAAGGGTGCACCTTTTACATAACACTCCACAGTCCCATTGTACTAGGCAGTGGGACATGTTGCTGAAAGACTTGGAGACAGAGTGCAAGACATAAGGTTTATTGAAAACTGCTTATGTGGAAGGTCCAGTGGTGAGGGGCTGGAAGCATAGCTCTTCTGTCCTTTATGGTGCCTTGCCAGAAAGCAGTGACTATCCCTCACTGTGCTCTGTCCAGTGGCAGCTGGCTGGATGAGCACTGATCCTCTCCACAGCTCTCTGCTCTGTGGTAGTTACTGCAGGGAGAGGAGAATCAATGAGTTAGGCTACAGAAGCAGTGACATCATTACCTTGCTTCCTCGCATGATGTGACCAGCATTCCAAGGAACTTGACATACATGCAAGAAAGCAGCTTTCTAAGATAACACTAATTTGTCCTAATTCTCAGCATGCCTGAGAGAAAGTCAGTGTCCTTCAAGTAACACTTATCTGGACCATCTGGCTGGGGCCACTCATTGTTCCCTTGAGAGGGTTAGATTCTTGGGAATATAAATGGGCATTTTAGGGACATCATGTTTTACTGTTCTTTACTCCAAGACCAACACAAAGGGATTTGAGCATCCATGGGTTTGGATATCTGCTGGATAGCCCTGGAACCAATCTCTTGCTAATTTTGAGGGAAAATCCTATGACTGTTGAGTACTTGAAATATGGATAGTCCGAGTGAAAAGGTGCTGTCAGTGTAAATACAGAGGATTTTAAAGGGGGTAAGAAGAATGCAACATATTTTAAGGTATTGGACCAAATAAAGCATATTATTAAAATGAACTTCAATGCTTCTTTTTTACTTTTAGTAATGTGAGAATTTTAGGAATTTTACAATTACATATGATTTTCATTATGCATCTATTAGAGTTGTTCAGAACTACTAGTATATTAATTATGGTGGAAAAAGAAAACAAATGCTTGGATTGTCCAAAAGAAATCACCTTTAAATTTTAGGTAATAAAAATAAGTGCTGGATTTAAAAATGTGTTATTGCTTGATTGCGAATTCCATGGTCTCAGCTTGAGTTTTTCTTCATTTCAGAGAAACGCTGTGATTTTCCCACGGTAGAAAATGGAAGGCTTGCCCAATATTACTATACTTTTAAGAGTTTTTACTTCCCAATGAGCATAGACAAAAAGTTGCCATTTTTCTGTTTGGCTGGCTACACAACTGAAAGTGGGAAACAAGAAGAGCAAAGCAGATGTACAGCAGAGGGCTGGTCTCCAGAACCAAGGTGCTTCAGTAAGTGAGCAGTTGTGTTAACACAACGAGGGATGGCTATGGTGCTCCAAGAAACTAGTTTATTGAAAAAGCTAATTTATTTCTATGAAAAAAAACCTTTTGGTAGATAAGAACAAAATTACTAGCAAACTTTCTTTTTAAAAAATTCTGTATCTGAAATAGTATAAATAATGTTTTCATTTTAAAATGTTATTTTCTATATATTTTTAAAATCATATACTGTGAAGGGAACACGGGTAATAAATGAAACTGTTATATGGAACATTTTGCATAATAGGCCAGGAAACGTACTTATGAAACATTCTCGGCAAGGACAAGGTTGTTATTCCAGGGCCTATCATTTGCAAATTCCTAACTCCTTTGAGTGCCAACTTCTAATACCGATGAAAAATTCTGAGTCCAAATTTGTGAGCAGGTATTATGATAGGTTCATCTCATTATTTAATTGAAAAATTACACTCAATTTATTGGTGGGCTTCCAGTGGTTCAGGTGAACTCTCCTAAGCTAAGAATTCCCTAAGCTCTGTTTTCCAGAGTAAAAGGCTTTGCTTGGGTCTGTTTCATTTAGAAGAGGAGGTTGGGTATGGTAGTAACTGTGGTTGATATACCACATCCATTTGGGATAATTATCCATTCTGTGGCTTCAGGACAGCTCATACTTTAGGCATTGCACTTTTGGTATTAACACAGAGCATACATTAACTCTAGTAAATAAATCCTATTTATAACTAAAGCATAGAAATAAATTATAAGCCCTAGATTTATTGACTCTTTTATCTTGGAAAATAGAATATTGAAATATGAGTCAGAAGAAATTAGCATGGCAATTTAATGGTTTAGATACAAATCTCTGCAGTCAAACTGACGGTATGTGAATTCAGCTCTGCTATGGGGAAGTGGTTTGAACATTAGTTTCTTATCTGTACAATGGAATTGGTATTGCTTCAATGAGATAAGCTTTACATAATGTTGGACATACTGCAAGTATTAAAAATATTTAAACTTACATGAACCTTGGACAAATTTATTAACTCTTCTGAATTGCTTTGTTATGAAGGTCTAACAATATAGCTTATAAAAATGATAGATTTCCACAGAACGCTGTAGAAATTTATTATGTTATACGTTCTTGTTGCAAATATTTACCAAAAATAACTTTGTTGTATGATTTAGTCACAGTTTAAATGGATTAAATACTGAATCCTGTGCTGCTAGGTGATCCCAAAATATTTTAAATAAATATTAATTAATTAAATAAATATTTTAAATAAATACAGATTTATTTAAACTATATATTCAATAGAATGAAAGAACAGTTTTCATATTAATCTAAGATGTTTGCAGAATTATTTATGGATCCATCCAGCTGGGGATGTGCTCAATGGTAGAGAGACTGCTTAGCATGTGTGAACTTACAGTCTAAAAGTAGGTAAGGTTAGGAATGAATATAAGGACTAAATTTAGTAAATACAGAGACAGTTAGTGTCAAACTGAATCCATTTTCAAAGAAATTTTATTCATGACCTATAAGATTATATTTCCAAAATTAAATCAAGGAATTGTGGAGAGAGAAATTATTTCTCTCTCCTCCTTCAAATTCCAATTAAGAGTGATATGAAATGTTTGTTTTCATTTTGCAATTTAATAAAAGGCAAGCTTCATTTCATCACTAAGTTAAACAAAGAATTCCCCCCCCCACAGGAAAATGCACTAAGCCTGACCTAACAAATGGTTATGTCTCTGATGTAAAATTCTTGTATAAAATTAAAGAGAATATGCGTTATGGTTGTGCTTCTGGATATAAAACCACTGGAGGGAAGGATGAAGAAGTGGTGCAGTGTCTTTCTGATGGATGGTCTTCTCAGCCAACCTGTAGGAAGGAGCATGGTAGGTATCTAAGAATCTTATCTTATCTTAAGACTGAGGATAAGAGCTTGCAAAACTAGTGTTCCCTTCTATGAGCAGGTATGTATGTATATATATATATATATATATATATATATATATATATATATATATATATATATATAAAATCTCTTTTAAGTTATTGGTGAGGTTCATAAAATAAGTAACTTTAAATTTTCTAGAAACATGTTTGGCCCCTGAATTACATAATGGAAATTATTCCACAACACAGAAAACATTCAAAGTGAAGGATAAAGTGCAATATGAATGTGCTGCTGGCTACTACACAGCTGGAGGACAGCACGCAGAGGAGGTGGAATGCCACACGTATGGATGGTCTCTCACACCAAAGTGCACCAGTAGGTTCTCACGTTCAACACAACTTACTTTCACTCTGAAAAAGTACCTCTCACGCTGAAGTAGTTAAAAGTTGTTATGATAACTATGACCCATAATCATATTTTTTTTGTTTTTAGTTTTAATTACTTTCATAATAGAATTTGATCATTTAAAGTTTTCAAGTGGGAAAATTCATTTTTGCTTATAGAATTTGATCATTTAAAGTTTTCAAGTGGGAAAATTCATTTTTGCTTATGGAATTTAAATAACCCTAATGATATATTTTATATATATATATATATATATATATATATATATATATGAAATAAATTCAAAAACTTTTGCTAGCTAAAACAGCATAAGAGAAACTTATTAGTTTCTATTCAGATATAGGTTGTAAATAGTATATAAATTTTGTTCTGGTAGGAAAAATAAACACTGTGTTTTTATTCATTCTTTCAATTTTAGAATTACAGTGCTCTTCTTTAAGATTAATTGAGAATGGCTATTTTCATCCTATAAAGCAAACCTATGAAGAAGGAGATGTGGTTCAGTTTTTCTGTCATGAAAATTATTATCTAAGTGGACCTGACCTAATTCAGTGCTATAACTTTGGTTGGTACCCAGAATCTCCTGTATGTGAAGGTAAATTTCTAAGTTCTATGCGTGGGGAAGTAGCATATCTTAACCTCATATTTTAATAAGTTTTAATCTCTATGAGCTCTGAAAAAATATCTGTGGTGATATCTATTTCTAGTCTCTAGTGCTATTTTTAAAATAAATAATGTCATTTAAACCAATGTTCTTTTCATCAATCTTTATTCCATTTAAAGAAACTTAAAGCTTTAAATTAGTTTGTAGAGAGGGAGTATCTTTTAAATATAATACTCAAAAATCTGTATTATCAATGCTAAATCTCTTCTTATAATTAATAACTTTAAAAAATTGGAAATTATTACAGATAGTTGCCCCAAGGGAGCATCTTTGTGAGGGCATTTTCTCCATTGGTTACGTATTTATTGATGTGAAAATTCAATCTCCAAAGTAGTGAGATAGAGAGCAGAAAACTTGGAAGACTATTACCTCAAAGTGAAAATGGAAAATGAGGTCATCTAGTTAGAGCTACTCCAAAAGTGTAATGTCTAAGGTTACATTTCTATCACTGAATTTGTTCAGGCAGGTGGTATGCTTATCTGTCAGTAGACACCAACTTAATAATTACTTAACCATAACTACAATGTCATTTGAAGAAGGTCTTAATCCAGCAAAGGAAATATGAAAAAATAATTGCTCTGATGTTGCAAATGTTGCTATAAAATCAGGTACAAAATATTTAAATAATCATTAGATTATTATATAGGTATGGTGGGAGATGGTATTTGTTGAGGCAACGGGTAATATTTCACAGAAGTGATGGATAATATTTGGACTGGGTCTTAAGAGATGAATAAGAGATTGAGGACTGGGAGGAGGCACAGGGTTTGGTAGCAACCGTTTTCTCTGTAGTATAGGAAATAATTCATCATCCACAGGCAGGTGAAAGACATGAAGGTGGAATTTGGAAGAGAGCAGTAAAATTTGAAACAGGAGCTGGGAGAATGAACTAGGTTTCTGACCAGGGCTATGCAATGGGATTGCCTGGAACTATCAGAGTTTCCTAATTGCACTTAATGAAAACTTTGGCGGTTTTGTCATTTTCCAGTAGGACAAAATAGCATTGGGACAACAGTGGAGAGGAAGATTTTTAGCAAACTGTCTGCAGCATGTTATTTCAAACATAAGTGGCACAAATATTTACTGTCTATTCCTCACCCTTCCCCCTTCCGAACTGGTATGCCAACATGCCTGCTATTTGATAATAAATACTCAAGAGCTGTAGTATAGTGGGCTTAATAATGCTTCCCCATTCCCCCCAAAGATACCCACATCCTAATCCCTGAAACCAGTAATGTTACCTTATATGGCAAAAGGAACTTTGCAGATGTGATTAAGGATCTTGAGGTTATCTGCTATTATTCATTTGGACCCTAGATGTGATCACAAGTGTCCTTTTTAAGAAACTGAAAGAAGATTTGACTGCAGAGGAGGAAGTAGGCGATTTGAAATGCATAAACAGGCGGGAGTGAACCTAAGCCCAGGAATACAGGCAGCCTCCAGAGGGCAGAAAAGCCAAAGTATTGGATCTGCCTTGAAAACCTACCAGAGGAACACAGTCCTCCTGAAACCTCAATTTTAGCTTAGTGAAACTGACTTTGGATTTCTGGCTTCCAGAAGTGTTAGAGAATAAATTTCTGCTGTTTTAAACCACTAAATTATGACAATTTGTTACTGTACCAATAGTAAACCATTAATAAAGTATTCCATAGTTAGGAACAGATTTAATACAGATGGACACGGGCTCAAGAACAAATGTGTCACCTACTTCATAAGCTTCAGTGTCTTTATCTGTAATATGAGAGAAATAATAGTCCCTACTTAAGAAAATTATTTAGGACCTAAGGAGATAGTGAATTTAAAAGGCTTGGTGTTTTATTACTTTACTGGTACATAACAATGTAAACCATGAATTCAGCCGCTTCAGATTGAATCCATGCATTAATCCCAGGTTCTGTAGCTCAGAGTCTGGGTTTGGGTAAACTCACTCCTCTGCATCAGTGTCTAACAAAGCCACAGTGAAGGTGTTGGCTGGCCTGGAGGCTCTCCCAAGGCTTGCCTAGGCAATGATCTTCCAAATTTATTGAGCATGTTGGAAGCATTCAGAGCTTTGCAGGCTGCTGAACTTGAGAGTTTCAGTCTCTTGCTGGCTATTAGCTGGAGGCCACCTTCCTCTCCTTGCCTTGTAGCCTTGTCCATTTGGAAGCTCACAACAAGGCAGCTGTGTCTTCAAAACCAGCAGGGAGAATCTTCCATGAAGAATAGTGTCATAAATTTATGTTGCATAATCACGTATTCATAATCATATACTAATCCATCATGTTTGCTGTATTTGATTGTCCAGAGCAAGTCACAGGTCTCACTGGTCTCACTGCTCGGAATATTACGTAAGGAAGTAAATGTCAAGAGGTGAGGTCCTAGGGGTGCTCCTTGAACCTGTCTGTCATAGTTTCTATGGTGCCTGATACCATAAAAGCTCTTATTGAATCTTCATTGTTTCTGTTAATTATATGAATAAATATGCTGATATCTTTCCATAAGGAAGAAGACATCGATGTCCTCCTCCACCTCTGCCCCTAAACTCCAAAACTGAAAAGTATTCAACAGCTTATCGTCACGGAGAAATGGTTCGTATACAATGTGAACTTAATTTTCTGATTCAGGGGTCAGAAGAAATACGCTGTGAAAATGGAAAGTGGACAGAACCTCCAAAATGCATTGGTTAGTAACATTGAGTAAACTCAGTCTAAATGAACTATGCATGTGTAGCTAAATGATCCCTTCTCTTCAAATGGTATGTTTCAGAAGAAAAGGAGAAGAGGGTCTGTGAGGAACCACCCTTCGTGGAGAATGGCGCAGCAAACCTATATTCTAAGATTTATTACAGTGGGGATAAAGTGACATACAGATGTGACAGAGGCTACCATATCCGTGGATCAAATGAGATAGCTTGTAATCGTGGAAAATGGACAATTCCCCCTGAGTGTGTTGGTATGTCTGCCACGTTTAACAGTAGCTAGGACTATAGTGCAAGATTTTCCATTCTGTTTATTCTACATACTCATAGCTCAAAACCACTGCTTACAAGGGTTGTAAGTACATTGCTACTATACCTCCTTTGCTACTTTTTTTTTTTGTGTGTGTGTGTGTGTGTGTGTGTAAGGAGTCATCTTTAGAATTCAAGCCAATGTAAATAACTCAGAAACTAACCGAAAAAAAAAAAAAAAAGGTTTAAATACATTAGTGCTGGGCCCGGTTATCTGACTTCTGTGAGCACCATGACCTATGAGCTTAAATACCTACAAACAGGTGAGGATGTGCTTCACTGGAGAAGTAAAGGCATGTTGGAGAATGACCGTGCGTGTGATCTAGTTCCTTTCCCCACATGTCCTATGAAGTTAGGGTCTAGCATTCTGTTTCTGTCTTTAGGTAAGTCCTACTGATATTACTTTTGCATCTGGCCATTCTGAACCTTATACCTTTCTAAGACAGGTTGCTAATCTTTGGTGTTGCTAAAGAGTACTCCCAGGCTACAGAATCATTCCTAGTTGCTACCCTTCTTGTCATCCTTCTCATTCTTGACCAGATATTGAGGAAAACTCCAAATGTGTTTACCTAGTATATTTACAACAGCTGTAAATGATGCTAAATAAATTTGCAGAGTAAGAGAAAGATTCTAAAGAGAGAAAAATAGATATTTCATCCCTGGGTTAATTGAGAACTGAGGTGAACACAACAAGAAGCAAGAAGATAGAGGTGCATTGATGCCAAAAGGTGGTTTTAGAATTAACTATAATCTTTAGGTTGAAGTACATCATTTACCCCTCTATACATCTCAGGAATATCTTTACCACAATTCCTTCACAATTAAGAGAAAAGTATGCATACTTTTCTTGCTGTTTGTTTTTACTTAATAAATTTTAAAAATACCTCAGCTGAACAACATTTCTTTCATTTCTGATGAATTTAGAAATCAGTTGTCCTAAGTATACAGGACTATTGAGATACCATAGTTTGGGTAACAATATTATATTATTATATTGTTATGAGTTTATATTAATTGAAATAACTTTTTCTCTTAGAAAATAATGAGAATTGTAGGCCTCCACCTAATATAACAAATGGGGCTGTGGTTGGTGTGTTATTGCCAAGCTACACAACAGGATCCTCAGTGGAGTATAGATGCAATGAATATTACTTATTGAGGGGATCAAAAATATCTCATTGTGAACAAGGAAGATGGTCATCCCCACCTGTTTGCTTGGGTAAGAAAAAGAAAACACCAAATTTATTTTACTATTATGTTTTCTATTTTTGATTTTCTTTAAATATTGTATAGCATAGAAATAGTATAATTTCTTTTTTTTCTGACATGTTATCCCCTTCATTTTAGAAACTCTCTAAACAAGTATAAAATCTCTAACACTGTAGTTGCATTAACATATTACAACATTACTTTTTCAAATGTGTAATGCACGCTAAACTTCTTGTAAGTTAAAATATTCATTTAAATAAGTATTAGAATTTTAAACTGTAAAAGCAAGTCGTTGTTATTTGCCAAAAACATTTATAAGCAAATTAAACCAAATAGAAGAAAACAGAAAATATCAGTAACTTGTTTGAAACAACTGATATTAGTGATTTAGATAATGAAAAATCTTCTAAGCTTTTTTCTATTCCCATTTAAACACACATACATAACATAAAGATGCTGCCATATTGTGCAGACATTACGTATCTTGTTGTTTTTTCACTTAAAAAATTTGTAAACATAGTTGATCTTAACTTCTACATATACATTTGAATGGCTAAATAGTATCCCACAGTGCAGGTACATAAAAATTAATTTAATTGATAACTTTATTGCTGGATGTTTAGCATTAAATATATTTACATTCCAAACAGTACATTTTTGTAAATGAATGTTTATACATTTTTAAAAACATTATTTTTCATTTAAAAAGTTAATTAAATATATTTTGACCTTGTTTTAGTTTTCTCTTATTTTTCAGAGTTTCCAAAGTAGAATTTCTAGATAGAAAGATCTGGAAATTATTTTTTTCTTAATTGCCCAAAAAAGAAAAAAAGAAAGTTTATTCTGATTTATAACCCTACCATTAGTGTATTAAAGTAGGAAGTTTTTAATCTTTGTCAACTTTGAGTATTTTAATCTTCAAATTTATTTTTAATTTAATAAGCAAAATTATTTGATTTACTTAAGTATCAGCCAATTTGGCATTTTTTTTCCATTTTCTAAGTGGCCACAGATTTGTTTTTTTCTACTAGCGATTGTTCATACCCTAGCCATTTTTCAGACTCATAAGGTATATCTACATAAATTAAATGGAGTATTTGAGAATCATGTATACTGCAACCATTTTATTTTACTTTTATTTTTAGTGTTTTAAAATATAGATGCTTAAGTCTTAAGCTGTTTTAAGCCTTTTGTTCATAGTTCCTGTCTTTCAAGTAAGTCTTAGGATGCTATCCCATTCAAATTCAAATGTATCTTCACCTATAATTTTTCTATTACTCTCATAATTTTATGTTGAGATACTGGATATTAAGTTTCTCATTTTGCGATTGATATTGCATTGAATAGGAGTACAATCATCTTTGAGGACAGAGACTAGATTGAAATAGAAATGGAAAAGATAATAATGAAACAACCTCATAAGGAATAATAAGGCTTGAAGAAATCAGTCATTCAGTATCTGGATCAATTGCCTCAAGACATTTAGGCATGATGTTAATGAACTGAGGCAAATAGTGATGATCAGTCACTGTCAGGGCAAGATGAGAGCTTGCATGTCTTGATTTTCCACTGGGATTGAGCATGTTATCTCTACAAATTCACGCAACAGTGTGAAGAGGAACAGACTTTTCTGTCTGAATTAGTATTTCAGATGGGAATCTCTGTAACCTCTCCCTACTTGTCTTCCTGCTCTCCTCCACTCTAGCGATTCTGGATTCCTTCCTCTTCCTCAGGCTAGGCATGCTCTCAGGGTTGTTCCTCTGTCAGGTACACTATTTCATCAGATAATGACACTTGTCAACCTTCAAGTTTTTCTGCAGATACTTACTTAGGCCCACCCAGACATCTGACTTGGAATGTAACCTCCTTCCCCCCAGCACTTTTGATAGCTCCTACCCCCTTCACCCTTTTTCCACCTAATTTCATATGCTGTAGTTTAAGGATAGTTACAAATTATGAAATTCATATACTTAGTATGTCTATTAATTATTGTGGGAGTTTTGTTTAGCAGGTAAGCTCCACGAGGTCAGGGTTCTTTGTTTTGTTCATTGATATGTAACAAGTGGCAGGTTTTGTATAAATATTTACACATTAAGTACACTTTCTTTTTTAAGATTATTATTTTATAAAAAAAGAAATAATGATTAACCTAACTGTTTGATGACCTTAAGCAATATTTTTAATGTTTCAAATTGAGTGGTTTTGATTTATGGTATGTAAATCTATAAAGTCATTTGATAGTAATAAAAGTGTATATTTTGTTATCTTTGTGTGAGGAGCTTTAATAATGATAAATATAAAATGTAAACTCTTGCTTTTGATGCCTGTCATGACTTTCATAGTGGATAGATGAGTAAAGAATTTAAAAGAGCACTTGTTTTTCAGAGCCATGCACCGTGAATGCGGATAACATGAACAGAAATAACATAGAAATGAAGTGGGCCTATGAAGGAAAAATCTTGCATGGAGATTTAATAGATTTTGTATGCAAACAAGGATATGATTTTCCTCCATCAACCCTGTCTGGGTTGTCTGTGCAGTGCAATCGGGGAGAAGTGAAATATCCTTTATGTGTTAGAAAAGGTAAAAATAATAGTACTTTTACACAATTTCTTACCTAACTAATGGATATCAGCTACCTTGGTTGAAAGCTTAAAGTTATGAGCGTAAGCAATTGGGCACCACATCTTCTAATGTCTAAGTTCAGAGTGTTCCAACTTCTAGTTTTCAATCAGTGCATATACTTAAAAAAAGCCTATACTAACAATTTCATTCCAATAGGTCATTTTTATAAAGGGAAAAAATAAAAGATTTAATAAACATTACCATACTATCAGTGGATTTTTATGTCAGCGCTCAACAACACTAAAATATCTTTACTAGGGGTTTTGCTCAGAAAACTACTTGGTGCAGAGTGTGAGAAATTTTGTGTACTCCCTGTAATAGGGACGATTACTTTTAAAAAGAAAAAAAGGAAGATAAAACATATGGAAGGCAAGACTTTAAGAGAGATCTTGTATGCCTTCATTTCAGCTAGATTGAAAGGGAAAAATAAAATACTGTCATAGTTGTAAATATGTATTCAAAGTTTATAACATGAAATTCTAACTATAATAGTCAATTTTGAAGTATGACAATGTTGCCAGATATCTTCAATACTTAAAAAATATTTCAGAACTGCATTAAAAATTCCTTGAAGGCAATAAGATATCTCATTTAGTTTCTGTAGCAATTATTAAAACTCTGGATACTTGTAGCAATTTATTATCTATGTATCTATGTATCTATCTATCTATCTATGTATGTATATTTTTTTGCAGAATCTAAAGGAATGTGTTCATCTCCTCCACTTATTAAAAATGGAGTGCTTATTAGTTCAGCAGGAGGCATCTATGAGAATGGTTCTTCAATAGAATACAGATGTTTTGATCACCATTTCCTGCAAGGACCTAGGGAGGCCTATTGTGTAGAGGGAGTATGGACTACACCACCATTGTGCTTAGGTATGTAGTACTACATATGCCTCTAGCTAATAAAGTAAAATGACGCATGTTTAGCTTTCAGTCATTTTATGCTGATATGAAACTAATACTTAATTTGCTGCATTTGTGTTTTTTATTAGTATTTAATCACTGGTTTCTATTCTTTCCCATAGATTTCAAATAACTGTTGTTCAGTTGCTATAATAAACACCTAGTGCAAACCATGCATCAGGTAGTATTGTGGTATTGGCTACAAATTGAAGAAGCTATTTTGGTATGGGCAAACATTAGCAATTATGATGAAGTGTGACTGGCACTATAAATTGAAAATATGAACAAGCACAGTAGGGGAATAAAAAAAATGGCCATCTCAATATGGAAAGATCAAGCTTATTAATTTGCTTCTTAGCAAGGTATTCCAATAGAAATTACAACATTTACCAAGAATATTAGAAGGTATAAAATAGCCATGCTACGCAAGTGCTCTACCACTGAGATACATCTCCAGCCATTTTTTTAAAATTTATTTTGAGACAGGGTCTCACTAAATTGCCCAGGCTGACCTAGAACTTGAAATCCTCCAGCCTCAGCCTCCCAAAAAGCTGGGATTACAGGCATAAACCATCATGCCCAACCAATTCTGGCATTTATTTATTTTTCTTATTTCATTGGCTTGGATTTTAGTACAATGTTGAATGGAGCAGGTAATGAATAGTTTTATTTCCCAATCTCATAAGTAAAACTTTTAATAATTCACCTTTAAATGTGGAATTATAAATAATTTCAAATAGTAGGTTTAAGATATATATATACCTTCTACTTTAATTTGCTAAGAGTATTTCTAATGATCTTCAAAGGGTGTTTAATAGCTGTTTGAATAATCACAAGATTATTACTTTTTCTGTATATTTCGTGAATTATATTACTTCCTTTTGAATGCTAATGTATCAATCTCATAAGAAATTCCAAATAGTTGTGATGAATTATGCTTCTTAAAGGTTGTTGAGTTTTATTTGGTAATATTTTACCTAGGTATTTTGTGTCTATTTTCATGTTTTTTTCTTTTCAGTTTTGGTATCAAGTTTCTGTTGACCTCATACAATGAATTGGGAAGCGTTCTTTTTCAATTCTCTGAAAATTCTTTAATAATTTTAAGAACTTACCAAAGAAGTCATGTAACTCTTGAGTTTCCTTTGTAGAAAGATTTTAGTCATAACTTCAATTAGTTCAGTAGGTATTAAGTCATTATCTTTTCCATCCATTTTTGGTAGAAAGTGGTGTCTTGGAATTTGTCCACTACATCTAAATTGTCAAATTAGTTGACATAAAGTGACTTGTGACACTCTTTTATCCTCATTTTCATGTTTTTAGGATGTGTCTATTATTATTGCTGCTACTAATATATCTTTCTTGACATGTGTGGCTGAAAGTTTTATTTGTATATAATTAATAAAATTAGCCTGTGAATTTTATTAAGTCTTAAAAAGAGTCAATATTTTCATTTAGTGGTCATTTCCTCAAATTTTTCTTGATATTTCACTGTATTTATGCTCTTATCTTCATTATTCCCTCTTTTATACTTTCTTGAGATTCTTTAATTACTATTTTTCTGGCTTATTGAGATGTATACCTTGGTTACTAATATCTGACTTTCATGTTCCTTTTCAGATTTGAATTTAAGGATACAAATTTCACTCTGAGTACAACTTTATCTTACACAGTTTGATATTTTGGATTTTCGTTATTATCTAGTTCAAAAGATGTTATAATGTCCATTTTGCTATCTTCTGTGAACTCTGAATCATTGAGAAGTTTCTAACTTCTGAACATTTGGGAGATTTTCTAGTGTTTTTTCAGCTTTTGACTTCTAATTTAGTTCTACTGTGATATGCTTTGAATTTTATCTGTCCTTTGAAATTCACTTATACTTGCTTTATAAGAAGCACATGTTTGTTCCTTTTTCTCTAAAAGAAAATTAACTTTGTCATTGTGGGTTGTTAGATGTATGTCAATTGGGTTGAATTTAATTTTTATTTTTTTAAAGTTCATCCATTTCTATTCAATTGTCTTCTTATAAATTACCAAGAGAAGCATGTCGAATCTCTCTGAGCACCTTGTAGGATTTCTTATTGCTGTTCTATCATTTTTGCTCTTGTATCTTTACACTGTTGTCTTAGATGTGCCTAATCTGCTTTAGACTAGTCTATTAAGCTCTTAATTTCAGTTATTATCTTCAATTATAGAGTGTCTGCTTCATACTTTCTTTTGGTAAATTCATCTTGTCTAATGAAAGATTCCATCTTGACATCATTTTTTGACCATTTTAATAATACTTATCTTTAAGGCCCAATCTGAAAATTCCAATATCTGAATCACTTTAGAGGAAAGTTTCTATATAACAGACAAATTCCTTACTATTTCTATTAGTAATTAATTAAAAATTGAATATTGTGGAAAATTTTAGGAGCACGAAGTATGTCATCCAACCCACAGAATTCTCATTCTATCCACTGGCTGAAGGTTATGGTAGGGATAGTCGGTCTCAAACCAACTGGAAATGGAGCTTTCAGTGTTTGCTTTCAGATATTTGGTTGCCATTAATCACAATATGTAACCCTCCAAGGCTCTTTACTGAGCATTTGGGGATATATCTCCCTATACACTGATGATGATGTAAGTGGGAGACGGTAGATTGTCCAGTGTAGCTTTTAAGTCAATTTTCTAAGCTCCTTAATTCTCTCTTTCTATACCAATCAAGAGTCAGCAGCTGCCTCAAGGGAAAAGCCAATACAGAGCACCAGGCTCATTTTTATACTCTTCCCCATTCCTCTTACTTCTTGGTTCCTCAAGTCTTGGTTGCTAGAGCAACCTCCAAACTCCAATTTTTCTATATTCAACCCTATGAGATTTCTGAAAAGCTCTATTTGCTCTATGCCTGTTAAGGTCCATTCTGTACTTGGTCTTTTAACTGAGCTGACAATTAACAAACACCCTAAGAGGAAAATGAACATAAAATGTCGAACTCATCTAAATTAACTTTTCCAGGACTTCAGCTCATTGACTTCCTTGAAGATTCTCTGCTGCCTTGAAATATGTGCTTTTTGCCTGTTTTCGAGATTTTCTAACCCTTGGTAGAAGTGCTGGTCTGATATTAGCTACCCATCATAGCAGGAGGTCTATAAATCAATTTTTAATTTATTTTAATTAAAATTTCATTTTTTTTGTAAAACAATGACTCCTAAATTATATAGCTCCACTTCACCTCATTTTTAAAACTAATTTATAGTGAATCTAAAGTATTTTTTAAATAATTGTTTCATTTTTATTATCTGTAGCACTCCTAGCCAAACATATAAGCATTCCAAATACCTGAAAAAATATCTGAATAAATATGTTTGTTAATGTATTACAGGTATATTGATATGTTGTGTTATCAACCCTGAATCTTTTTTTAACTTATCTTAGAAGTTACTCTTTAATGTTACATAATCCTGGAGGCAAACAAGGACATAATAAAACCAATTTCCTAAAATATTTTATTATTTGAAACTTAAAATGTCAATAATTTTATGATGAAAAAATCATCATAAAATAGTTTTGTTGGAGAGCCTAATGCTTTTAATTTTGATGTTTTATTTTAATACATGTGGAAATGAGCAAGGTAACAAATTTAAAACAATCAAATCTTCCTATTCCTTAACTGGAAATTTAAAAGAGAAAACTCTTAACTGCTTTGGATGGTATCAGGCCAAAAATTGTTTGGTCATTGCTCAGAATCATGCTTGTTTCTGCATTTCCACAAAGTTATTCATTAGTCAATGGTTTGTCTCATGAATATTTTATGTGAATTTTGTGAAGAAGAATAAAGAAAAAGCATAATTTTAGTGAATACTATTGACTGTCAATACTTCTGAAAAAATAACTTATTGCTATCTTTGAATATCCTAATGGCATAAAACTAAGTGACTGGCAGAGTATACTTTCTCTGAATATAGGACCACAGAGGTAAATGGTTCACTGTTTCCTGGGGGTCTGAATGTATTTTCTGACTTGAATATTGATTCTAACTAATTTATTTGCCATTCTCCGCAATTGTGAGGTCATCATGAGCAGGCAACATAATTATTTCTGGTACTACCAAGATGTATCAAGATAGTTTTCTTCTTCTTTTTCTTTTTTTTTTTCCTCTAGAACCTTGCACATTATCTTTTGTTGAAATGGAAAGGAATAATTTACTCTTGAAGTGGGATTTTGATAATAGACCACACATTTTCCATGGAGAGTATATTGAATTTCTTTGCAGAAGGGACACTTACGTAGCTGAAGCATCATCTGTTATTGTCTCTGAACTTAGAGTACAGTGTCACAGAGGGCAGTTGAAGTATCCAAGGTGTATTCCAAGAGACAGGTAAGAAGAGGCTTGCACCCATGGCTTCTTGCTTCTTTCTATCAGATTGTTATTCAAGAGATTCATCATGTTATAAATTTCAGAAATATGTTCTACAAAATGTCTACTTTATGGCAATTGGAAGGGAAACAGAATTGTATTTTCCTCATTTTTTTTAACTAAGAAAATTCCTGAAAGCATTATTTAATTCAGCAAGCTTTCTGAGTTGTATGAACCCCCACTGTTATTTGCTATTTGCTGTTTATGGCACTTTGACAATTATGTAAATAATCCAGTTTATAGGTGAAATATATAAATATTCAAAAATTAACATACATATTCTGAGACAAGAAAAAAACATATTTTCTTTTGCTTCTCATTGTGTGTAACCAATAAAGGTTTGTTAACACAGTTGTACAAACCTTTATACTGAGGAAAGGGCATGTTTATAATAGTTTGAAATCATGGTGTTCATTTTCAGGATCACATTTATGTATAAGAATTTGAACTGGGCTGGGATTGTGGCTCAGTGGTAGAGAGCTTGCCTTGCATGTGTGAAGCCCTGGGTTCCATCCTCAGCACCATATAAAAATAAATAAGTTAAATAAAGGTATTGTGTCCACCTACAACTAAAAAAATTAAAAAACAAAACAAACAAAAAAAGAATTGAAATCATTAATGTGTTTCCTTATATGATATTAAAAATATATATTCCACCACCTGATTAATAAAAATTGTTTTTTCCCAAACAAATATTGAGATACAATAACATGATGTGAATAATTTAATAGAATCATGATTTTGATCCTTTTGAAGATATAATAGCAATGAAAGCTGGGTGTGGTGGTGCACGCCTGTAATCCCAGCAGCTCCAGAGGCTGACGCAGGAGGATAGCAAGTTCAAGCAGTCTCAGCAAAAGTGAGGCACCAAGCAACTCAGTGACACCCTGTCTCTAAATAAAATACAAAAATAGGGCTGGGGATGTGGCTCAGTGGTGCAATACCCCTGAGTTCAATCCCCAGTACCACCCCAAACCCCCGCCAAAAAAAAAAGGGAAATTATATTTTGTGTTCAACTAAGCATACATTTTTAAAAAGTATTGGCAAAATACATGTAGTTCCATTTTAGCAACTGTTAAAAATGATCGATAGGAACTACCTAAAAACACATTGTGTATACTTTGAAAACTGAGAAAAACATTCATAAGACACATCATAAAATCAGGGTGGAAAAATTTTATATTGTTTAAATGTTTTGATTATCTTGAATTTCTCATTTACAAGAGAAAATAACAGAAAAAGTTACAAATAAAAAATACTGTTGGAGAAGTAAATGGCATTGGGTTTTTTTGTTTTGTTTTGTTTTGTTTTTTTAGATAAAAGCAAAATTACTATTTATTTATATTTTTATTGATTTTTAGGGTTTGTTTAAAAATGTTTTTAGTTGTTGATAGACATTTATTTATACGCAGTGCTGAGAATCAAACCCAGTGCCCTGCATATGCCAGGCAAGCACTTTATCACTGAGCTTCAACTCCAGCCCTGGCATTGGGTTTTTAAAAGGGAACTGATGGTATTATTTACTAAGTATGTTTACTTTCTCTAGTTGGTAACTTATTAGAAAAATGATTCATTATATGAAATGTTGAATGGTTAAGATAATAATTAATTCGACTCTAATTAATGCTTGTATTCAAAAAAATTCTTGTCTCTTTTTCTCTCTAATCAAGGATTCTGTCTTATCAAGAACCCTTAAGGACATGAAAATGAATGGCAGAAAAAAGAACAGGATTTCAACACATCATAAAAATCTCTTTTAAAATAAGCTTTAGAAAGTATATATTAAAAAGTCTTAAATATTGACTTGCTGGAAGATATGAATCTTATTTTTTTGTGCTGAACATTTTCTTTAATTGTAAATAAAAGCCAAAAATGTTTCATTTCTACTTTGGGTGATCTGACACATAGCATAATGTTTATTGCATATCTTTAACCTGTTAAAAATAATCCACACATCAAAATATTTGTTTGCAATAATACTGGACTATATTATTGTCTTCATATATGTGCAAAAATTTGAGATTCACATTTGTCTTTATTCTTTTCATTAATATTAGGCTTTTCTTTCACTTTCAATGCAATATGCTTGTAATGGCAAAGAACCAATCACACTAGGGAAGATTTACTTTATTAAATGCAGAAGAGACTTTCCTTGACTGTTTAATTATAAAAAGGTTTAAAATTAATTGTAACTCAAGTGGTTTAAAGACCTACTAATTAGACCATAAACTCTACAACTGCTAGAAGAAATATAGGCTCAATACTCCAACATATTGGCACAGGCATCAACTTCCTTAACAAGACTCCTAAAGTACAAGAAATAAAACCAAGAACCAATGAGAGAGAAAGCATCAAATTAAAAAGCTTCTGCACAGCAAAGAAAACAGTTAAAAGTGTGTGGAGAGAGAGAGAGAGAGAGCCTATAGAATGGGAGAAAATCTTTGCCAATTGTTCCTTAGTGGATTAATATCAATATTATATATATAATATATATAAGTTTTTGACATATATATATCAAAAACTTAACACCAAAAGGAAAAAAAACAACTAATAAATGGACAAAAGAACTAAACAGATACTTCTTAGAAGAAGAAATACAGGTGCCCAACAAATATATGAAAAATCTTCAACATCTCTAGCAAGCAGGCAAATGCAAATCAAAACTACATTGAGATTTCATTTCAAATCAGAATGGCAATAATCAAGATTATAAACAATAATAACAGATGCTGGAAAGGATATGGGGGAATGATACATTCATACATTGTTAGTTTGACTACAAATTAGAGCAACCACTCTGGAAAGAAGTAAGGATATTCCTCAAAAAATTAGAAATAGAACCATTGTATGAATAAGCTATCCCAATCCTTGGTACTTATCCAAAAGAACTAAAATAAGCATGCTATAGTGATACAGCCACATCCATGTTTATAGTAGCACAATGCACAATAGCCAAGTTATGGAACCAGTCCAGATGCACATTCCACAGATGAGTGGGTAAAGAAAATGAGGCATATATACACAATGGAATTTGAAACAACTATAAAGAAGATGATATGCATTTGCTGGTAAATGAATGGAACTAGAAAACATCATGCTAAGTGAAATAAGCACACTCAGAAAGTCAAGGGTCAAATGTTGTCATGGTGTCCCCCAAAAGCTCATGTGTGAGACAATGCAAGAAGATTTAGTGGAGAAATGGTTGGGTTATGAAAGTTTTGACTCAATCAGTGAATTAATCCCCTGATAGGATTAAAGAATGGTGGCTGAAGGCAGATAGGCTGTGGCTGGAGGAGGTGGGTCATTGGGGGAGGCTTGTCTTTGGATTATATATTTTGTATCTGATGAATGGAGTCTCTTTCTGCATCATGTGAATGACTTTCCTGTGCCACACTCTTCTGCCATGATGTTTTGCCTCTCTTTGAGCCCCAAGGAATGGAGTCAGCCTTCTGTGGACTCAGACTGCTGAAACCATGAGCCCTCTGAATAAACTTTTCCTCCTCTACCATTGTTGTGATCTGGTCTTTCAATTGCAGTAGCAAAAAAGCTAAAACAACTGTTTTATCTCATAACACAGAAGCTAGAAAAAAAATAAGGAAAAAGGGTGAAGATAGATGAAAATAGAAGAGAGATCAGTGAAGTAGAGGAAGAGTATTGAAATGGAAGAAGGAGGAACAGGAAATGGGAGGAATGGTAGAATTAAATTGGCCAAACTATCTTAGGTGCATATATGAATATACCAAAGTGCATTTCACCTACGTATATATCTATAAAGAAGTAATTTTTTAAAACTATAGATAAACAGAAGAAAGACCAGTAGAGTAGGAAAAAAGGAACCAGAGGAGGAAGGAGAAAAGGGAAAGAAGTACTAGGGACTGAATTGGAGCTAATTATATTGTAGGCTTGTGTAATTACATCAAAATGAACCCTCATATTGTGTATAACTATAATGTACTAATAAAAAATTAATTGTGATATTTACTGTAAGGTTAACAGTCAACTTGTTTTTATGATAGTGAACTACCCACCTGCTAAAATATTGTTAAAGGAACATGGTTTAAAAAGGAATGGCCATTGCTATTTTTATATTTTATGCTTCCCAAGTAATTATTTTTGGTCAGAAAATTACTGGGGTCATGCAAGTGACATGGTCTGAAATTAGCCAGTCCTGCACGCATGATGACAGTGTGCATATCACACAGATCTGTTGCACACCTGAAAGAGCATCACTGTCACTCTCTTGTTTGAAGTAATGGCTATACTTTAATCTTCTGATTTGTTAATTGTGAGGCCAACTAATTTTAATATTTTGGAGGGAGATGAAATTTCTGTGGACAATGTATTTCAAAGCTGCCTGTTTGCAAATGCTCAATGCTAAAGAAAGAAAAGTGTGAAAAGTGTAAAAGTGAAAGCAAGTACAAGGTAAAATGGTGGCATGTTCAAAGTTTAGTGGTTTGGGATAAGACAAGGTACAACAAATAAAGGGGTGGCTGGACTGGTTCAATGGAAACCAGAAGAGATGAGACTAAAAATACTGTTTGGATACCGTGGACTTATTGGTTACCCCCAAAAGAAGAAACAGCATCCAGTATGGAATTGAGAATGGAAGTAGTTAAGGAATAAATGTAAGGTACAGAAAACATAGACTTGAACATGATGAGCTTGTCAATAAGTAGGACTGTGAGTGGGGAGATACTGATAAAAGAGATCTTTTTGAATAAAATGAAAAAAATTGAGTGCCTGACCTTTTATGGGAGGAAGGACTGGGTTTGTGGCTAGAAAGAGGTCATTTCTGGATTCTGCTTCTTCTGTGGCTGAGAATGACGGATAGGTGGATGGAGAGAGAAGCTGAAGGAAGAACAATCCAGCAAGGTGATTAACAAACTGTAATAGTTTCAGAGAATTATCACTGAATTAAATGTATAAGGTGTTGAGCATAATGTTACAATGATTATCATTTTGCTTCTAAAGAACTGTGTTGTAAGAAAATTTTCCTCATGATGAATATGAAAGCAGACTTTGACTAGGTAATTTTCCATCATTGTGATACAGACACACTACAGCAATGATCAAAGAATCCCTAACCTGATGATCACCCTAAGGTATTCTGAAGCTGAGAAGGGTGCTACCTGGTTCTGCAAAGAGGAACTTTAATTTTTCAAAGGGTAGTTAAGAATTCATACTTATCTGTCTTTTTCTTCATAAAAAAAGAAAGACCAAAATGCTGGAGAACATTATACATTAAAACTGAATTCAAGGAAACCCAGCATGATTCCATTGAGGAAAAAATGGGAACTCTAAAAAGACCAACCCAAACTGAGAAGTAGTTTGCCTAATGTATTTTTTCCCAAATGTAAATAGAAGACTAATTATTAGTATGCAGGATTTCAATAAGACATTTTGTTTTTTCATGTACTTTCAAAATATGAGAAAATAAAAATTCAGTTAATAAATATGCTGGCATCAAATAGGTTATTCTATTACTATTAGATATAAGAATTTCAATATTAACATACTTATTATTTTTCTCAAATATAGAAACAACTCTTTGGCAACTCTGTTAATCAGGTTAAACAATACAAGTGTAAATAAGATAAAGAATGAAATTCTCTTTATTCTCCTCAATACCCTAGATTGATTTTCTCAGTCCAGAGGTAAGCATTGTAACAAATCTGCTCTGTGTGTTCTCAGATGTAAATATATATTCTCCAATATTCACTTATATACAAAAATAATGTATATTATATATTATACTATATTATTGTTTGAAAGCTTCTATTTTCATCTAGATCTATCACCACATTGATATGTGGATTGATTTAATTTTTTATAACTGAGTAGCATTTCATAAGCGGGAGGCAAAATAATTTAATTATTCTTTAATTGACATATTTTAGAATTACATTTCTCACTTTCTTCCTTCTTCCTCATTCTTCCCTTCATAGGTTATAGGTGGAAGTCAAATAATAAAATTTAAAGCTAAATGACATAGAAGAATTCAAATATATTTCAAAGAACAAATAAATATCCAGAAAGGTATTAACACTGAATAAAAGTGGATGATGAGAAAAGCAAAGGAAGGAGAAGAAATTGTAAACTAGTATTTTTTTTCAGATAAGGTCAAATACATATTGCACAGGGCATATGGGGTTGAGATATTATTTAAATATTAGCATTGATGTAACTACCTGATTGATAATAGTCCTCTTTTTTATATTAATTCAATTTTATATTTTTTTACACAAATGGAGCACAACTTTTCATTTCTCTGATTGTACATGATGTAGAGTTACACATTCATGCAATCATACCCATAAATAAGAGTAATAAAGTCCACATCATTCTACCATCCCCTCCATATACTCCCCCCCCTACTTCCACCCTCCTCTCTGCTCCATCCAAAGTTCCTTTCTTCTTCCCTTGACCCTCACCCATTATGGATCATTATTTTTCTCAAATATAGAAACAACTCTTTGGCAACTCTGTTAATCAGTTTAAACAATACAAATGTAAATCAGAGAAAACATTGGCCTTTGGTTTTTTGGGATTGGCTTACTTTGCTTAGCATGGTATTCTCTAATTCTGTCCATTTACCTGTAAATGCCATAATTTCATTCTTCTTTAAAGCTGAATAGTATTCCATTGTGTATATATACCACAGTTTTTTTATCCATTCATATACTGAAGGACATCTAGGCTGTTTCCACAGTTTAGCTATTGTGAATTGAGCTGCTATAAACATTGAGGTGGCTGCATCACTGTAGCATGCTGATTTTAAGTCCTTAGCCCATTTATTGATTGGGTTATTTTGTTTTTTGGTGTTATGTTTTTTTCAGAGATAAACCCACATAAATACAGTTCTCTCATACTAGACAAAGGTGCCTAAAACATACATTGGAGAAAAGATAGCCTCTTCAACAAACGGTTGCTGGGAAAATTAGAAATCTATATGCAGCAAAATGAAATTATTAAACTTCTATTTCTTACCCTGCACAAAACTCAACTCAAGATGAATCAAGGACCTAGGAATTAGGCCAGAGACTCTGCACCTAATAATAAAAAAAAAGCAGGCCCAAATCTACATCATATCAGCTTAGAACCTGACTTCCTTAACAAGACTCCTAAGGTACAAGAAGTAAAATCGAGAATCAATAAATGGGATGAATTCCAACTATAAAGCTTCTTCTTAGCAAAAGAAACAATTAATGAACTGAAGAGAGGGCCTATAGAATGGGGGCAAATTTTTACCACATGCACATTAGATAAAGCACTAATCCCAAGGATATATCAAGAACTCAAAACACTTAATATATTCCTCCTTGAAATAAATATAAAAAAAACAAGTGCAACATATAATAATAAAAGAAAAAAACACATAACAAAGAACTTTAAAAACATATACAAACACACATCATAGATATAACAAACAACAGAAGAACTCAACTTATTACAAGAGAAAATAAGATAACACAGGATATTTGGTTTAGTGAAACAATCAGGCACAGTAAATAAAATACTTTCAAGTTGGCAAATTTATAGAAACAGATAAAATGGTGTTTGCCAGGTGTTGAAAGGCAAGGGGAATGGCGAGCTCATGTTCAATGGTATAATTACAGTCTCTCAACACTGAAAGTGTCTGGAGATGAATGTTGGTGATGGTTGCATAACAGAGTGAATACACTTAATGTCACTGAACTGTAAACTTAAAACTAGGTATGATGGTAAATATTAAGTTATGTGTATTATATCACAAGTTAAAAAATCAGGTAAAAGTATAACCAATTCAAAAAGAAGAAGGAGGAGGGGGAGGAAGAGGAGGAGGAGGAGGAGAAAAGTATTACAAGCATCTCAATCCTGAGAAGGTGAAAATCTTGACACAAACAACAAAAGAACCAAAGAAGAATCCTTTATAGAGCCTCAATTGCAAAGGGAGATACGTTCAGTTAAACATATCTATAGTGAACTAACACAACACTAAATTTTATGAAGCAAAATCTATGTGACAGGTAAAAGGAGGGAAAATTAATAAATATTTTTGTCTACTTTATGTGATCAATATACTAGAAAAGATGTGCTTTATGGATTATGCCAACTCTGCACCCCAATAATAAAGATGTAGGTTATTTTCAAGTGCACAGGAAGCAGTCATGAAAACTTGCCCTTTATATTAGGCCATAAGGAAAATACAGCTAAATTCCAAATATACATTTATTTAAGCCACATTCTGTGGTTACAGTGCAACACATTTAAAACTTAAGCCAAGTAAAAAGGCGGACCACCCTGAAAATGTACAGACTTTCTATAAAGGAATTCTTGGGTCAAAAGGATAATATAAACTAACTTGATAGAATTTCTAGAAAATAATAATGAAAATATTATATATCAGAATTTATGGGATGTAGCTAAAACAGCATTCAAGTACTAGCTTACAAATAATAAATTAATATAAAAAGAATAATAAATAAATTAAACATCTAAAAGACAGGAAAAGGATAATAAGTAAATCCAGGGGGAAAAAAGGAAGAAATTAATACATACTGAACTAGGTTTAAGTGGGCAAAGGTGGGTGGTAGCAGAGGTTTGGGTGACTAAGTACCATGTTCTGCTAACTTTTTGGCAATGACTGTGGCAGGAACTCTGTCAATCTTCAGATTGAAGACAAAGGAATAGTAGAATGTATGTGTGTGGAGCATCTGTACTCATCAAAAATCAGTGTTAGAAGGAGGAAGGATGAGGGCTGAATAAATGAGTAGCTTGGCCAGATTGAGTAGTGGATTCCATTAGTTTCCTGGAAGTGGGATGAGAACAGGATAACAAAGTTTTTTAATAAAGAAGAAAAAGAGTCCCACACTGTGTTAAAATTAATTGCATTGAGTTAACATATAAGTAGTTATTTAACCATCTTTCAGATTTGATTCAGGCATAATGTATTACATTTCCTTTATTTATGTGCTTGGTAGATAATGGATCTAATCCAATATTGTTGCTTCAGAGCCCATGCACAATGTATGCAGCATAAACTTAGAAGCCAATGTGCTTTCTTGATTGTATCGTTCATTCAGTTAGAATTGAAGGTCTATTAAAAGTGTATTAACATAAGGCAATGAATATTGATTTCCATAAAGAGTCAAATGGGAATAAATATGACACAAGCCAAATCATTTTCAGTTCCCTAATGAGTAAAGAATAGTGATACATAGTGAACATCAGACTTTATAACTACACTTTTAGTGTTAGAACTGCCAACTAAATCATCTGGAAGTTTTTTTTGGTACTCAAGTACTCTGTGCCCATATTTCTCATTTTATTAGAAAATAAGCTTGGTGGATATCTTAATACCTAAAATTTACAATCGTGATTATTACTTATTGCATCATTCTTAAAGTCCAGTCCAATTCTAGCTTAGCTAGGATGTACAGTAGATCACAAATCAAATGAATAGTATAGAGAAGAATTTTCAAAACTGTCCAATTCTAATCGGAAATTACTGAGGCACAGCTGTGAAGAAATCAGTATGGCAGAACTCTTTTTTTTTTAAGAAAGAAACTAATTAGAAAAATTCTTTAACCTGAATTTATAATTCTTAAATTTATATTCAATTTTAAGAAAATCTGAGAGCAGAAAATCAGTGACATCAATTGTATACCATGCATCCCCCTTGGATATGGCTGTGAGATATAATTAGCAGGCTCTGACTTCTTTCTTCCTCCTGCCACAGTTTTCTCCTCACTGACTTTCCCTAAACTCAGCATTGACATCTCAATTTATTTTATATATTGCCTTCTCTTTGGTTCATAGTAAAGGCTCAAAGGTTAAACAAGGTTAATTCACTAATAAGACAACAGCAAGTCAGAGAAAAGCATGCATATTTCCCTAATTGATGAGGCACCAGAATACTGCACTGGAACAGTAAAAGTCTTAACAACAACATACTGTTGTTGCCATTTTGTTCTTTCTGGAAAAAATATTTCTGTTCTATTATTGCATTGATTATTTATGTAAATTAAGAAATAACAAATCAAGGGATATACCTGGTAGAATATTACCTGTGTTTTATACTAGCTTATATTTAACTTACACTAACATCACAATTTTATACTTTAATCTCATCTTATTTTTTATGTCTTTAAATAAGAAATATTCCTTAGGGAAGAATGAATTAAACTGCCAACGTCATTTGAAAAACACAAACAATAATCTACACTGATGGGTATGGACTATAACCTGAGATAGCAGGTATTACTTGCTGTGCAAAGAAGTATACTTGTAAAAGTAAATAATCATTTGATTTTCTCAGGTCATCATTACCAGATAAAGAGTCATCATGATTTCTGCTAGGCAAATTACTAGGCAGAAAGTTTTCTACCTGGTAGAAGAAGGAAAATTGATTCTAGATATTTAATCAGGTTTACATTTATTTAAACTCTCAGTCTAACATATGCAAAAGGCTTTCTCAGTCTGCTTCTAGGAATTTGTGAACAGGCTTCAAAAGAGAGAGAATAGCATGATCAAAATGAAAAGAACATAGGGATCTGGGAGGGCAGTGTTAATTTTTTATGATATTTTGTGAGAAAATAATGTAAGGTAGAACCGAATAAGACATTTAAAGCCAAACAAGAACAGCCTTGTGGCACATGGCGAGGAGATCCAGAGAGACCCGACTGCCACATCGTGGCCCATAGATCTGGAGGAGAGGACCACCATATGTGGCCAGGAAGTCAGGAGGAGAGGTCTGTCCTGGGCCCAGAGATATGTGGTGAACCACCCCACATTGGGGTTCCTTATTCACCAAAGCATGGCTCCACAGCCTAACATCAGGGTACATATAGGTTTGAGGCTGCCGCCACCAACACGAAACTGGGATATCACCACTTGTATCAAGGGACAACAATAAGGACCTGGTAAGATATCATAAAGGTCCCTGTGGGCCTGACTGCACCATAAGTTTCTCTACTAGGGGTGCTAACAGTTATCCTGTTGCTGAGGTAACAGGGAGACTTGCATGGGGTTTCCTATCTCATGTTTCTCCTACTAACAGCCAACTTCTTATGATTACCCTCTCACCTGTCATATAATCTAATACCTCCATATTCTAATATCCTACTTCATAAACATCTCAGCCAACCCCCCATGCCCCACTTCTACCATGAGAAACTGTAAACCATTACGCAAACCTACTGACTATAAGGTAGAAGATAACCGAACTCATCATTTCTGATGAGTAAAATACAGCAAGATGTAAAAATAGAAGCTAACTGATATATGGCTGCATGTTGGGTACATTGAGTGCTGTAATATTGATCTCTCCCTTAAAAGTGAGGTATTGGTAACATATAGGGACACTATAAGACAATAGGGCAGAAACTGTCATACCTCGGGTCTACACTGCAAGAGAGGAAGACTCATAGACATCATGAAAAAACAAGGGAAGAAAGTGCCTCAAACAAACCAAGATACTACAACAATAGAATCCATAGATAGTGAAGTAGGTGAAATGTCAGAGAAGGAGTTCAGAATATACATAACTAAAATGATTCGGAAATTAAAGAATGACCTAAGTGAGCAGATACAGGCAAAAATGGATCACTCCAACAAAGAGATGAGAGAGCAAATACAAGTTGCAGGAGATTACTCCAAGAAAGAGATTGATATTGAAAAAAAAAATAGAAATCCTTGAAATGAAAGAAACAATAAGCCAATTTAAAAACTCAATAGATAGCATCACTAACAGACTAGATCACTTGCAATTCAGGACCTCAGACAACGAAGATACAATACACAATCTTAAAAATAAAGTTGACCTCACAGGGAAGATAGTAAGGAACCATGAACAGAATATCTAAGACTTATAGGATACCATCGAAAGACCAAATTTATGAGTTATCGGGATCCAGGAAGCTTCAGAGATTCAAACCCAGGGAATGTACAATCTCTTCAATGGAATAATAGCAGAAAAATACCACGCATGAAGAATGAACTGGAAAATCAGATACAAGAGGCCTATAGGAAACCAAATATACAAAATTACCACAGATCTACATCAAGACATGTTATAATGAAAATGCCTAGCATACAGAATAAGGATAGAATTTTAAAGGCTGCAAGAGAGAACAATCAGATTACCTATAAGGAAAGTCTAATTCAGATCTCAGCAGATTTTTCAACCCAGACCCTCAAAGTCAGAGGATCTTGGAACAATATACACCAAGTTCTAAAAGGTAATGGATGCCAACAAAGAATCTTATATCCTGCAAAATTAAGCTTCAAATATGACAATAAAATAAAAACCTTCCACGACAAACAAAAGGTAAAAGAATTTACAGCAAGAAAGCCCGCACTATAGAACATTCTTGGCAAAATATTCCATGAGGAGGAAATAAAAAACAACAATGAAAATCTGTAAAGGGAAGAACTACAAAAGGAAAAGCCAACTAAAGGAGAAACCAAGTGAAGCTAAATATCAAAAATAAACAAAAATGACCTGTAATACAATTCATGTCTCTTTCAACTCTTTTTGATAAATTTTTACACATAAAAATTTAAACTACAATATCATCTCATTTTTCAGGTTTTTGTTTATTTCATAATTTTTGTTTCCCATTTCTCCTCACAAAGTTATATAAATATGTTCTTTAAAAGTGTTAGCATTTTATGTTATATTTTAATATATAATTAATCTAGTATCACATTGCCTGTGATATGAGATGAGGTATACTTTATTCTCTTATAATTAAAAAGCCATTATTTAAGATTCAAGGATGAAAAATATCAATCAGAGGAAAAATTGTTTACTAAGGTATTTATAAAGATAAGGGCAAGGTTGAAGGTAACTAATAAATTTTGTGAAGCACCTTTCCTTCTGTAAACTTGGAGAGGTAGGAGGTGAAGTAAGAGAGAGCCATTATGAAAAACTTGTAGGAGAAGGTGACCTAACTGAAGTCATTCCCACTCAAAGCATGTAGAAACCAACTCACAGTCTAATAGAGTCTTATATGAAGGAATAAACCACCTTGATCTACTCTTGTATTTTAAGTTCATCTCTTTGGTGTCCCTTTCTGATAGAATGCAACAAGAAACCACATAACAAGGAGACTTATCATGCAGCCTACAGCATGTGTCTCATCCAAAGGTGAAAGATGAATAAAGGAGCCAATAGGGCAGCCATTGGTTACATGAGGCCACTGAGTATTTGAAATGTGTATAGTTTGAATTGAGGTGTGCTATGTGTTAAATAGACATTAGATTCCAAAGAATTACTAGGACTAAGAAAATGAACATGGACTGTGGAAGCAACCTAGATGCCCTTCAATAGATGAATGGATAAAAAAAATGTGGCATTTATACACAATGGAGTATTACTCTGCATTAAAAAATGACAAAAATCATAGAATTTGGAGGGAAATGGATGGCATTAGAGCAGATTATGCTAAGTGAAGCTAGCCAATCCCTAAAAAACAAACGTCAAATGTCTTCTTTGATATAAGGAGAGTAACTAAGAACAGAGTAGGGAAGAAGAGCAAGAGAAGAAGACTAACATTAAACAGGGATGAGAGGTGTGAGGGAAAGGGAGAGAGAAGGGAAATTGCATGGAAATGGAAGGAGACCCTCAGGGTTATACAAAATTGCATACAAGAGGAAGTGAGGGGAAAGGGGAAAATAATACAAGGGGGAGAAATGAATTACAGTAGAGGGGGTAGAGAGAGAAGAGGGAGGGGAGGGGAGGGGAGGGGGGATAGTAGAGGATAGGAAAGGCAGCAGATTACAACAGACATGAGTATGTCAATATGTAAATCAATGGAAGTGTAACTGATGTGATTCTGCAATCTGTATATGGGGTAAAAATGGGAGTTCATAACCCACTTGAATCAAAGTGTGAAATATGATATATCAAGAACTATGTAATGTTTTTAACAACCAATAAAAAAAAAACAAAAAAAAAAAGAAAATGAACATGAAATATCTGGCTAACAATTATTTTCTTTGCAAATGATATTGGTTATCCTTTGGGCTAAATGAAATATATTAAAATTAATTTCTCTATTTGTTTAAAAAAAAGAAGTAAAGGAGAACAAGGTAACATTCTGTATCTTGATGCTAGTACCATATATCCATATATACATGTTGTCACTTTTTATATTTTTGTTACAAAGATACATATAACTATAAACAAAATGGGGTAAATTGTATCATATATAAAGTATATCTCAACAAACATGACTTTAAAAAGAAATCTAGTTTATGAAGTGTTTTAACAGTTTTGGGCACA
Source organism: Spermophilus citellus (assembly GCF_964194105.1). NCBI lineage: Eukaryota > Metazoa > Chordata > Mammalia > Rodentia > Sciuridae > Spermophilus > Spermophilus citellus. The sequence goes on along the minus strand of NC_138187.1, from coordinate 138,999,981 downwards.
CACTAAAGACCTGATAAATAATGACTATTATTGTGATTCATTAAAACAACCAGCATCAAGCTGTTTCATAGTCAGGTAGGAAGGGGGAGAAATAGACAAACTCTAGATAGAGTGGGAGGGGAAGGGAGGGGACATAGGGTTAGAAATAATGGTGGAATATGATGGACATGATTATCCAAAGCACATGTATGAAGAGAGGAATGGTGTGTATATACTTTGTTTCCAACCAGAGATATGAAAAGTTGGTCTCTATATATGTAATATGACTTATAATGCATTCTGTTGTCATATAAAACAAATCAGAATAAAAAAATAAAATTTAAAAAAAGCTAAAAAACGTAACTATAAATGGCTACATGTGGACAATGGCTATGATATTGGACAGTGCCACCATTTGATTCTCTTCTCCTTCCAGCCTTAAATATGAGCATGACTCCAGGCTATTTTTGATTTCCTGCCTTTAAGCTTTCCTTTGAAGCCCATCTTCTGGTTTTTAAATTTTTTGTTTTTGCTTTGTTTTTGTTTCTTTGTTTAGTAATGGGGATTAAACCCATGGGTGTTTTACACTAAGCTACATCCTCTGCATTTTTTTCTTTTTTTTCCTTTCTTTTTCTTTTCTTTTTTTTTTTTTTTTTTTTGTTACTAGGGATTGAACTCAGGGGCACTCAGCCACTGAGCCCCATCCCAGCCCTATTTTGTATATATGGAAAGGGTCTGACAGAGTTGCTTAGTGCCTCGCTTTTGCTGAGGATGGCTTGGAACTCTTGATCCTCCTGCCTCAACCTCCTGAGATGCTGGGATCACAGGAGTGGGTCACCTCGCTCAGCTTTTATTTTTAAACAGTGTCTTGCAGGGTTGTTACAATTCTAAATTTCCCAGGCTGGCCTGAAACTTGCAATCTTCCTGCCTCAGCCTTCCCAGTCCCTGGGGCTTAACTTTAGAGAGGTGGGCTGGAATTGCAGGAATGTTGAGCTTCCACATGAGCCTACAAAATCCAGTGTGATCACAGAGACTCAGAGTGCTGAGGCAGGAGGGGTCACAGCTTGAGGCCAGCCTCAGCAATTTAGTGAGAACCTTTCTCAAAAAGTATAAAAAAGGGGGGCGATGTAACTCAATGATAGAGCACCTCTGAGCACCAAAATCCTCAGTAGTAAAAAAATAATAATAACAGAGTTGGTAATTGTATTAGGTGGTAATTGGCCCTGCTAAATTTTATTGGTATGAATTTCATAGTCCTAAGGGTAAACATGTCTTAATAAGATAATAGCTACAGATGCTTTTTTGCCAAATAAGCATAACATTACAGGGCAGTATTCAACACACATTTTTAATAAAATATTTCACGGTATGCTATATATAAGAAATCGCTGCAAAGTTTTTGGCTTAAAAAAATTGTGCTGACAAAATTGCAGTCTAGTCAGGAATTGACAGGATGGTGCTTCTCTAGTCACCTGAATTTCATTAGAGAGGACTTGACTAGAAATGGAATATCTGCTTCCACGATGGCTGACTCATGGGTAGCACATGATGGTTAGCACATTGGTGCTGCCTGTTACTGGGAGACGGAGACTGTAGACCTGGGATTTTAGTTCTACTCCAGGAGGGCTTTTAAACAGAAATGTTTGGACTTTCTTACACAGTAAGTATTCCAAGAGACAGCAAGTGGAGGTAGCTACAAACTTAATACCCGGGCCCAGAAATCGACATGATACAGCTTCTACCATATGCTATGGGTCAAAACAGTTAAAGAGACTGTCCAGATAAAGAGTGTTACTTTTTCAACCACTTCTTGATGTGATGAGTATCAAAGAATTCATGTTCTTCTTACTTCACAATAAGCCAGCAAGAAAGATGACTTATGGGTTTGATTCCCAAGAAGTCTTTGGGTGAAATGTCAGCTATAAAGATTCTGAATTGGAACTATGTTCTGAGACTGAAACAAAACAAAATAAAACACCACACAATGCAAAACAACAAAATAACTTAAATGAGCAATAAGACATTTAGAACAAAGGAATCTCAGAGGATACAGAATGAATAGAAGACTAAAGGCCAAGTGACCTTCCCCAACCCTATAAACTCCTAGCTTTTGGCCTGTGTACACTGTAAAAAACTTAGTTGCTTTACAGAAGATAAAAAAAAAAATGAATCAGTTCAGTTGCTTAATATTAGAAGTTCTGTCTCACATAAAGGCATTTCAAAACGCAGCTTGACAAAATCTAGAGATTCCGGCACCAACTAGGCTCCCTCCACATACCAGGACTAGTGGATCCTATTCAAGACTCGGCCTTGGACCTCAGACCCTGTATCTGGCGACTCCTTTCAGGGAGAAGGAAAGCAGGAGGAGATGTACACAGACCCTTGGATGTGTCACGCTCTCTCCTATGATCCGCCTCGTGTCTGTGCTTCACTGTTCATGAGGCTAAAGTGTGGGTCCTGTTTTGTCACAGGGCACAAATATGCTTTCATGAGTGGTGGGATCCTGGGGCGAATCCCAAAGACAAGCATGTGTAAACACACACACACACACACACACACACACACACACACAGACACAGTAGGCGCTCAATAAGGCCTCTGGAATAAACAAGAACTCTAAGGCTTGCAGAGTTCTGTGACATGTCCATAGTAACTCAAAGGGTCAGTGGAAGAGAATGGATCTGAATTGAGTCTTCTGAGCCCATGGTCAGCCTCGAATCCACATTCAAAGCACAGTCTACACCCCTCTTGTTCTGCTCTGAATCTTCCCAGTCCCCAGAGAGCTCCTAACTTGAAGGCTAGAACCTCAGGGGAGCAGTACTCTCTGTTGGGGTCCTGGGGTAGGTGAATGATCAAAGGCGCTGTAAAAGGCGCTTTGAGTTCACGAATGGATGGAGACATTGGTGATTGTGTATCTTGGTGGGCTCGGGGTAAATGGTAGAGATATTAGTAGGACGTGGGCCCAGCAGGAGGAGATAGGTCACTGAGGACATGATCTCTGGGCGCATGTTTTGTCCAGGGCACCTCCCCTTCTCCACTCTCTTCATCAGGGACCAGCAGGGTCAGAAGGTGCCCCACAGGGTCTGCACTGCTGGCCCCCAGGCAGCTCAAGAGCCTCCCACCTTCCCAAGCACTTGAGAGTCCTTGTTTGCCCAGGGGACCTCCAGAGGACCCAGGAGTCCCTCCTTGCCTTGCTCTATTCCCAATACTACAGAACCACCCCTTCGCTCTAATGGATGGTGGCCCAGCCCCAACTCAGAGCAGGATGCAACCCAGACAAATCTCCCTGGTCCCCCTGAAAGCATCCAAGCAAGGAGATCTGTGAGGAAGAGAAATTTATTAAGAACCAGCCATGTCTGCCATGGCAGAAACAGGGGACAGAGGAGAGCAGAGCAGGGGGAGGGGCATCCCAGGAAAAGGATTCCCAAGTCTTTCTTGCAGACCAGGGAGGGGGTTGGTGGTAGAGCACTTGTCTCCAGGCATCCTGTCCCCAGCAGGCCCTCTGGACTGGAACTCACGGGAAGGAGGTGCCTGCAGGTGGCACGCCTCTATGGAGCACCTGTGCCATGCTGATCAGATCCTTGCCAACTGGCTGAGGGGAAAGACACGGACTGGCCTGAGCCTGAGCGCATCACGCGCCCTTCTTGGTACCCACCCAGGGACAGTGGGTTATGTCCTGGGAGAGGCCATCAGGGATGGCGCAAGGGCCGCATCAGGCTGCACCCACCCACCTGCTTGGCTGCGCCTCCATCTCAACTGGCCACCATCTCAGGAACCACTTTGTTTCTCAATCTGCGTGCCCGCCCTTCTGGGGTCCGAGCCACCCCGTTTTCCTGCCTGGGCCCTGTCCTGGGGGCCGCCACGCAGCAACAGCACATTCGTGTGAGGCAGGAGAGGATCCTCCTGGCCACCCTCCGCCAGGCCTTGGTGCCTTCCTGGGAGGAGCCCGCTGTCCCTCCTTGGGCTTGCTGCCTGGGGAGGGCTTGCTCTCCTCTTGACACTCCCTGGGGGCTCCTGCTGCCCTCCACCTGTGACCTGTGGCCTCCAGACCCAGGGCCAGGAGGCAGGGCGGCAAGGTCCTGCTGCGGGGCCCTGCCGGGGGCAGCTGGGCTCTGGGCCTGCAGGCTGGGGAGGGCCAGGGCAGGCAGGCTGCCTCCCTTGCTGCCCCTCTGCCGGGGCCGCAGGTGCTCCCCACGCGGCTGTTGTACAGCTGGCACGACCCGCCTGGAGTGAGAGGTGGGCTTGCTGGCGCTCCTCTGGCGGGGCAGGGTGGCTGGGAGAGAACCCGCAGAGGACCTGGGCTGGAGCCCCGAGTGCACAGACCTCCTCTGGACCGTGAAGCCCACCCCCTGCGTGTGCTGGTGCCTGAGCAGGAGATAGGTAGCCATGGCTTCGTCAAACTTTCGGCCCTTCAGGGACGTCCAGGTGTCAGTGAGGTGGAAACCCAGGTCAAGCATGACCTTCACTGTGGAGGGATCTGGGCAGAAGCGGCGGCGGGACTTCCTGGCAGCAATCTCAAAAGGCCACTGACCCCATTTCAGCCACTGGTGCGTCGCGACTTCGGCCATGCTGGGCCTATCCATGGGGTCCACGGTCAGCATGTCCGCCACCAGGTCCTGAGCGTTGAAGGACAAGTGGGCCGGTAAGACCCAGGAGCGGTGCAGCACCTGGTCCCTCAGCTCCTCGAGGGTGTCCCCTTCAAAGGGCAGGTGCCCCGTCAGCATCAAGTAGAGGAGGACACCGAGGCTCCACACGTCCACCGCGGGCCCGTGGTACGCCTGCTGGAGGAACAGCTCCGGGGCCCAGTAGGGGGGCGTGCCGCACACCTTGTCCAGCAGCTCTCCCCGCCTGAACTGGCAGCCCAGGCCGAAGTCGCACAGCTTGACGTGGCCTCGCGCGTCCAGCAGGATGTTCTCCGCCTTCACGTCCCTGTGCACGATGCCCTGGGCGTGGCACGCGCGCAGGGCGCTGGCCACCTGCTCGAACAGTCCCTGCGCCTCCCGCTCCGGCAGGCCCACCCCCTCTGGGATGTACTGCAGCAGGTCGCCCCAACCAGCGTACTCCATCACCAGGTACACGCGGTCGGCCGTCTCCATCACCTGGAACAGCTGCACCACGCTGGGGTGCTCCACGGCCTTCATGATGGCCACCTCGGCCTGAAGGAAGGCCGGGTCCAGCTCGCCCTTGCGCACGGTTTTCACCGCCACCTCCGCCCCCGTCAGGATGTGGCGGGCCAGCCTCACGGTGCCAAAGCTGCCCTGCCCGATGCACCTCAGCACCGCATACTGGCCCGTCAGGGCATCCTCCGAGGACGAGCTGGCCTCCAGGCCCCGCTGGGGGCTCCTGGGCGCCCTACTCTGACTCTCTCTACTCTGTCTAGCCATCGGGAGCGGCCACGCCACCCGAGGACGCTACCTTAAAACAACACAACAAACAAAACCAACAAACAAAGCAAGACTAAAACAACAAAACAACACAACAACACCCCAAATCAAAGAACAAAGACACACACCAGAACCGCCAAACCACCAACCACCAACCACCAAACGCACTAACTAGCTGGGAGTCCGACAGGTCACCACCAAGAGCTTCCTGCACAATGGACGAAGCCCAGCTGTCGCCGCTGCCTTTTATAGAGCCCCGCGGAATGCCCTGACAATCGCCCCTTGTGAGGTCACGGCCACAAAGGGCCCTGTGCGCCCTGCCTGGCCCATGGCGCTCCTCTCCCTGGGGGTTCTGGCCCCCAGGACCTTGGCACGGGTCATGATGTGAAGATCAAAGTCCACAAGCTCACAGATAGGTGCGTCCTGCCCACCCACAGTGTCTTGCGCACCTACCAAAACCTGTAGTGGGCTCCAAGGCCCTGGCGTGTCTGGCCCCAACACCCACAGCTCCTTTGGCCTTCGGCCCATAGCACCTCCACCCTCCTTTGTCTGCCGCCTCAGGGAGGTTGGTGTCCTAATGTGGTGGCCCTTCACTCACATCACAATGCCCTGTCCCCTAAGACACCCGGGTCCAGCTTCTTCACTCCAACGGGGCTGAGAACAAACGTGCCTTGGTCCACATTTCCCCCAGAATTTCTGAGACACTTCCCTCTCTAGGAACCCTGGAGCCCCCAAGGCAGTGGTTTCAACTAAAAGCGATCCAGGACACACTTGTAGGCCAACAATGGGTCCTGCCTTGGGACGGAGAAACACAGGTGTGCCCAGAGGCCTTGCCCTGTCACACTCCTGCCCCTCGCCATCTTAGGCTAGCTCATCACAATAAATCCATGGGTTCAACTTCTGGGTTTCCCGGGGTCTCATGAGTCCAAGGTCAGGTGGCCAGGAGATTTGGTGTGTGCACAGAACTAGCTTCCTTCTCCCTCACTTAGCTTCCTAGCTTTGTCCTCAAGAGGTGGAGAGGAAGAAAGAGTGAACTCAACTCTACCTCCTCCTTCCCCCAGCTTTCCTACTACCACCTTCCTTTTTTTTCTACCTTCCTTCTTTCTTCCTTACATTTTTTTTAATCCCTCTAGTTGTGGACACCGGAGACTAATATACCACACAAGAACTTGACCCCTTAGCTCTACACTGTTCCCCAGATGAACTTCAAAATGGTGCTCCCAAGTCCTCAGTCTCAACATTTGAAGGCATTTCAAGTGAGCACCATCTTACCAGGCTTCATAATTGTGTCTGCGTGTGCCTCTGTGTGTGTGTGTGTGTGTGTGTGTGTGTGTGTGTGTGTGTGTCTGTGTGTGAATGCATGGGCACAAGTGATATTGGGCACATGTGATATTGGGGAGAGAAGACACTGAACTTAGATGTTCGAGCCATATTGGGACTATTGACTACAGGAACTCTTGGAGATTAACGAAATGCAATTCACATTGTCTCACAGGCCACAGTTCTGGGAACTGTGGGCAGAATATTGTGTTTTGGATCTTACATGTCCTCATTAAGCCCATGTGTTAAAGACTTGGTCCCCAATGCAGGAGAGCTCAGAGATTAGGCCTTGAGCAGAAGACAGGATCATAAAGGCCTCTGACCTCACAAACAGATTATAAGAATGTTAGTGGATCCATCACTCAAGGGGTTATTTGGAGGTAAGAAATTGAGAATGTGCTCAAGGTTGGAGGATATAGATCATTGGGGGAATGCCCTTGAGGGTACATTTTGTCATTTATCCCAGGCTCCTCTTCTCCCTCCCTCCTAATCTTTGCTCTCCGGCCACGATGAGGTAATCAACATTGCTCCACTACATGCTTTCTGTCATCATGTTCTATCTTGCCAGGGGCCCAAACCAATAGGGTCAAATAATTATAGACAATAAACAGAAATAATACTCAGATACTATGACATGGTACAGTAACCAGAGATGTTGTCCTCTACTGTGACTTTGTATAATTATCAGAAACATACAGAGAAATTGTGATCAGGTACAGAAAACACAGACAATACCCAGATACTGTGACCTGATACACTATCCAAAGACATTATCCAGATACCATGACCAGGTACACTAAACAGAGACATTACAGAGATACCGCGACCAGTAATGAAAGAGGATTAGTGAGGTTTCTCTAGAGGAACAGAGCCAACAGGATATAAATAGGTATGGTTATAAAAACGGGGATGTGTCAGATTGTCTTATACAACCAGAAACTGGATAGTCCTACAGTGGCCATTTGCAGACTGGAGAGCTGGAGAGATCAGTAGCTTCTCAGCCCATGAAACTGGAGTCTCAGAACAAAAGGAACCATGATACCACCCCTGTCCTGGACCAAAGGCCTGGAAACCCCCTGGAGAGTTGCTGGTCAGGGTCTGCTTTGGAAGAATGAAGGAAGTAGATTCTGATGTCCTCAGGTGATCACAGCAGTAGTCAAGAACCCATTCAAGAAGAATTGAGCTTGTTTCTGCTGCTGCTTCCTTGTTCTTCCAACTTTTATTCCATCCAAGACCCCAACCTATTGAATCCCCACTCTTACAATGGGTATCCACCTTAGCTTGCAGTCCCATATGCCAATAATTCCTAGAAACAACCTCACTGAGACACCCAGAAGCTTTTAATACTAGGCATCTCTTAATTCCATCAAGTTGGAAATTCAGAGTGACCATCACACCAGATATACAGCAGGTAGAGTAACCAGAGATGTCAGCCAGATACCATGACTAGGCATAGCAACCACAAACAAGTATGTACCATGACCAGAAATCGTAACCAGAGAAGAAAGTCAGATATGTGAAGTGATCAGAGACAAAATCCAGGGTCCATTATCAGGTATAGTAATCACAGATGTTAGGCAGTATGACCTGATCCAGCAACTGGACATTATCCAAGTATTGTGAGTAGTTACTATAATCAGACATTAATCAAATAATGTCCCAGACTTAAGAGACATTAGCCAGGTTCTCTGACCAGATGAAGTAAACAGAAATGATACTCTAATACAGGGACCAGATATAGTAAACAGATATAATAACCCAATGCTGTGACAATGTACAGTGAACTTGACCAGGAACAGTAAGGAGAGACTATGCTGCTGTGACGTATTACAGAAAGGAGAAGCATAGTCAGATACTGTGACGAGGTACAGAAAACAGAGAAATTGGGCAATTACTGGGGCCGGGTATGGTAACCAGAGACATTAGCAAGATACTGAGACTAGGTACACTTAACAGAATCATTATGCAGATACTGTGACCAACCACAGTAACGAGATACATTAACCAGGTACCATAATCAGGTATAGTGTATAGAGAAAATACAAGATACCATGAGTAGGTACAGTATCCAAAGACTTTAGCTAGATACCAAGTCCAGTAACCAGTGACAATATCCAGATACTGTGAGCAGATATAGAAATTAGAGACAGGAGTCACATACCACGAATAAGTACACCATTCAGAGACATTTGCCTGATATTTATCCAGATACATCCACTATAGCCCAAAGCCTGTTACTGTAACTGGGTGCAGGAACCACAGATAATAGCCATAAACCACGGAGAGGTATCAAAATCGGACATTATCCAGACTGTATGACCAGGTACAGTAACCAAAGGTATTAGTCAGATAACCTGACCATGAATAGTAAACAGAAACAGCCAGATAACATGACCAGGTGCTGTACCCAGAGACATTTGTCACATACCATTACCAAGAACAGTATATACAGATGAAACCCAGAGATAGTAACCAGATACAATCTCGGGATACCCTCCTACTATAACCAGTTCAAGGAACCAGAGACATAGCCAGAAGTAGTGAACAGATCCCATATCCAGGCCTGATACAATGGCCAGGGAGAAACAATGTCCCAATACTATGCCTGAATACAATCAACAGAGATACTAGCCTACTACTGTGACCAGGTAAAGTAAACAAGACAATAGCTAGATGCTATAAATAGATATAGTAACCAGGCCTGATTTAGTGACCAGGTAGGTAATGCTCAGATACTGTGCCTAGATACAGTTAAGAGAGACATTAGCCTGATATGGAAACCAGTCAGTATAACCAGAGGTAGCATGCAAATTTAGTGATCAGGTTTGGGAATGACAGACAATAGCAGATACAATGACCACATGCATTAGTATGGCAATTAGACACAGAAGCCGGATACTGTGATAAGGAATAGCAACAGGAAACATTAGCCAGATACCCTGATGGCATTCAGTAACTATAGACATCAGCCAGGTACTGTGAGCAGTTACAGTAAACAGAGACCATATTCAGATACTGTGACCCAGTACAGTAAGCAGAGACATTTTCCAGACACTGTGCCAAGGTACAAGGTACAAGCAATAATACCCAAATATTTGACTGGATAGAGTAAGCAGAGCTATGAATCCAATACTGGGACCAGATACAATAATCAGAGACATTAGCCACATACCATGACCAGTTATGGTAAACAGAGACAATATCCTAACTCTATGACTAGGTATAGTAAACAGAGACCTTAGCCAGATTTTGCGGTTAGGAACAGTAAGCAGAGACAATACCTCATACCTCAATGAGTTACAAGAATCAAAGGCATTAACCAGAGATTGTGACCAGGGACAATAACCATAGACATTAGTCAAATACCATGACTAGATACAGTAACCAGAGTCTTTAGCTAGGCATAGTGACCAGGTACAATATACAGAAACAGAATCCAGACATTTTGGTCATGTATAGTACACAGAACAATACCATGATGAGTCATTAGCCATATACTGTGACAAGATACAATAATCAGAGACATTACCTAGATACCATGACCAAGCATAGCAACTAGAGACATTAAACAGATTCAAATACCATGACAGAAAAAATATGGAGACACCTTGCCTAGGTACACTAAACAGAGACAATATCCAGATACCATGCCCAGGTACAGCATCCAGAGACCTTAGCCAGATATCTTGTCCAGGTATTGTAACCAGACATATCAGCCAGATACCATGACCAAGTTGAGTAACCAGAGATAATATCAGATACCATGTCCCAGCACAATAACCAAAGACATAAGCCTAATATTTTGCCCTGATACAGTAAACAGAGACATCACTCTAATACCAGATACAGGTGCACTAAATAGACACAACAACCTGATGCTCTAAATTAAACGGAGATTCTGTGGCCAGGAATAGTAAGAAAAGACAATACCTCATGCCTCAACCTGTTACAATAATAAGAGGCATTGTCCAGATACCATGTCCAGGTACAGTAACTAGTGATGATAACTAGATTACATGTGGAGCTACAATAAGCAGAAATATTAATAAGATGCCATGAATAGATAATAGATTATCTAGAGACATTAGCAAGATACTGCAACCATATTCAGTAGCTGAGACTTTAGGAAGACATGGAGAACCAGTAAAATAAATAGTCATTACCCAGACTGTATCCAAGTAGAGTAACCAGTGTCATTAGCCAGATACCATGAAAAGGTCCAGCCTACAGAGACATTAGCCAGATAATATGACCAGATATAGTAATCTGAAACATTAGCAAGGTATGGTGACCAGACATAGTAACCAGAGACAGAAACTGTTACTGGGTACAGTAGATAGATTCTGTCAGTAGAAACAGTAAGTAGAGACAATACATCATACTCCAACCTGTTACAAAAAGCAGAGGCATTAACCCGAAACATTAGCTAGAACTTTGACCAGTCACAGAAAACACAGACATTACCCAGATACAGTGTACAGCTACTGTCACCAGAGATATTGGCCAGATACCATGACCAGGTATAGTATGCGGAGAAATGGGTCAGACATCTTGAGTAAGTACAGCATAGAGAAAAATGTCCAGCTACTGTGATCAGACACAGTCACCAGACATTAATCATATACTTTGACAAGATACACTAACTAGACACATTACCCAGATCCATGACTGGGTACAAGAACCGGAGATATAAGCCAGACAATGTGACCATCTACAGTAACCAGAGAAAATATTCAAATACTATGACTTGGGTACAGTAATCAAGAGACATTTCCCAGACATTGTGATCAGTTATAGTAACCAGAGACATTAGTTAGATACAGTGGCCAGATACTGTAACTAGAGAAATTAATTTCCGTACCATGACGAGGTACGGAAACCAGAAAAATTAGCTAGTTACCATAATCAGGTTCAATAACAAGAAATATAAGCCCAAAACCATGACCAGGTTCAATAAATAGAGGGAGAAAGAAAAAACAAAGCAGATATTGTGACCAGTTACAATAAGCAGAGTCATTAGGCAAATACCATGACTAGGTATAGTATCACATAAGATGACCAGGTACAGGAACCAGAGACATTAGCCAGATATAGCAACAAGCACAGAAACCAGAGCCATGAGCAACTCCTGTGAGAAGTATGATAACCAGAGACTATTTAGCCCGATTCGATGACCAAGTACATAAAACAGAGAAATTATACACTTACTCTGGCCAGGTTCACGAGCCACAGACATTAGCCAGATACTGTGGCCAGTAACCAGAGACATTAACCAGATACCAAGGCTAAGTAGAGTACACACAACAAGATAATACCAAGATGCCATGACACAGTACAGTAACCAGGACTTTGGCCAGATACCAAGACCAGACACAGTAAAAAGACTCATTACCCAGATACTGTGACCAGAGAAATCAGACACTTTATCAACTACTATGACAAGATACAATAACCAGAGAATTAAACCAGATATTGTGACCAGGTACAGTAAACTGAGACAATACCCAAGTATGGTCAAGAGGTACAGAAATCTGAGACATTGGCCAGATCCCATGACAGGTACATCAAGCAGAGACCCTGATACCTGACCAGGTACAGTAACCAGAGTCATGAGTCACATACCATGACCCAGTACAATAACCATAGACCTTAGCCACGTAAAATCCAGGTACAATAACCAGAAACAGCCAGGCACTCTGACCAGACACAGTAAACAGAGACAATACACTGGTTTACCACGACAAGGAATGCTAGGTAACCAGAGAGGTTTAGTCAAATACTATGACCAATTACAAAGCCAGACACTGTGGCCACACACAGTAAACAGAAACAATACTTAGACACTGGGACAAGGTACAATAAGCTGAGAGACAAATAAAATAAACAAAATACTACCCATATACTGTGACTAGATACTATAACCAGAGTCTTTTATGCAGATACCTGACCAGGTACAGCAAACTGAGACACCAGCCAGATGTCATGACCAAATAGAGTACTAGAGACAATACCCAGAGAGACGACCAGATATTGTTCCAATTAGCATTGGCCACATATTGTGATCAGATTCACTAACAAGAGACATTTGATACTGTGTTCATGTAAAGGGAACAACATCCAGATACTATGATCAGATATAGTAACCAGAGACATTAGCCAGGTATCACGACCAGGTACAGTAAACAAAGATAATGCCTACATACTGGGATCTATTACAATAAGAGACATTACCCAGATACTGTGACCAGGTAGAGTAACCACTTAGACAATTTCGGTGACCAGGTACAGTAAACAGAGACAATAATTAGATAACCATGACCAGCTACATTAAACAGGCATTAGCCACATATTTCTGACCAGGTATAGTGTGAAACACTGGACAGATGACATGACCAAGTAACCAGAGACTTTAACCAGATTCCATGAATAGGTACTGTTCAAGCTGCCCTGGGCTCAGCCCACCTGTCACCCCCTTGGTGACTTGGCTAGGGATGCCTGGGGCTGTAGAGGTTCTGCCCTGTGCTGGGTTGCACTGGAGAGGTGGCCCTACTTCTCCATATGCCCTTCACCTCTGCACCAGCTCTGACCACAATGGGTGGGGGTCAGCTAGCCACACAGCACCCTTCCTGGTTCCCCAGGCCTGACCTCCAGTGCCAACCTCACCCCACCTTGCCCACCTGGGCACCTTTCCTACCTGGAGTTCAGTGTGGGGATTCTGAAGCCTCTGCAGCTACCATGTCCTGCAGCATGGCCATGGCAGTCCAGCGCCGAGTCCCCAAATGTCCCCAAAGGAATGGAGATGAGGGCTGCACCGCTACACCGCAGACAAGGTGGTCAATAGGAATGCAGGGCGGACAATGGACACCTAACATGGGGCCCAGCTTCTGAACTGGGAACCTCGGATCAGGATTATACCGTGTCCAAGCCGGAAGGAGCTCCAAGTCCCTGTTCAGCAAGTTTAGGGCCGCTGCGCGCTGGGCGGTTGGCCATGGGCCCTTGGCCACAATACACATCAACCACCATCCCACTGGAGCACGTGGATCATCCACAAGTAGAGCTTGTGAGCATCTGAGCCCAGGAGAGCTAAACCGCGAGGGGGTGGGGCTGCCGAGGGCTTGCCACAAGGTATGAAGGTGGACCCTACTGCCCTAGGCCTCGCCCCCAGGGTGCCCTCACGGTGCAGTGAGGCCAGGGCTTGAGGGCCAGGACAGGGGGGCCAGTGTGGTTCTCTTTGTGGAGCTTAGGGCCCCCAGGGCTTGCAGGGATGGTCAACGTGAGGGCAGGGATGTCAGGGCAACTTCATGGAGTTGCATGCTGAATCCTCCAGCCCTGAGACCCAATTCCCCAGGGGAAGAAGGACAGGTCGGAGTTCCAGGCACATATGTGTGGGCGCATATGCAGCTGTATGCAATGTGGCCTTTCACCTACTGCTTGAGATGCAGGAGCAGGCACTCACTAAGCCTGTGGCACGCAGGCAGCTCAGCTGCCTCAGTGCCCTGCTACAGAGGGTCATGAACCCACTGTCCCAGGAGGAAGGTTTTAGAGATGGCTGCTTGCCAGGCACAAAATGGAGAGCCAGGGCTGGGACCTCCAAGTGCAGGGATCCCACCCTAGGCCTGTGGGGCAAGGTTCTGATGGCTGAGTCTGAGCTGGCCCACCATTCTGGGGCGCTGCAGGTGAAGACATATTCCGGCCTAAGGTGGGAACTGGACAATCAGGAGGACATAGCCTGGCCACCTGATGGGGTCAACAAGCAGTAGGTAGACTTGTGAGGGTGTTTGACATCCCTCAAGCCATGACAAGTGGATTCTATGTCCACTCTCCTAAGGCAGAGCCATTTTGTCCCCAGTCAGGCAAGCCAAGGGAGCTCCAGGAGACAGGGAAAAGGTGAGACCTTGGTCCAGTGCTTCTGGCCCACATCTGTCTCATCACTCTCTCTCCACCTTTCCCAGCTCACTGTATAGTGCTCACCCTGCAGCTCCAAGTGCAGCCTGTGCTTCCAGAAGTGGGGGTGTCTCTGGACCTCAGGCCCTGGGTGGGACACAACTCAATTAGTCCTCACACCCACCCCCTGTGTCCACATGACATATCAGCACCTCTGCCCTCTGGCACCCTAGTTGCCTACTCTGACCAAGCACATGTCCATCTATACTGAGGACCCAGGCCCACTGAAGTCAAAATGGACTGCCTAGCCTCCTCAAGTGCATAACTCCAGGGGGCTGTCACATGGGACCCTTCCCACGATGCCATGGGTGGGGGGACATAGCAGCATATTTTATCCTAATCCATCATGGAGCAAACAGTTATTGGATGTATGGGTCTGATCCCTGACCCCTGGACCTCATTTCCTCTGGTGAGAGGACTGTATTGGGTTTTCTGATGTGATTCCTTTATGGCAGGGGAAGGGGTCTGGGCTGGGACAGGGAGGAGGGGACAGCCAATGAACTGAGCCCCTGTAGTCTGACTTCCCATATGAACCTCCTGAAGATCCAGAGGGGATCCTCATTCCTAGGATGGTGTTCAGAGTACACCCTGGAGCTACAAGAGGGCCGGCTCCCTCTGTACCCTACACCTGCTGGTCTCTGGGAGGAGACCATGCCTCCAACTTTGCGCACTGAACTCTGCTTCATTTCTACCAGTTCCTTGGCAGAAATGCTGTTCTCTCTGCCAAAATGAGGAAAAGGGACTTGAAACCTCAAAAACCTTCAGAACATTGTTTTAATGTATTTAATTACGTTCTGGTCATTTTTCTCCTCAAAATTTGTCACAACACATAGTGTGATTTCTATCTTAAGATATGTGAATTAGATTGCATGCCAATTTTTATTTCCCTGAAGCTTATTTTGCATATATGTATATATGCCAAACATTATATTGTGGGAGGCCGTTGTCGCACGTGATTTGCGTTACCTCCCTGGCTGGGTGAGAGGCACTCAGACACAGCTGTGTCACAGCGTTCCCCACCCTTCTCCAGGTCCTAGGGCTTGTACTTGCAGAGGCGTGTCTGGCCACTGCCCCAAAGACCCAATCTTGTCCTGATCTTGGGATACTGCCCCCCTTAACCTTCATTGGATAGAATTTTCCTCAGAATTTTTTGTTCCCCAATAAAAGTCCACTCCCTGGTGTGTTCTCTCGCATCTGCTAGCCTCTTCAGTAAACCTCGCTACTGCATTAGGTGGCTGGAGGTTGGAGCTAGGAGAAGCCATCCTGGAGCTGGTTTTAAAGGTAATTAGAGTGTTGCCTCTTTAATTTAAAACTCCCTAGCATTTTGCTCAGAGTTCGAACCTTCTTTAATGAAGCCAGTGCTAGTTGTTGGTTAGATTATACATTTACTTTCATTTATGCTCAAATTTTTATTAAGAGTTTTATAGGCGGGGCTGGGGATGTGGCTCAAGCGGTAGCGCGCTCGCCTGGCATGCGTGTGGCCCGGGTTCGATCCTCAGCACCACATACAAACAAAGATGTTGTGTCCACCAAACACTAAAAAATAAATATTAAAATTCTCTCTCTCTGTCTCTCTCTCTTTCTCTCTCTCTCTTTCTCTCTCTGTCCTCTCTCTAAAAAATAAATAAATAAATAAATAAATAAAATATATTTAAAAAAAGAGAGTTTTATAGGCAAAATCTGAAAAAGCATAATATGTTTCACATGTATTAGAATGAAACACCATTTTATCTTAAAATTTATATGTGAATAGGTCCTATACATAAATATCACCGACTTATAACTACATGACAATAAACTTTTAGTTTCCGTGCCATACTTGATGGTTAAAGGAAAACCCTTAAACCAGTTAAATTTTCCAGAGTTCATTTAAGCAAGAAAATGGACGAGTGGCCGGGTGGTGTACACCTGTAATCCCAGTAGCGCAGGAGGCTGAGGATCACAAGTTCATGCCAGCCTCAACAGTGAGGCACTAAGCAACTCAGCGAGACCCTGTCTATAAATAAAATATAAAATATGGTCAGGAATGTGGCTCAGTGGCTGAGTGTCTCTGAGTTTAATCCCTGGAAGCCCCCACCACCAAAAAAAAAAAAAAAAAAAAAAAAAAGGAAGGCAAAGAAGAAACAAGGACCCACTGACTTGGCAGCCCAGGACTGGAACAGCTTCAAAGAACTTGGGTTCCCTGTGTGGCAAGACAGCCCCTGTGAACAGGAGCCTCATGGGTTGCAAAGAGCTCAAGTCCCAGGACTCTGAAGTTGATGGCTCAGTCGCTGCCCTGGGCTGAGACTTGGCTGTGTTACTTTAGTGTCCTCCACTCTAGACTTTCAAGTAGTGTGAGCACTAACCTAGGTGGAGTTTGTAACCTGAGGACTCAAGTGTGGAGACATCCTCCCACCAAACCTAATTGGATAATAACACAACAAATACAAGATTAAGGAATGAGTAGCATCTCTGATTTTTCACAAGTTATTTTAGAAAAAAATATACTTGAGGACTGTAAATACTTTATATGATTTCCCCTATTTTTGATTCAGAGCAAAATGAATTGGGCAGTAACTGAACTATTATCAAAACTGGCTTGAATATAGTAAGTAAAATGACTACCTCGTGAAGTGTGAAGTCAAAGCATTGTGAAAGGTGTGAACAAGGAATTTCTCAATGATAAATAGTTCTGGGACCTGTATTTTAGGAAAGACCTACAGTGTAAATAATGATACATAGAAAACTGAAGTTGAGAGCTGGAGACACAGCTCAGTGGTAAGGCACATGCCTAGTGTGCGGGAAGACCTGGGCTCAATCTCCAGCCCTGGAGGGAAAGAAAATTAGGTTGAATATTTTCAAAGCTCAATATTCGTATGTAATATACTTCAGAATGCAAGATATTTTAGTGTAATGATCATTAAAAAGTCTCATTTCACTGGGTACAGTGGGGCCAAGCCTGTAATCTCAGTGACTTGGGGGCTGAGATAGGAGGACCACAAGTTTGAGGCCAGCCTCAGCAATTTAATGAGGCCCTAAGCAAATTAATGAAACTCTGTCTCAAATTAAAAAGCAAAAGGGCCAGGGATGGAGCTCAGTGCTAAAGTGCCCCTGGGTTCATTCTTCAGTAAATAATAATAATAATAATAATAATAATAATAATAATAATAATAATAATAATAAAAGGCTCATTTCAGCTGGGTGTGCTGGCACACATATATAATCCTGCAATCCCAGCTGCTCTGGAGAGGCTGAGTCTGGAGGATCAAAAGTTCAGGGCCAGCCTAGGCCACTTAGTGCGACCTGTTCTCAGTTGTAGAGTGCCCCTGGGTTCAATCCCCAGTACCAGAATAAATAAGTAAATACATATATACTTATATACACACCTCACATGAGACATTGTTCTATGCCATATAAAATTGAAATAGCTCAATATGTAAGTAAAGGAGAAAAAAGAAATGATGAATACCCCATCACGGAAATTATTTTCACCAGTTCCTGATCTCTCTTGCACCTATTTGTTCTTAAAGGAAATCGTCAGTGTACTTTTATTACTAAAATATCAAAGCTATGAGGATCCTAATATTTACTGAGCACATAATTTAATATCTATGTTTAATTAATTTGTATGAAGCTTATGAATGCTTCCTAAATTCAGGTCAGTACACTTCAGAAAAATAGATTTTAGATGAACAATAAACTGGCATGTTTATTTTTCAACTATATAACGACCACCCTTTAAATCTATGTTCAATACTATCTACGGACCTTATTTTCTTCTACTTCTATTGCATATTGAAGAGCATTGAAAATTGAAAATTTATTTTTCTATTGATGAATTAGCTGTACTGTTGGTTTATATTGCGGATCATTTTGTATAAAATCACAGTTAGTCATAGGAATGTTTGTCTTCCAAAACATAGGATTCCTAAAAGCTGCAACAAAGAATTGTTCTTCCTTTTGATAGATAACTATTTAAAATTAGCTTACACTTACGCACCATGGAACCATAGAAACACTTTAAGAGGTAACATCCTCACCAACACTTATTGTTGTTTGTATGCTGTTCTTGGACCTGGGGTGAACCACATAGCACCCTGACAGTGCATGGTGGCAAGTGACTCACTTCATGGTGGCTGGAAAGCACAGAGTGGGAATAAGAGGCCAAGGCTCCTCAGCCTCCTGAAATCAGGCACCTAACAGAAAACCCTTCACTACCTTCCCCCCAAAGGTCCCGCCTCCTCCCAATAGCACCTGTGGCTGTGACCAAAGCTTTCCCACCCGCGCCTGTAGGGGTCATTCCAGATTCAAACTTTAGTAGTGGCAGAGCTTCATTTAAAAAGGAAAGGATTGGAAGTATACCCTCCATGGTCTTTTCCTACAGATAGAAGTCTACAGGTGGGAGAAGCCAGGAGCCCACCTGGGGTCGTCCCAGCAACCAGGAGAGACCACAGCTTGACCAGGGAGGCCAGAGCAATGGAGGCATGGAGTGGAGGCCAGGTTCTGGATGCACTGGAAGTAAGAACCAGCACAGCTGTTGACAACTGAATGAAGCGTAAAGAAAGAGAAGATGGCACCAGGGTGCAGCTCAGGGGCAGAGCACTTGCCTGGCATTTGTGAGGCCCTAGATTCCATCCCCTGCAGCACAAGAGAATTTTTTTTAAAAAAGAAAGAAATAGGAGATGCAAGGTCAGGCCTGTGCTTCTCCTTCCTTTGTGGCACAACCAGACAATAACAAACTCTTTCACCTTAGGTTGATATTGGTCACCCCTGGGGCAAAACAGCAATATGCAGGGAGATGTCAGGGAGATCTGCTTTGCAGCCATTAGAATTCCAGTTCCTCTGGCTTGCCTTCTTGTCCTGGCAGGTGCCTGAAACTTTGTTTCTGTTCTCCCACTAGCTGAGGGTGCCTGGCCACGGCCCAGCAGGTAATGCAGGCACAGGATGCATTTATCTGATCCAGGGTCGCTGTCAGTCTAGACCCCAGGAAAGTCTTCGAGTCCCCTGTGTCACCAGATCATTCACTGTGCAGGTGCTCTTGGCAGGAAGGCTGCCTGCAGCTTCAGTTGCTACAGGGTGGGGCCTGGGGAGTCTGTAGCCACCTGCCCTTGGAGTGAGGGAACTGATCCCAGTGATGAATGCAGCTGCCTCCTCCCCAAACTCACATTGTTAGTTGATTGGTGAGCCCAGAAATCTGCTGCTTTGGGAAAAGATAAAGTGTAATATTTTCTGCTACAAATGGGCCAAGGACCTGAACAGAGACTTTTCAGAGGAGAATATACAATCAATCAACAAATACACGAAAAAATGCTCACCTTCTTGAGAAATCAGAGAAATGCAAATTAAAACTACTCTAAGATACTATCTCACTCCAGTAAGAATGGCAGCCATTATGAAGTCAAACAACAACAAGTGCTGGCGAGGATGCGGGGGAAAAAGGTACACTTGTACATTGCTGATGGGACTGAAAATTGATGCAGCCAATTTGGAAAGCAGTATGGCTATTCCTTGGAAAGCTGGGAATGGAACCACCATTTGACCCAGCTATTCCCCTTCTCGGACTATACCGAAAAGACCTAAAAAGAGCATAGTACAGGGACACAGCCACATCACTGTTTATAGCAGCACAGTTCACAATAGCTAGACTGTGGAACCAACCTAGGTGCCCTTCAATAGATGAACAGATTAAAAAAATGTGGCATTTATACAAAATGGAATATTACGCAGCATGAAAAATAACAAGACCATGGCATTTGCAGGGAAATGGATGGCATTAGAGTAGATTATGCTAAGTGAAGTTAGCCAATCCCTAAAAAACAAATGCCAAATGTCTTCTCTGATATAAGGGGGGCTGACTCAAAATGGGGTAGGGAGGAAGAGCATGAGAAGAAGATTACTACTAAATAGGGAAGAGAGGTGGGAGGGAGTGGGAGGGAGAAGGGGAATTGCATGGAAGATGGAAGGAGACCCTCATCGTTATACAAAATACATGTATGATTATGTGAGAAACAAAAAGAAATTTGTCACTTTAGATTGGGCAGAGAGAGGTGATGAGAGGGGAGGGGTGGGGAAGGCGGGACAGGAAGGGCAGCAGAATAAAATAGACACTAGTATTGCTGTATGTATATACGTGGCTGCATAACCAATGTGATTCTGCAACCTGTACACTTGGAAGAATGAGAAATTACATCCCATTTGATTCAAATGTATGATATGTTAAGATCATTGTATTGTCATGAGCAAGTAATTAAAAAAACACTGAGAACCAGTTATCTTATTTGTACAGAAAAAGGGATTTCATTTTCCATGTATTAAATGTACACTCAGAGCCAAGGAAAAGAGTAGCTCAGATGGGGATCCACACCTTGCCTTGACCTTTTTCCCAGAAGACTTGCCCCTGAGGTAGAAAATCTCCTGTCCTTCAGGGGCAGCTGTCCTGGTTTTCCCAGCTCCAAGGAACAAATTTCTTCCATTCATTTTTCTACTTTATCTCATGTCTTTGCAATTACAAAATCCCTGTATACAGTCAAAAAAGTTAATTTTGCATGAGTGAATGAAGGAGTAATCCAACAATATTTCTGAAGCATCCTTAGAGTCAATATGTAGCCCATGCCTCATGATGCTTTCCTTACAGAGTCACTCTGACTTGCAGGTCACCTGGCAGAATTCCTTATTTTATTCACCAGATCCACATTTCAGAATTGTAGGTAGTTTTGCATTCACTCACACAAGCATTTATACTGTACCCACTATTTGCCAACCACTGATTCACATTAGCTTATGATTCATCAATAAACAAGAAAAATAATCATCTGCCTTGTGGTGTCATTGATCTACACTCAGACATTGGTCTAATGCATCTTCCATGGTGTCTCACACAATCGTCCAACCCAACCCCAGCCAGGCCCTCCACCACCCCCAAGTCCTCTCATGTGGTGTCCTCAAGCAGGCCAATGTCAAGAGACAGCTTATCAGTTAAAGACCACCAGGTGGAGAGGCAGCATGATACTAAAAACACAGAAACAGAAGTGATTACTCAACATTTATAGTCACAGTGGAGTCCTGTTCTGACAAATGATTTTATAAGTGTCTCTCTCTGCTGCTTAGACTTCTTCTAAGACTCGGGATCCCTCTGCACAAAGCCCAGGTTTTTAATGGCTGAGGCAGACCAGCCCTAGCACAGCATACATTAGGAGCAATATTTAAAGGAAATGTGTGATTTTTCCCTCATAAAAGACTAAAGAAATGTTCTGTGTCACAACAAGAAAAGTAACTGAAGATGTGTTTCTACATGTCTCACTTCATGTGATATTCATGATCCCCAGCTTAAGCAAAGTGTGATCTGACAGTGAGAACCGGCTCCCAAGCAGAAATTGAGAAACTATTGAATTTTATCTTCTAGTTCTGTTTTCCCCACATTTTTTTAACACTCTGAAATCCATCCAGAATTGCTTGATTTTGGTGTGCAAGATGTCATTTTACTGAAATGAAATTTGATTGTGCGTGTGTTTCCCTAGGAGGAATTGGTTTCTCTCCATACTATCATCGCCTCCAAAACCTAGGTTTTCTTAACGGTATGGTCATGAAGTTTAGGGTCATTTTTCAGACCAAATACCAGCACCCTGTTAAGTATAAGGAAGAGGACACAAAATGAATGTGGTATGAGCTTGCAGTACACCACCAACTGCACAAAGCACACTTAGAGCCAGTAAAAACAGGACCATGTGAAGAGGACACAGAGATTGTTCTGGTGATTAGGAAAGGCCAGGCCCCTCTCTGAAAGCTTTGGACAATGAATGCACAGGCTATAAAATTCCCATAAATGGGACAGGGCCCATCCAGCTAATGGTGGCCAGTGAGTATGTGAAGCAGGAGATGAACTGATTGGGGGGAAGTCAGCACCATAGGGATGTGTCATCTATGTGACCTGGAGACTTGGACTTGGCCTGCTGACTAGGAAGCACTAGCTCTCATGGTTATAGAAGAGGCTTCAAGGGTCTCCAAACCTGTATTGAGTAAGCACAGGACTGTGTGTCTGACCTAGAGACAGGCAACCCATAGGCATTCCTGAAGTTCACAGACTTCAGATATGAACTGTGTTAAATGTCTGTTTTTATTATAGTAAAACCAACAACTTTACATTACTCAGACTTCCCAGACAAAAACAAGGTGACGCCTGATGAATCTTCTGTGAATTTCCTCAGTAATATTACAGTCCTCAGCACTGCAGTTATTAACAGACATACTGTCTTCTAAGTTTCACAGTAACATTGAGGTAGATATAGATGCTATAATTATTCTACTAACTTCATTAAGTTCCATGGAAGCACGGACTTGGCCTATTCACTCTGTACTCCACATGTAGTATAGTGCCTAGCACACAGAAGTTAATCAAGCAAAGTGATTAAAGGACCCAAAGAAATTTTCAGACTCAAAAAAGTTTAGGAAATCCAGCAAAGTATCCCAGGCTGTGTGGTGGCCAAGTGTGCCTGAACCCAGACCTCAGCACCAACATGCAGAGTAGACTCAACTCTGAGACACCCTTAACACCAAAATGCAAAGAGTAACCTCAGCTTCACCACCAAGTGTGCAGGACATAGTGGCTGGGTCGACAGACACCAGTGATCAGACAGCTGTCAGGTCCATGGTGAGCTGAGATTCGTTTTCATAGTTTTAACGAATTTGTGCTGGGTCATAAATTTTCATGCAATTCATATGAAAATCCCAAAGACAATTCTTCACAGAACTAGAAAAAACAATCATGATATTCATGTAGAAAAATAAGAGACACAGAATACCCAAAGCAATCTTTAGCAAGAAGAGTGAAGTAAGACACATCATAATAGTAGGGCTTAAACTGTACTACAGAGCCACAGTAAAAAAAAAACAGCATTGTATCGTCATCAAAATGATACATAGACCAATGAATGGCACAGAATCAAAGACACAGAGACAAATTCACAAAAACACAGTTATCTCATACTAGACAAAGGCACCAAAAACATTCATGAAAGAAAAAAAAAAAGCCTGTTCAACAAATGGTACAGGGCAAAAATCGGAAAGCCACATAAAATAAAATGAAAGTAAAGCCCTCTCTCTCACTCTGCAGAAATCTCAACTGAAAATGGGTCAAAACTTAGAAACTAGAACAGAGACCCTGTGCTTAATAGAAGAAAAAGTAGGGCCAAATCTTCACTATGTCAGCCTAAGATCTGATTCCTTAAGGGGACTCCTACATTCCAAGAAGTAAATTCAAGAATCAATAACAAGATGGATTCAAATTAAAAAGCATCTTCTCAGCAAAGGAAACAATCAATAATGTGAAAAGAGAGCCTACGGAATGGAAGAAAATCTTCACCACATGCACCTCAGAGCATTAATCTCCAGGTAATATACAGAACTCAAAGAACATAACACCAAAAAAAAAAAAAAAAAAAAAAAGAAAAAAAGAAAAAAAAAAAAAACCAAATAACCAAATCAATAAATGGGCTAAGGAAGTGAACAGACACTTCACAGAAGAAGGAAAAAATACATGAAAAAATGTTCAAAGTTTAGCCATTAGAGGAAAGCAAATCAAAACTACTCCAAGATTTCATCTCACCCCAGTCAAAAACATGATTATCCAGAATACAATCATCAAGTAAGAATATGTTGGTGAGGATGTGGGAAAGGGTGCAATGTGTATTGCTTCTGGGACTGCAAATTGGTGCAACCATTATGGAAAGCAATATGGAAGTTCCTCAGAAAACGTCAAATGGAACTTACATTTGACACAGCTATTCCTTTCCTCATTTTATAACCAAAGAATTTAAAATCAGCATATTACAATGACACAGCCACATTGTGTTTACAGCAGCTCTACTCATAACGGCTGAATTATGGAGCTAACCTAGGTGTCTTTCAACAGATAAACGAATAAAGAAAATGTGGTGTGTATGAGCATATATATATACATATGTGTGTATTTGTACATATACATATATATACATACACACAAAATTATATATATATATATATATATATTATATATAAATATAAATATGTATATAGGAAGGAATACAACTCAGCCTTTAAGAAGAATGAAATCATGACATTTGCTGGTAAATGGATGGAGTTTATCATGCTAAGTGATAATCCCATCTCAAAAAACCAAAGGTTACAAGTTTTCCCTGATATGCTTATGCTAGTCACAGGAAGGGTGCAGGAGCAGGTAGAGAAGAATATACTTGCTTAGATTGCATTGAGGAGTGAAGAGAGAGGAAGGGGTATAGTGGGTAGAATGGATAGTAGAATGAATTAGACATTATCATCCAAACTACATATACAAATACATGACTGGTGTAATGCTATTTCTTGCACAACCAGAAGCATGAGGGATCATCCTACATTTACGTATGATATGTCAAAGTGCATTCTATTGTCATGTAGAATTAGAACAAATTTTTTAAAAGTAGATTAAAAAACCTATCAATTTGCAGAAAAAAATATGACTACAATATCTGCCCATATATGGATCCACCTGGAGACAATCATGATAACTGAAGCTAAGCCAGTTTACAAAAAACAAAGGACAAATATTTTATCTGATATGTGGAAGCTAACCCACAACAGGACGATGATGGAAACAGAAGTGCAGTAGATTAGACAATAGGGAATGAAGGGAAAGGAGGGGGCATAAACAAAGGAAAGACAGTGGAAAGACTCTGATGAAGCTTTCCCATGTATGTATGTGTAAACAAAACAGTGAATCCCACCACCATGTACATCCTAAGAATGCAACTCTAAATAGATAAGGTCTAATTATACAAATATGGACTACATCAAAATGAATTTTATGGGCCAGGGTTGTGGCTCAAACGCAGAGCACTTGCCTAGCATGTGTGAGGCACTGGGGTTAATTCTCAGTACCAAATATAAATAAAATAATATAAAGGTTCATTTACAACTTAAAAAATTTTAAAAAACAGATTTTATAACTAAAAATGACCAATAAATAAAATTAATAAAATGAAACATTTCCTAGGTTTCTTTAAAGATTTTGATAGCACTGAAATCAACTTCGAATGAATGGAAAGAAAAAGGGCTTTTTTTCTTTTTAAAGAGAGAGATTTTTCAATATTTACTTATTTTTTTTAGTTCTCGGCGGACACAACATCTTTGTTGGTATGTGGTGCTGAGGATCGAACCCGGGCCGCACGCATTCCAGGCGAGCGCGCTACCGCTTGAGCCACATCCCCAGCCCGAAAAAGGGCTCTTAAGAGTGGGTTTAGTCTCTCCCGTTTTTCTGCGGGACAACTATTGGGACAGACTTTTCTGACTTCTAACCTCCAGAATTGTGGGAAATAATTTTCTATTCTCTATGAATCTCATAATTTTACTGATAGAAATTAAAATTAAAAATTGCAATATTTATATATTTACATATAATATATAAATACATAGTATATATTATAATAGACATGATATATAATAGATATATAATTATTTATGTATCTATTGCATATAATATATTTAAATATATATTTATATATATTGCATATAACAATACCTTTGAAACCGGAGTTCGAAGATGAAAATCCATGGCTTCTGTTGGTAGGTACGATCTGTGCGCATGGGGTGGGGAAGCCTCTGAGGCAGAGAGGAGTCCTAGCTCTTCATGGCGGGCCATTCCATCCAGCGCTGCAGCAGACCCCAGCAGATTCTCAACCAGCTCTTCTTCTTTCGCAGTCTCTTGGAAGTGGAAGACTCATCTCCAGGAAACAAACCAGGCTGCAACTTCCGTGGAACTCGGGCGGAACTCAAGCAAACATCCAGCGCACCAATCTTCAAGGTCTGGGCAGCTTCTCTTCTCCAAAACCGCCTCCAAGGGTTTATATAGCACTTGGTCCAATGCTATTGGTCCAAACTTATGCTAATTAGGACTTGAAAGAAGTACCAATGCTATTGGCCCAAAGTTATGCTAATTGGGTAGGACACATAGGAACGCCATTGGTCAGTCTTTTGTGAAATATTCAAAGTAGATTCATTCATAAAAGCAGCCCTGAATTCCCACACTGGCAATGAATGAATGGGCTGGGAAGCAGCTCAATGGGAAAGTGGCAAAGCCCTTGCCTCCCATTCCCCAAGCTGTGCATTCGATCCCAGTTCTGAAAAGAAAAAGAAAACAAAATTACTGGTAATTTTTTGCTGGCAAAAAGGAAATAAACAAACTTTACAAACACATAAATCCTTATTCAAAAACATACCTGCTCTGCATTCTGCAGGATCTGTCAAGTGACCCCTTATTCCTTACCTCTTCAAAACAATTTTTCCCTAAAGTTCAGAGTCATGGACGATGTCTTAGTCATCTCTCTTCTGCACCTATGCCAGAGGTGATGTGGATGTGTGGAATGTAATCCAGCTGAGGGTCAAACCTCATTTGGGGCCAGCTTAGGAAGCATTGCTAGTAATATCACATAATAGCTACTTGTTAAAATTCAAATGCATGCATGAACAATTGCTATAGAACCAAAAGATGGTATGATTAAAGGTCAAGAAGCAGCAAATAGGGTTGGGGTTGTGACTCAGTGATAGAGCTCTTGTCTCGCACGTGTGAGACATTGGCTTTGATTCTCAGTACCAAATACAAACAAATGAATAAAATAAAGGTCCAGAGACACCTTCCCAAGCTTAGGCCCTTCGAAGATGCACTGGAACCAGGGCTCACTGTAGCCCAGTTTCATCCCACCAACAGCAAGATTCTCAGGCCCAGCCCAAGAATGCTTCCACTCACTTGCAGACACCTGCCAGAGCTTATATACAGTCCAGATCTTCCCCCACCGACCTGCTCGGGAGGTCAGACACAGGGTAGGCCCATGTCCACCCCTCAACTGGGAGACCTGCACTGAGCTCTGGTCCGGCCCAGGACCACCTGTGCACACCAGAAGACACCCACTGGAGCTCAGGCTCTGCCCAGATCAGCCTCGTGAACCTGCATGGAGCCCGGGAAACGGTAGGTCCAGGTCCATGCCAACGCTGGCCAACCCTCACCAGAGCTGAGACTCAGACCAGGCCTGCCTCTGCCCACCGGCAGACCACTTCAGGAGCTCTGATCCAGTCCAGAGCCACCCTAAGGACCTGAGCCGGAGAAGGGGCCCAGGGTAGCCCGAGTCCATCCACTCACCCTGAGACTGTCCCCAGAGCTCAGGTTCTGCCCAGGACTGACTCCACCCTCCAGCAGCACCCTCCAGAGCTCAGGTTTGGACCAGGACAGACTGCCTACCAACAGACACTCCCTGGTGGCCAATCCCGGTCCATTTCAGCCTCAATGACCTGAGTGGCAGCTGAATCCCAGAGTAGGCCCTGCTGCTTCCCGCCCCCAGCTGACCCCTGCTCTATCTCAGCATTCAACCAGAGAAGCCTCGCAGATGTGCACAGGAGCCTGGGCACAGAGTAGCCCTGGGAACATATGGCCACCACCAGACCCCCACCTGAGTTCAGGCTGAGCCAAGGACCAACTCGGCCCACAATCAGACCCCTGCCAGAGCTCATACGTGGCCCAAATTGGCCTCACTGACCTGCACTGGAACCCGGGCAAGTGGAGGTCCAGATCCATCCTGCCACCTGCAGAACCCCACCAGAGCTCCAGCTCTTCCCACATCCAACTCAAAGACCTGGCAGGAGACAAAGCTCAAGTCCAGGATAGCCCAAGTCCATTCAGTCACCAGGAGACTGCCACCAGAGCTAAGGCTCCACCCACGACTGACTCTGCCCACTGGTAGACAGTCCCTGAAGTTCAGTCCCAGCCCAGATAATCCTTGCTGACAGGCACAGGAGCCAGGCCCAAGGTAGGACTGGGACCAGCTGCCACAAGGACCACCTCCACCCACAGGCAGAACCCGGCTCAAGCTCATATGAGGCCAGAACCATTGTGTTGATCAGCTCAGGAGCTCTGTAAAAGTAGGCCTTGTTCCATCCAGCCACCGACCGCCCCCCGCCCCCCACCCAGTAGATCTCAGGCTCTGACCAGATAAGCCTTGGAGATGTGCCTAGGAGCCCGAGCACAGGGTAGCCCTGGAAACATATGGCCACCACCACCAGACCTCCACCCGAGCTCAGGCTTGACCCACGACTGACTTCACCAACAGGCAGAAAACACCCTTCAGAGCTCAGAGCTCAGTCCAGCCCAGGTCCACCTCGAACACCTGCACCAGAGCCCAGGCAAGGATAGGCGTGTTCCATTCCTCCACTGGCTGACCCCTGCTGGAGCTCAGGCTCAGCCAGGACTGCCTCCACCCACAGGCAGACCCCTGCAGGAGCTCATAAATGGCCCAGATCGCCCTGCTGACCTGCACAAGAGCCCGGTCAAGGGGAGGCCAAGCTGCATCAGCCACTTGCAGATCCCGACCAGAGATCCAACTCGACGACTTGGCAGGAGACAGAGCCAGACCCAGGGTAGCCAAATCCATCCAGGCACCAGGAAACTGGCACCCAAGCTCAGGCTCCGCCCATGACTGACTCCGCCCACTGTCAGACAGTCACCAAAGTTCAGCCCCAACAAAGATCA